>NC_092349.1:65347916-65953532 GCF_963676685.1 Mytilus edulis
GACATTGAATGCTAACGGATAGACAAATCGATGTGGTTTTGTTGGGTTTGTAACTATGAATGGTATATGTTCTACACTGTGTTTAATTAAGTTGATAAATCGTGTGTTTCGAAAACACTCTAAGGAACTTCTTGATCATTTTAAATTTTGATCTTCCTCTGAAATTTATTCTATAAAATTTTAATTTTTCAACCTTGTATACCGCCATGTGAAATTAAAAACTCGTCTAAAAAAAAAAAAAAAAAAAAAAAACGGTAGCTACTTTGGGATGCCCTATGGCTTGATTTGTTAATAGTGAACAAAAAACTAAAAAAATGCTAAAAAGTTGAACAAGTAATCAGTATGCTAGAGTTTCTTACTTAGAGGTAGACTTTTTCAACAAATTGTTGGCATGCCTATGGAAACAAACTGTGTACCACGTCTTATCTTATATAAATCAGAGGTGCTTAAGACACTTATCAAAAGCTAGAAACCAGATAATTTAATTTCACATTCAGATTAATTGATGACGTTTTTTCCATTAACAATCCAAACTTTGCTGATTGAGTGTCATTTATGTTTCCTGCAGATCTTAACATTTAAAATTGAAATTTAGAAAACAACAGATACGGCTTTATTTGCCTAATTGTTAACCTTTATCTCGAATTTTACACAAGTGGTCATCTCAGTACTCAAATCTATGACAAATGAGACGATTTAAATTTTGAAATAAGTTGTTTCCTCTACCTTAATATATAATGAAGCAAAATACCAGATTCCCCTGCATATGGAATATACGTTTTCCATCTCCTTGGGTATTCAAGAGCTTTCTGCAGCTACTCAGACCTACTCACCATGGTCTAAGCAGAGAGTTGATAAACCAGGATTATGTCAAAGAAGGTATTGTACTCTTTTTTTAAAAGTTCACTGGAAGTTACATTTTTTTTAACAAAGACCTAAGCTTGTTGATAAATATTCCGTAAATACTTCCTAAATAATACACAGTAAAATATAGATTCTATGTACTGACGTGGTTTATCGTCTTTCAAAATAACACGTTACAGTGTTATTTTATCTGTCTTTGTAAATCATTACTTGTACTGTTTGTATATTAAAAAAAAAAAAAGATGTGGTATGATTGCATTGAAAATATCCACAAGAGACCAAATGTCACAGAAATTAACAGCTATATGTCACCATACGGCCTTCAACAATGATCTAGGCCATACCGCATAGTAACCCATACAAGTTTGTTTTTGTTGATATTCTTTTGACGTGGCACGGTATTTATACATCTCATCAAGGTGTTATTGTTCTATATAGATGGTAAAAAAATGTATTCTTGTCCTTCATTTTTTCTTATGTGCTTTCTCTCTATACTTTTTTGCGTTTCTTGTGATTGACATATTTGTATGTTATCATAACACAAATTTGACTGCTGTAACCCTATTTTTGACATTTTTACCTGTTATGTTGTTTGGTTTGCCTTTATAATGAAATTGTATGCGACTGTCATAAAAGAAGGAGGTCCAGCTTCAATAGCTATAAAACCAGGTCCAATCGACCATTAATTTTCTACGTACATAAGGAAATGCTTGTATCAATTCATGAATATGACAGATGTTATCTATTCCTTCGATGTGACTGAGCTTTCATTTATCAAGTTGATTACGGACTTTCCTTTTTGAATTTTCATAAGAGTTCGATATTTACTTTTACCTCTTATATCGTGTATACGCTATCAAAACATTTAAATACACCAGAAAGACTGTTTTGTAAGTCTAGTAAAAAAAATCTGTTTTGTAAGTCTAGTAAAAAAAATCAAACTAAACATAATCATTGGGTCGAGATTTGAGGATGTATAAGCCTGTAGTAACGTATGTACAAATAATTTAACTTATGCATACCTGCATTAACTGTAATGAAGTTATCTGATAAATACTTGTATTCATTACACCACAAAAACATATACATTTACACTCAAAACAAAAGATCACACCATACGTGTATACGTCACCTATCTGTACTGAAATATGATTCATATACCTACGCTTTAACACGCGATTTGTGATAGATACATTTTTTTAACAGTTTAATGAGGGCAAAAGAATATCAAAGTCGCAAAGTTTCACAAGTATTGGTGTTATGTATCAAGGAGACGATCTATTTTCAATCCTCTTATTGTTACTACCAACACACAATAGTGTTATCATCTTACGTGGAAAAGAGGGGCACTTCTCTTTCCATTGTTATATAGATTCAAACTGCATGTTTGTTGAACTAATTAGCATTTCTACGCCAAATAACATAATCAAATATATTCTAATTAAAAAAATTACAAATTGATACAGTTTTAATGGAAATTATGGTGACCGATATCATGGCAGTCGAGGCCGAGCTTGTGTTAGGCATTATTAATATAAATGCGGGTTATGGAACATTAATGATTGGTCTAAATATGCAAATAGCGATACACATATTTTGATAAATAACTGCATTACAAAACTAGATCTTCATATGATTGGAATAACTGATTCTAATCTTTTGAAAAATAATATTATTAAAATTGACAATTACAAATGGTATGGAAATATTCGTAGTCATATCCATACCCGAGCGATAACTGGGTCAGGAGGCGTCAGTCTTTTAGTTAAAGAAGAATTCCTATGTTCACATAATATAAATGTTGAAGATAAATCCACAGATGGAATAATATGGGTAAAGTTCAGCGATAAAACAAATAATAAAAATATATTCTATGTGTGCGTTACATATTTACCACCTGAATTTTTTAGCTAGATCTACTAATGTACATGATTTTGTCGACACCCTTATGTCACAAATAGATCCTACTGTGGATTCATTAATTTTCGTTGGATACCAATTTTCGTGCGTTACGTGGTTACATGTAAACCACGAAATTAAATGTTCCATGAATGACAAATTTGCTATGGGCTTATAGGAAGACTGCATCAAAACCACGAAATTAAATATCCACGAACATCCATGTTTTCCCTTATCCACGAAAATTGGTACCCACGAAAATAAATGAATCCACAGTATCCCCAATGGATATCCATTCTATATATGTGGTGATTTCAATTGTCGGATAGGCGAAATGGAAGATTTTATTCCAGGAGTTGATAATTTACCTATCCTAGAAGTGGTTGATTTTAAATCCAACAGATATGGAGAATTGTTTTGTGATTTTTTGTCAAATATAAATTGTTGTGTATTAAATGGTAGAAATAGTATGAAAAATGATTTAACCTACATGTACATATCAACACGGGGTTCATCAGTTGTCGATTATTGTGTCGTACCATTATGAAAATTTAAATTGTTTCAAGAAATTTGAAGTAATAAGAGCTAGTGAATTAGCTAATGAAAGTGTTTCTATAGGGTCAGTTGAACCCAGATTTATTCCTGATCATTCCATATTATGCTGGGAAATGGAAAGTTATATGTGTGGTAATATTGAAAAGGAAAATATCAATTTAAAAAATCAAAATGTTCAGAAACGTGTAATATACAAATGTATGATGTAAAAAATATTCCAAATAGTTGGTTTGAAGATGAACATGTGATTAATAGTATAAATTCAGGTATTAGAGATATAGAAAAAAGTAATGGTGATCAAGATGATGTAGATAATATATATTGTGAATTTGTTAATATAATGCATAATGAGATGAATTCGAAACAAATACAAAAACAAAACTTTTGAATAGTTGTAACAATAAAAGAAGACGTTTCAAGAAACCGTGGTGGTCCAATGACTTGACTTCAAAGTGGAATGAGACATGTTCGGCCGAGAACCAGTATCTGCGTTGTACGAACAATAGCAATAAATCTGCATTAAGAACTTTATATTTGAACAAGAGAAAGGAATTTGATAAACTTGTTCAGCAATCTAAACGCTGTTATTGGCACCAATGTCAAGAAGACTTGTTATATATGAACAATAATGACTCCAAACAATTTTGGCGGAAAATTGGTAACATTGGTATAGGAAATGAAAGGCAATCGGCTATTCCGAATGAAGTTGTGCTGTCAGACGGTTCTGTAACAAACAATTTTGACTCAGTATTGCATAAATGGAAGGATTGGTTTTATAATTTGTTAAATCAGAGTAAAAACTCAGATACTAAACTTGTAAAAGATGATTTAAATTTAGAAAATATTATTGTTTCTGATTTATTAGATAATGAAATAACTTTTGATGAAGTTCATAATATTGTCATGAGTTCCACAATAACAAAAGTCCAGGTGTAGATTTAATTCAATCTGAATTGTATAAAAATTTCTTAGTTATTTGTACTTCAACAAAATTATTAAATTTGTGTTTTAAATCTGGTAAAATTCCAAATACTTGGAATAAAGGTATAATTAATCCAAATGAATACCAAAATGTTCAACTTCTGATCCTAGAGATCCACATACAGAGGTATTAATTTAGTGGAAGATATTAGCAGGCAAATTCGAGGGAATTGTGCAAGTGATGATACAAGCATGAAAATATACCTTTTAAGAAATAACTCCTGGCCATTGAAAAAATTCAAGATGGCCACGGCCTTTTTCTAAAATGGCTGTTTTTTGAGTTTGAAAATACTGATTTTTTCTGGAAATTTTTTCTTTTACCTTCTTTTAGTGAAAAACATCTATCAGGTTTGGTAGCTACCCTCCTTACATGTGAAGAATTTACTAGTAATGAATATTTGACATATCCAGGGTTTGCGCATGCGCGAAAATGTAACAAAGTTCATTAAAAAACATTTGAACCATTTACTATAAAATTAGTGTTTTGGGGATTTTGAATGATATTATGATTTGGTTTGATAACATTTTTTCAAGGCCGGATAGTCATGATTTAACAATTTTGCGCATGCGCAAACTATTAATAGACATAAAGAGCGATCTGTATGCACTACCAGGGTACACTGGTATAAATCGTAGTTCATGTCATTACTTTAAAAATCGAGGCTCTTGTAGAGCTGTTCGAGTAAGTGTAACATCTATGATGCCATTGTTTAAAAACAAGCCCATTCAGTTGCAATGATCAGGTATTCCATGGATAAGGCGAAAAATGTGGTTAATACAGGAGAAACATCAATAGTAACGGCAGATAAGCCACTTTTGGTAATGGCTATTCAGTGGGAATGGCCTCATTTGTACAGAGAAGATAGGTTTATCGTCATGTGAGGTAGATTGAACATTGAAATGACGTTATAAAATTATGGGTGATATATTACGTGACAGTGAGTGGATGGACATGTGTCCTCACTAAAACCAATATTGCACCTAGAACGGCAGATTCTTTGTATGTATGTTCAAATGTATCTAGGACTAGACACGCGCATCAGATAACTGTATGTGTTTTGCTTTAATTGTATATATCGGCTTAAGAAAGCTAAACACAGAATTATAATCATGTCATGACTCTGTGACGTTCAATGATTTGATAGACTGGTTAAAGGAAATATAGTCATCTCGACCACAGTTTAATTCCTGTCGTGCATTATAAAATAAGAACTTCTTGTGACTTTGGTAGTATGCTCATTTTATTAGTCAGATTTTGTACAAACAGTCCATATAAAGCATGATACCGTATTTATCGAGGTCTTGATCGTGTAAATTATTCTCGATCGTAACCGACCTTCTCCGAGATATGGCTTCCCTTCTCTAACATCAACCACAGGTGGCAATTGATTTTGAAAACTTTAATATCACTGTACGTAAAACCAGCAAATATTTTTCTTATAGCACAATTGATCAGGATAAAAACAAAATAATGCAATTGTGAAGGGCGATTTTGTTGTCAAAGGTTTAACCGAAGATCCCTTTTAGACATATGGATGGTAGCTGGACCAGAAGTCAGTAGACTATCAGATGAATTTGAAAGATCTAGTGGTTTGAGGCATTCTATAACAGATGAACGACTTAATGAACACTCTACAAAAACACAAAAGGATTTCTTTAAAAAGATCAAAGGCAAACAATACTAAGATCGTTTGAAGCAAATGCAAAACGAAGGAGAACCTGTTTCTTATAACTCAAAAAGAACAACTTCCTATTATGTCCGTAAAATAAAACTATAAATATCTTTGTCAAAAACAAAGCCAGAGAACCTTAAAATAAACTCATCATAGATACCAGGATTAAATTTAGTATATACGCCAGACGCGCGTTTCGTCTACAAGAGACTCATCAGTGACGCTCGAATCCAAAACAGTTAAAAAGGCCAAATAAAGTACGAAGTTGAAGAGCATTGAGAAACAAAATTCCTAAATTTTTGCCAAATACAACTAAGGTAAAAGTGATTGCGATATCTTTTCTAGATTTGTATTTCTTGTCACAGTAGACAAATTGACTTTGAATATTTCTTTATCCATAAAAATAAAATACTCCTTCGTTTTTGTCTCAGGATGTCACTTTAAACAGTGGTATTAAATCGGTGCAAATGGACTTGAAATAGTTTGCGATTTGCTGATCCAAATTCTGACGCATTTATAGTTGGTGGGGCGGCAACGATTAATTCCAGGCCGCCTTGTTGGGCAACACTATTTGATATATTGCAAATGATGTCATACTGCTTTACATAAAATCTTGCATCGATAAGAATTCAAGAGTAGACATAGTATATGATGTTTACTTAATGAATAATTTAAAGGCTAGATGTGACAATTCAAACGCAAGGTTCTTGTGCTAGACGGAAAGGTGTTGGTTCTGGTAGAACACCAGGGGATTGGAGTAGTTTTCTCTGTGAAGATGACAACGAAACGAAATTTTTAAAGTTTCTTGCCGACAAAATTGTTTCTTTTAAGACTAATAAGGATACTTTCCAGCTACCCCCTTGTGATCATTGGCAGGCAGATACACGAATGTTTGTCCATATTCGGCATGATTATGAAAATTGTTGTAAAACGGTATTTTAGGTAGCACTTACAAATATGTAGTAGTATTAAGAATTGCAGCACTCCCAAAATAGGGTGGAACAAACTGTGGATAGGTTTTGGCAGGCATGAAGACTTTTGATTGCTTCAAGTACGTGACATATCAAATGCGTTATGTCCTTGTGTAGCTACTCTTCCTTTCGTTCATGCATTCAGTGGATGTGATACTTGTCGGATTTTCGTGGGAAAGGGAATAGGTCAGTTTGGATGACATGGGAAGTATTTCAAGATGCAAGGGACGTTTTTTTTCTTCGCTGAAGTATAAAGACACATACATGGACATCATCTGAAGCATTTTTTTGCATCATGTATGACAGAATAAGTTCAACATTTGCTGTTAACGAGGCACGATGTTATTTGTTACCCAGGAAACAGCGGCATTGTGATGCAGTTCCGCCTACAAGAGTTTTTGTCCGGAGCGCATCCGAAGAGAAGCATATTAAGGAGGACAAGTTTGAGCTCAGCCGGATTTATGTATCCGACAGGTACATGTACCAAGTCATGAACACTGGGGTTGGATGAAACCAAAAAGGACTTCTTCGGCTGCCGTTAACGTTGCACCCTCCTGTCAGGAACTTTTGAAATGCGGAGGCAAAAAATCCAGCTGTGTTGGTAACTGTAAATGTTACCGTTCTGTCCTTCTTTGTCCGGGTTTTTGTGTTGGCTACTGTCAGATAATTATAAGATAACCAACCTGTCTTTCTAACAAAACTAGGCATTTAAACTTAACAAAGAATGTGATATCACTTGTTAAGTTGATGAAAGTTATAAAAAAAATATATTTTCAAATGTTTTGCCGCCATTTTAGAACCGGAAGTCATCTTTTTTGTCATTTATGTGTTGTTTTGTCGTTTTTTTAGGAACTGTAATTTACGTTTTATCAAAACTTACATTGGACTATACCTATAACACAGCTTTCAAGGATTTACGAAATGTAGCCAACTGGATATGACGCCATTTGCCAAAAAATCGGTGGCCATCTTGAAAAAAATGGAAATTTTTGATGGCCAGCACCTGATTTTTAAAAAAAATTAAAAACTGGAGTTATAAAGTGATAGTAGAAATGTTGAAACTTTACAATATGGACAGATTTTGTAATGTAGATGATTATATACTGGATAAAAATATAATTCATCAGTTAGAAGTTAATATTTTTGATAATTATAAAACTGAATGGAGTACAATGCTTGATTCTGATGGTCAAGGAAATACGTTAAGAACTGATAAATTGTTTAAATTTTCATATTCTACTGATTAATATTTGTTGCAAAATATACCTACGTTATCGAAGTGCATATGCGAAATTTAGATGTGGAGTGGCACCTTTAAAAATTGAAACTGGTCGTTACGAAAGATTAGATTTAGATAAAAGATTATGTTTCAATTGTGATGATATAGAAGATGAAAAAAACATGTATTGTTAACATGTCCATTATATGAAGATTTAAGGCAGTCTTTATTTATTGATATAATTTAACAAAATGATATGTTTTAAACTTTGTCAGATGATGAAAAATTTATATTTTTGTTCAAAAATGAAATGTTTGTAGTTCTGTTCTGTTGCCTAAACCTGCCATAATATTTTATTACGACGAAAAAGTATCTTATTCTGTTAAAAATCAGTTATTTTTATTATGTATATGTATCAGGTTTTATCCTTGGATGTGCATGGTGATATTGCACTTTTATGTTTTGTGTAAAAACAAAACTATATTCAATTCTGTTGTTTTAAAATTGTATATAACAGTCTCTCATAGTTCTTTTAAGAATGGCACATGCATTCTTAATTTCATATTGTTTACTTAATATTATATTGTGTTTATACTTGTATGTATGTGGTGAGACTTTAATAAACTATTGAATCTACGATTTAAATGACAAAAAAGGGAAAATAGTGGGAGATATTATGGACATAATTGTGCAAATCGTGATACAAGCATGAAATTTGATATAAAGGTTGACCAAATAATAATTAAAAAAAATCAGCTGCTGGCCATCAAAAATTTCCATTTTTTCAAAATGGCCACCGATCAATTTTGCAAATGGCGTCATATCCAATTGGCTACATTTCGTAAATCTTTTAAAGCTGTGTTATAGGTATAATCCAATGTAAGTTTTGATAAACGTAAATTACAGTTCATAAAGTACGACAAACCAACACATAAATGACAAAAAAGAGTGACATCCGGTTCCAAAATGGCAGCAAAATTTGAAATTTCTATTTCTTTCTATAATGTCCATCAACTTAACAAGTGATATCACATTCTTTGTAAAGTTTGAATGCCTAGTTTTATTAGAAAGACAGGTTGCTTACCTTATAATTATCTGACAGTTGCCAATACAAAATCCCGTAGAAGGAGAGACAGAACGGTAGCATTTAAAGTTACCAACACAGCTGGATTGTTTGCCTCCACATTTCTAAAGTGCCTCACAGGAGGATGCAACGGCAGACGAAGAAGTCCTTTTTTGTTTCCAAGTGTCGTCGATTTTTTTTCTTTCATCAATCCCCAGCGTTCATGACTTGGTACATGTACCTGTCGAATACATAAATCAGACTGAGCCCAAACTTGTCCTTCGTGATATGCCTCTCTTTGTGCTCCGGAAAAAAACTCTTGTAGACGGAATTGCATCACAATGCCGCTGCTTCTTGGCTATCAATTTACATCGTGCCTCGTTAACAGCAAATGTTGATGTTGTTCTGTCATACATGATGCAAACAAATGCTTCTATGATGTCCATGTATGTGTTTTTATACTTCAACGAATAAAAAAAAATGTCCCTTACATTCCCATGTCATCCAAACTGACCTATTTCCTTTCCCACGAAAATCCGACAAAGTGTCATGGACGAAGGAAAGAGTAGCTACATGGGGACCAAACGAATTTGATGTGTCATGTACAGAAGGCCATTAAAAGTTTTCATTCCTACCAAAAGCGATCCACAGTTTGTTCCACTATATTTTGGGAGTGCTGCAATTCTTAATACTACTACATCTGTGTCAGTGCTACCTAAAATTACTCTTTGCAACTATTTTCATAATCATGCCGAACATGGACAAACATTCGTGTATCTTCTTCAGCGTGATTACACGGGGGTAGCGGGAAAGTATCCTTATTGGAATTGCAAAGAACATTTTCACCATGAGTAAAATACACATCTTTATTGGTCTCTAAAGAAGCAATTATGTCGGCAAGAAACTTGAAAAATTTCGTTTCGTTGTCATCTTCACAGAGAAAACTACTCCAAACTCCTGGTGTTCTACAAGAACCAACACCTTTCCGTCTAGCACAAGAACCTTGCCTTTGTTTTGTCACAGCTAGCCTTTGAATTATTTATTTAGTTAACATCAAATACAATGTCTACTCATGAATACTTATCGATGCAAGATTTTATGTAAGGCAGTATGACATCATTTGCAAAATCTTTACCCAACAAGGTATTAACCATTGCTGCCCCACCAGCGATAAATGCGTCAGAATTTGGATCAGCAAATTGCAAAATGTTTCAAGTATACTAATTTGCACCGAATCAATACCACTGTTGAAAGTGACATCCTGGGACAAAAAAAAGGAGGAGCAGTTTGTTTTTTATGGATAAAGAAATATTCCAAGTTAATGTGTCTACTGTGACAACAAAAATAAAAGTCTAAAAAAATATCGCAATCACTTTGTTTTTTAGCTTTGTTTTTGACAAAGGCGTTTACAGTTTTATTTTACGGACATAATAGAAAGTTTTCTTCTTGATCTGGTTATAAAATGCAGGCTCTCCTTCGTTTTGCATTTGCTTCAAAAGATCTTCGTATTGTTTGTCTTTGATCTTTTTAGAGAAATCCTTTAGTGTTTTTGTAGAGTGTTCATTCAGTCGTTTATCTGTTATAGAATGCCACATACCACTAGATCTTTCAATTTCATCTGGTAGTCAATTGAATTCTGGTCCAGCTACCATTCATATGACTAAAAGGGATCTTCTCTTAAACCTTATAATGACAACAACATCGCCCTTCCCAATTGCATTATTCTGGGATTTTTTGTCTGATCAATTATGCTATAAGAAAAATATTTGCTGGTCGTACATACAGTGAAATCAATTGCCACCCGTTGGTGATGTTAGAGAAGGGAAGCGTTATCTCGGAGAAGGTCGGTTACGATCGAGAATAATTTACACGATCAAGACCTAGATAAATACGGTATCATGCTTTATATGGACTGTTTGTACAAAATCTGACTCATGAAATGAGCATACTACCAAATTCACAAGAAGTTTTTAATTTATAATTGAACGCCAGGAATTAAACTGGTTGAAAAGACACCAGTCTATCAAAAATCATTGAATATCACAGAGTCATGACAGGATTATAATTTCTGTGTTTAGCTTTAATTCAAGCAAAACACATACAGTTATCTGATGCGTGTGTCTAGTCCTTGGTACATTTGAACATACATACAAAGGATCTGCCGTTCTAGATGTTGCAATATTGGTTTTAGTGAGGACACATGTCCATCCACTATCAAGTAATATATCACCAAGATTGTTATAACAAGTCATTTCAATGTGCAATCCACCTAACATGACGATAAACTTATCTTCTCTGTACAAATCAGGCCGTTCCCACTGAATAGACATTACCAAAAGTGGCTGATCTGTCGATACTATTGGTGTTTCTCCCGTATTAACCACATTTTTCGCCTTATCCATCGAATACCTAGCTTGTTTTTAACAGTGTCATTATAGATGTTACACTTACTTAAACATCTCTACAAGAGCCTGGATTTTTAGAGTAATGAGATGAACTACGATTTATACCAGTGTGCCCTGGTAGTGCAAACCAATCGCTCTTAATGTCTATAAAAAGTTTGCGCATGCGCAAAATTGTTAAATCATGTGTATCATAACCTTGAAAAATGTTAACAAACTAAATCATAATATCATTGAAAATCCCAGAACACTTATTTTATAGTAAATAGTTCAAATGTTTTTTCAATGAATTTTGTTACATTTTCGCGCATGCGCAAACCCTTTATATGTCAAATATTCATTTCTAGTAAATACTTCACATGTAAGGAAGGAAGCTACCAAACCTGATAACTGTTTTTCACTAAAGAATGATAAAAAAACGTTTTCCAGCAAAAATCAGTATTTTCAAACTGAAAAAAAAACAGCCATTTTAGAAAAAGTCCGTGGCCATCTTGAAAAAATGATTTCTTTTAATGGCCAGCAGTTGTTTCTTAAAAAGTATATAATAATGATGCTTTGTGGTAATTTTCATGCTTGTATCATCATTAGCACAATTCCATCGATTTTGCCTGCTAATATCTTCCACTAAAAGGGGGTATTTCTTTCAGCAGAATTAACGTCAATTTTAGAGTACTCTCCTACTATGACCATAAAAAATTCCAAGAGAGGACAAACTGAATAAACTACAATGTTTATCATTACATTCATTTTTGCATAAAAGATTTTTCATAAAACACTAAGTCGACATAATTTTATTTTTTTAATCAAAATGACTGGTTTTGCCTTGGGAGATAAGATTTGCACTTAATCACCAGTCGAAGTACTATCGTCTGTCTGGTAGACTAGGAATCCAGAAAACGATGTGTAGTCTTCACCGTGTAAAGTTCCTTTACCTTGCGCTCCTGTTCTAATCCAAACATGTTGTCCTTTGTCAACCTATAAAAAGTAAAGAAAATATCATGAACGCATATTATTATTGCCACTATGTCCAAACATACACGCCTATAGCAGGAAAAATGTAAATGCACTTTAAAACAGCAAGCAATGAAGCGGAATCTCTACAACAGCGAACATTTATTTAGTCGATGTTTAGCTACATTTCACACCATACGATGAGCTTAAGTTGTTAACCTTTACGACATTTGGTATATGGTCACATTGACAATCATACCACATCTTATTTAAATAGTAAAATATGTCGAGCTCGAGGTGACAAATAGATGCGTGGCGTAAACATTTAATCCAACAATCAATCAATAATTTGAATCATTTTGATTTTATATATAATTATATATGCTGTATAATTTAAGTCATCTTTACTAAGTACAATGAAGTTTTCATAATTTCTAGCTTATCCTTTTATAAATAAAAATTAAAATGAAAATGGTGAATTTGTCCAAGAGACAAGAAACCGATCAAAGAGCAGACAAAAGCCGAAGTACTAACCTTCAGAAGAATTGTTTGGGAGGAGCTACCATAATCGTCTTCATTCTGGTCACCTTTTGTGTCTGCATACGCCCATGCCATTGGTTTACCTTCGAGTACTAATTCAGTGGACTGGTAGTCAGTAGCGTCAACGTTGTTAGTCCAAGAAAAACAATATAATCCAGACACTGGAGCGGTAAACATGCCATTCACATCGTTGTAGACATCAGGGCTGGTTGAAGTGAAGACCTACAATTTATAAAGTATTTGATTTCAAACTGTTTATTCTTTTATGATTTTTTTTAAATATAATTAACTGGATCGTTAATGAGCTAGTTCACAAGGAAACAACAGTTAGAAAGAAATGTCCGTGCTAACGGCCCCAGCTTGTCTGGCAAAACAGCCGTTGGACGTCAGAGTAATCTCGGACTACTGTCCAAAGTAAGTCGTCAGTTGTCGGTTTTAGTACTTTTAGTCGATTGTTACCTTTCCATTTTTTGTTCATTGGCAAATCTTAAGATGTCGCTCGCACATTGTCAAAAACAAAGATTTGTAAATATTGTAAATACTAGGTTGAAGAATAAAATATAAAAAAAGAAGATGTGGTATGATTGCCAATGAGACATCTGTCCACAAGAGACCAAAATGACAGAGACATTAACAAATATAGGTCACCGTACGGCTTCAACAATGAGCAAAGCCCATACCGCATAGTCAGCTATAAATGGCCCCGATAAGACATTAAAAAACAATTCAAACGAGAAAACTAACGGCCTTATTTATATAATCACGAAAAACAAATATGTAACACATAAACAAACGACAACCATTGAATTACAGGTCTTGACTTGGGACAGTTACATACATAAATAATGTTGCGAGGTATGTTAGCGGGATCCCCCTCCCCTAACCTGGGACAGTGGTATAACAGTACAACATAAGAACGAACTATAAAAATCAGTTGAAAAAGGCTTAACTCATCAGATGGACAAAAATACAAGTGGACGTGGCCGAGTACTTATATATCCCGACACAAAAAAAAAGGCGGTCTCAGTTTTAAGATATTGAAAATTGAAAATAAGTAAGATCTGAAACATGCTGAAAACAAATTCTGTTTCAAACATTTTACATTGCTGATACCAAATAGTCTAAGTACTGTCCACACCCTTGAAGTTACCCCCCCCCCCCCCCCCCAAAAAAAACCCGAAATGTTTCGTCTTTCTTTCTATAAAAGGACTACTACATGTTAATTTGTAGCATCGATTTTCTGCCTCGATTATATAAATTGGGATGGCATTATTGCTTCTGGTTTGAAGTCCGTCCAGTATGATCAATTTTGTTTTGTTATTCATGGTGGTTTACAAAAACAAACGGTCACATCAATTGCAAGTTTAAACAAATAACCCGTTGCTTGTGGTGTTACAAAAATGTACCTTTTAAAATTGTTTACCAAACTAGGGATTTGAGCCCAATTTTAAGGTTCAATAATCAGTGAAATAATGTGGAAGCGGGCATGGTGTCCTGGAAAGACAGATTATTGCTCCCCCTTCGGAACAAAGGTTCACTTACGTCATCGAAGACAACTGCATGATGAGGATCCATTGCATGTACACTGTGCCTCAACGCAGCGTAAAACGCCACCTGGGATGAAGTGAATGCTCGTTTCTTCACTGAAATTTTGTCACATTGTAATTAATATTGTCACATTGTAATTACTCATTATTATATGTACATGTATATTCAAATATTCAAAAAAGTGCTTCTTTACTACATGTATGTTTAGATACATGTATGTATGTAAATAAACTAGTTCTGTTAAAACAATGATTTTTTTATGTGTTGGTTTAAAAACAATGATCGAGATCAAATATAAATGTGCCCGTTGCGTATCCACAACTTTTTATAAAGGGGGAGCATTGACTGCCATAAGAGGGGGAATTAAACAGTCATGGCTTTAATGCTTCACTATATATATTCAACGAAAAGGGGTGGGGTGTTTGGGGCCTAGTTCCGCCTAGGTGTGCAGTCCATATGCGGGATGTATAGAGACATATTAAATACGAAGCCCACTAATTTTCTGTTAAAATTGATATCGAACTTATAATTGTGTATGCCAGCTGCATTAGGGTAAAGTAAAAAAAGCCCGTAATATTGCTTAAGTCATATACACCTGAATATGTATGCGCTATGTCGCACTGGTTGTTAGGGAGCTGCCATTTGAATTTTAAGGGGGGGGGGGGGGGGGGGGGGGGGCTAGGATGAAATTTGAAAAAAATAGGCAGGACATGAATTTTGAATTAAAAAAAAGGCAGGATGAGACACTTGCAAAAAAAAAGTCAGGATGACAATTTAGGTAAAAAAAAAGTCAGGATAAACTAAAAAAAAAAAAAAAAAAGGCAGGACCGAATAGAGTGAAAAAAAAAGGCAGGACAGAGATTACAACTAAAAAAGAAAGCAGGACAAAAATTTTCATCCTAGCCCCCCCCCCCCCCCCCCCCCCCCCCCTAAAAATCAAATGGTAGCTCCCTTAAGCAGCAATCAGTTAAATGTTCGATTACTCACTCACTCAATCAGTTCCCTTTCAAGTCGATAGTCGGTGTTTTGTTTCAAAATAAGACCTGTCATATACGACACTAGACGTTAAGTAACCAGCAACCTATCATTTTTACGACATTACCAATAAAGAAAGGTGTTAATAAACAATAGTTATTGAAATACTGAAACCATTTGAACAACAATGTGAGTACTCACCCGTACGCTCGGATTTTAAATTTTCGATTGTTTTCATCGCCTTGGACAATCTTTCTGCAAGATCGAGTTTTGTGATTTCGGCATTTTTCAATCTTGACGCAAGATCTGTAACACGCTCTCTGAGTTTCTGCACATCCTGCTTCAGTGTTACAAGGGACTTCTTCAACTCTCCTTTAACTGGTTTAAGAAAACCAGCCAAAGAGAATAAAACTGCTAAATACAAACAAGTCTTCATTTAGATTTGGTAAGTGCACAGCCTTGTTTGAAGATTTGGTTATATTTCACTGGATCTTATCATTAAAATGTAGATAAGAGGAATGTCTGTGATAATCAAGGAGGTGTGTGTGTCAAGAAGTAAAATCACAATTTAAACGCTATCAATCCTATACAATAATCAGGTCATTAGTTTTCAAGTTTGATTTGTCATTTCATATATAAAAAAATAGGATGAGTTATGATTGCCAATGAGACAACTCTCCAGAAGAGACCAAAATGACTCAGAAATTAACAACTATAGGTTACTGTACGGCCTTCAACAATGAGCAAAGCCGATACCGTATAATCAGCTATAAAGGGTCCCAAAATGATAATGTAAACTATTCAAACGAGAAAACTAACGGCCTTCTTTATGTCATAAAATGAACGAAAAACAAATATGTAACACTTAAACTTATGACCTACTATGCAGTATGGATTTTTTTGTCATTTATATATTGAAGGCCGTACGGTGACTTACATTTGATAATTACTACGTCATTTTTTGTTTCTGTTGGAGATCTAGAGATGTCTCATTGGCAATCACACCACATCTTTTTATTTTAAATTGAACGCGTAGTTAGGTCGGTAACAAGAACGAAGATAAATCTCAAAGCTAAAAACGAACAGCAACCTAGATGTGACTTTAAACGTGTAGACTAGACATATGTCTTTATATAATGGGGTATGATGAACTTTCGGATTATCAATTCTGTTTATCGTTCATCACAAACACTACAGTCCAGACGTGTTATTAAGATGAAGATATATAAATACATTTTGAACATCTACATTTAAAAACATTCTCAGACCAATCTCGGTAAATACTACGTGTAGGATCATTAATTTGTCTATAAAGAAACCATTGTATATACCAATATATGAATTTATCTATTAGTTCTTGCTACTTGTGGTTGTTTAATCTCTACTGTCTTATATCGCAGACATATTTAGGACAGGAAAAAGGTCAAAATAAAGAGAGACTTTATAATGAAGAAATAACTGGTTACAGATAACAGATTACTGTATAGCTCTTTGGAAGGTCAGGAAAACAATTTGTTTTTGCTAGAGTGCTGAAATACTTTTTTAATTTAACTTCTCCCGCCAGTAAAACCATGTAAGAAAGAGCATTCAATTAATTCTTAAGGATTATTATATAGATACAAATACACGTCCAGATGAAAGGGAACTTTAAATCCAATGCTTACTGTGATGCTTGCTGTACGTAATGTCACTTGCAACAATTTTCCCGTGGTTCTGAAGGCGTCTCACCTCAAGGAAAATTTCCTGTTACCCTCAAACTTACATTTTGTTTTATTGAGACCCCTGTTTATCTATCATTCCCGCCGATCTGCTTAGAAGAACGTATATGAAAAAGTACCATTCCGGTTATTAATTAATAAATGTAATGTTAAAAAATCAACGATTTATATTGAATGCTTTGCTTTTATCCACTTCATTTGAACTTTGATGGATAGTTGTCTCATTGGCAATCATACCACTTCTCCTTATTTTGATTTGGTATTTTAGCATTGAATACGTACTTATCATACAAAAAATGGGTGACTATATTGTTGTTGAAAATGTCTCTCTTTTTATTAAACTGGCAACGCCCCATAGATGACGATTAAAACATAGTGATGTAAGAACCATATCTGAAATTGGTGTTTTGGTCCAAAGTAATTGAAGAAGTACACATATATACATATCTGTGGTTATATGACATAAGTACGAATACCATCAAATTACAACTAACTATGCAGGAGTTCCAAATGCAACGTACCATGATAATGGAGCAGAGCCAACAAATATTTGTGTAAAATTAGCAATACTGAAACAACTGTAGTCATTACGTGATCATCGGAGGTTCGCGAAATGCTGAGTTTTAACACTACTACACTATAGGTACCAGTACGTGTCATCCAGTATTTGATTGTTTGCATGCATACGACTGCGTCAATCTATGTATGGGTAGAACGACCTTCAAGGTTGGTGTTTCGATGATTCCAAATTTCTTAAGCTGCATTTAATGTGCGGAAAAGGACTATACAATCGATGTTTTATCGCAAAACAAAAAAAGGATCAACTTGTAGATAAAGGGTTTTCGGACTAAGTGATGCGGTAACAGCATACTTATCGTTTACAAGTATTTTTTCTGTCCCAGTTATAGAAATATCAATACATTATTAAGCAGAGCCAATCTTTATGTCAATAACGTGTTTGTAAATGGTTAAACCTATTAAGTTATTCTTTGGATTTGCAAAGCCCAATTCACCAAAGTTTAACTTAAAATGTTCTTGTTGCAAATTCCTTTTCTAGACAATAATACTCATGAAAACTTAAACCGTAGTTTTAAGGTGGTACCCAACACTTTCACTAAAATTAATTTGGCTCGTTTAATTTTCATAAAATTTTGACAAAGTATTTACTTTGACCCTTTGACAAAAATATAAAAGTTTCAAAAAATTTGAACCAAGCATTTTATCAGAAAAATTACACTGGTTATATAGCAGTTTGACAAACACTAATTTTGATCATTGAGAAGCTTAATATTCCCTTAAAAACACAACGTCATTAAAACGTTTAGGTGATTTTACAGAGTTATCTCCCTGTAGTGTTAGGTACCACCTTAAAGATTTCAAAATCAATGTCGATAACAACATATAATTTTTTTTTATTAAAAAAACCTTTCAACAACAGTTTAATCGAAATATTCCCGACCATACTTTATCGATAAATTTATCATACCCTGTCAGTTCTCATACAATCATAGACGTTTTAAATAAAATTTGCTAAATAATGACAAAAAAAACCAAACCTTGAACAATAAAGATATATTACTCTTTTCCCCCTTCTCGATACAAATATTACGAAAAAAGTAAAATCACAAAAATACTGAACTCAGAGGAAAATCAATTCGGAAAGTCCATAATCACATGGCAAAATCAAATAACAAAACGCATCAAAAACGAATGGATAAGAACTGTCATATTCCTGACTTGGTACAGGCATTTTCAAATGTAGAAAATTGTGGATTGAACCTGATCATCGTGAATACCCTGTGTGATAAATATATTGTTTGCTCATGCTGATATAACCTCTGACAATATTATTTCTGTTTATGAAAATAAATATTTTGAATGCCCCGGGGAAGAATTTAAAATTGGCTATAAATGTTGTACTTAAAAACAAATATCTGCTGTCGATGAGAAAAGCACCGCTGTTATTTTTTTTTTTCATTGCTTAAACATTTCAAATATCCCCAAAAAAATATAGGGCGATGACCTTTCTTCTTTTTAAAAGATATCCAACTGAATAAAAGTACATGTATACTTCACAAAAAGCGACACATTAGAGTTGAGACTGGCAGTGTATTTTTTTTTATCTGTTCACCAGTAAGACTCTTTAATCATTTGCTATTTGGTGTAAAAATCGCCTTCACATCTGATTAAAATCGGAAAGCTAAATCCATGCAGCACTTAAAAGATCATTTCCAATTGTTTTAACCACAATTCTGTCCTCTTTTCCTCAAATGTGACCAATCACCGAGTTTGCCCTTGTATGAGCAATACGACGAGTTCTACATGTGGAACAGTATACCTTATACTTCTGGAGCACCTGTGACCTCCCTTGATTATGATAGGGTACGTGTTGGCTTGCTCAGCGTTATCACTATGTTTGTGTTTGTCAAACATAACTATATTTTGTTGGTTTTTTTGCCAGGGCGTTATCAGTTTATTTTTGGCCTTTTGAGTCCGAATTGATCTTTTTGGTATCTTTCTCCTCTCTATGGAGACACTGGAAACCAAATCATTTATTTTATGAATTTTGTAGGTTAACTGTACAGTTGCAGTTGTATTGTTATAGCTCGTAAAACGTACGTTTCTTAAAAAGAAACTCAGACAAATGTATGAAAAGAGCAATTAAACCAACTTTTTTTGTCTTCATAAAACTTTAGGAAAAAACAAGCACAAGATGGCATCTGTTGTAACAATGATTTACCGATTTGGAATCGGAAGATACTTCGATTAAAGAAACATAGACCTTGATGGTTTTTAATTGTGATATTATTGTCTTTTCATTTGAGCTGAAAATTATCATTGTCGGGAAATCTTGTCAGATGTTGAAAGAGCTGTAATAGAATTTTTGTTTAAATCTTTCAATTTATACATTAAGATACAATATTATTTATCTATCAAACAGGCCAAGAACAAATCATTAAAGGTGGAAATTGGTCTCTCATCACGAATTAAACATAAGTCAGGTACATATACCCTTCTCATTAAACCAAAGAGAAAATAATACAGTAACTGTAATCGAATACGAAAATAAGAACATGAAGATGAGGAAACCGTACAATCAAAGTTGAAGAATATTATACAGATTTATTTCTTTGATGCATGAAAAATATGATATTTGCTAATTGAATGACACATATTACGATTTGAAATGATTTTCGTTTCTAATTTGAGGACTTTTTCTGTCATGTGCAAATTGATACATGGAGGACAGTTGGATGGGTGAATACATGAGCATAAATTTTCAAATATATATATAAAAAAAAGAAGATATATCAAAATATAAAAATAAAAAAGATGTGGTATAATTGCCAATGAGACAATTATCCACTAGAGACCAAATGACAGGAGTTAACAATTAACTATAGGTCACCTTACGGCCTACAACAATGACTATGACTCATTATACATAGTCGATTATAAAACGAATTGTAAATGTCCTCGGGTTGTTGTCTCTTTGACACATTCTCCATTTCCGTTCTCAATTTTATTTAGTAAATGGCAATTTAAAAAAAACAATAAAAAAGTATGTTTGTTTTTATCTTTCCTCATGATACTTTATTTCATTGCCGATTCAAGCTTTCACTACAAACAGTAGCAGGAAAAAAGTGTTTAAAATCACAATCTGAAACAATGATTAATAGTGTTTCAAGAAAATATTTCACATGACTATTATAGTGATAGTTGCCATGGCCCAATTCATAATAAAAATGTGACTGCACTATGTTATTTTTTAGATGTAGTTGAGCGTACTCAGGATGTGTATAATATTAGCTGTTATGAAACATGCATACAGAAAATAATGATAATAGTTTTTCCTGAAACATCATATATCTTCCAATTATTTTCTTAAATTTTAATGAATAGTAATATGATTACTCATCGTATTTCCTTTATCATGCGGAAAATGGATCTATAATATATGGCAGAATCATATTTCAATGATTCTATATGTCTCTTATTTTCCAGTTAATGGTTTTATCTCTATAGATTATTTTATCCTTTTGTTAGAAATTAATTTATAAAGCTGTATTGTGCTAAACAGAAATCTTTCGTAAAGATGAACACAATACGTGTTCTAGATATAAAATCCATCCTGTCTTATAATCTTATTGTGCTAAAAAAACTCTTTCTTACAGATAAAAACAATACGTGTTATAAAATTTTTAAATTTTTAAATCAAACGCAATATGCTAAAGCAGTCATCTCTCTTAAAGAAGAACGCATGCGCAGCGGGGAAAGTCAAACATTCAGAGCTCCGAGAAAAATATTCGAATTTTCATATTTCTTGAAGTGCAATCGATAATTTAATAGGTGAAATTAGTAACAGGAACATCAATAACACTTGTACTATGAGTATTTTTGGCTAAATACGGTCTGGTAAGTCGGTACCTAGCCCCAACATATCACCTTGTCAAACCAAAATCAGACGCCATTTTTTGTCAACATAGATCGACCCAAACAACAACAAACCACTACAATATCTAATGACAGAGAAAGTAAAGAATAAACTAAATAAGTTCTTAAGCAAACCAAGGCTTATTACAGAAGGAAACAGGAAATTACAACCCGTTGTGCTGACCGATAGCAAATGCAATATAAACCGCCATGTAGCACACAACGCTGAACGAGACATCATTTGGTGGACCAAAAGGGGATCCAAAATAGAACAAAGCACTAATTGGCTAAAGAAAAACATCGCAAGCAAAATTATTAGACATGGCAACATTTGGCTATATGCATGGCTTGGAACATGCAATTTAACAACTCAAAACAAAAGATATATATCAATTACAAAAGACAACGACGAAGAAGTAAACAAAATCATTGAGAAATACGAAGAGATCATCAAAATAATAGATAAATATCCAGAATCAAAAATTACTATACTAGAAACACCTATTTACTCTATTAAAACTGGAATAAAAAAAGGGTCACAAAAATCCAGACACATTTGAAGAGCAGGATACAGAACTAGAGAGACAACCATTAAACGGAAGAATACGTGAAATAAACAAACGTATAGGTAGCCACTCACCTGAATTTTTCTCAGATATAATCAACACCAGTAAATATCACTGTGGAAAAGACAGGAAACTCAAAACAACGAGAAACTACGAGTTCGGACTGTATCAAGACGAAATACACCCAGGCGAGCTACTAGCAAAAAACTGGCTATAAAAGATCTCAGAACAGACCAAGAGAGTTTGCTGGGAAACTGTACACAAACCACCTTCAAAATAAGTTCATTGCAGGCAGATCTAGTCAGCGTGGGTTTCCCACACTACACTAAATCACTATGTTTGCAGTGACACTTATTTTATTATTTGTACTACTCACCATACCAACACAACATAGTAAATCGTGGACCAATCAACAACAAGTCCAACAATTACTTAATGCTAAACTACACCCAGCCGATAGAAGACCATTCTGTCTACCTATCTGTAACACCAAAAACAAATATTTGCTCCTACTATTGATAACGCTATAAGTGGAGACATCGAAACAAACCCAGGACCGCCAAAAAAAGAAACTGTATATCCTTGTGGTCTTTGCGAGCATCCAGTCACATGGAACTGTCGAGGAGTATGCTGCGACGGTTGCAACATCTGGCACCACAACTCTTGCATAGAACTATGTTCAAAAGATTATGAACTTCTAGAAAATC
The DNA here is from genome assembly GCF_963676685.1 of Mytilus edulis. Lineage (NCBI taxonomy): Eukaryota > Metazoa > Mollusca > Bivalvia > Mytilida > Mytilidae > Mytilus > Mytilus edulis. The sequence goes on from NC_092349.1 coordinate 65,370,983, forward strand.
CAATGTACAGTGGATAATTTATGATGTAAATGTGAAAGCATGCACATAAGCTCATTCGCTTTCAGAAGCTATGAATTAGAAACATCAAACATATACGAACAAATAACAGGATTGGACTCCACCATGGACTCAATATCATCAGTCTTCAGCCCACTGAAGTCTAGCAGCCCAAAGAGTGGAAACATGTCATCATACAGCAAGACACGATCATCCATCCATGGAAATCACATCTCAGTAGTAATCCTTACATGATACCAGAAAAAAACAACCTCCGCCTCATGACAATCAACTGCAGGAGCATAAAAGATAAAAAAAAAAAAAAAAAAAAAAAAGAATTTGAGGCAGCACTCCACCACTTGAAACCAGACATAGTTTGCGCCACGGAATCATGGTTAAAAGGAATAAAACCAGGATCAAATCCAACAAAAGACGCCATAATGTCAAGCGAAATATTTCCAACTAACTATAATGTATACAGAAATGACAGAAGGACCCTTGGAGGGGGTGTATTTGTACTTGTTGAGAAATGCATCACATCAGTCGAACAAACATCCTTAATCACTGACGGAGAAATTGAATGGGAAAAGATCAAAATGAAAAACAACAAAGACTTGCTAGTTGGATCTTTTTACATGCCACACAGAGATCAAAAACACCCAAACGAACTGCAAAAGTCACTTGAGAAGGCCATGACTAATGGGAAGACCAATGTCATTCTAACAGGAGATTTCAACTGCCCCGACATCATATGGGACACAGCAACAGCCCTTGGACCAGACAGAGAAATCCATCAAGGACTAGTTGATATAGCTGAAACATATAACCTGACACAAATACACACTATACCAACTCTCGAAGGAAACCTCCTAGATCTTGTATTTGTCACGAACCCAACTCTAGTTAAATTCTCAAATAACGTACCAGGTATATCAAACCATGACATTATCATCACCGACCTGGAAACAAAAGTACACCATCAAAAAAGCCTACCAAGAAAATGTTACATCTGCAAGAAGGCAAAATGGGACCAAATTACCACAGACCTTAAAACACCCTAGAAGAGGTCAAAGAAAAACATCATCAAGGAGCTGAGGTACATCAACTTTGGTGACACCTTCAAAAGTCAGCTTAAAAAACCATGAATACAAACATATCAAATAAAGAAATAAGATCAAGAAATGACATCACACATGGATCAAACACAAACAGACAAAAATGCTAAAGAAAAAACAGCAAGCCAGGAAAACAAGCCAGAAAAACAAACAAATGGTCAAATTATAGGTCTTTTCAAAAGGAATGCAAGAAACAACTGAGGAAAGCAGAATATGAATATGTCAACCAAAACATCCTGAGGGCCTAAACAACAATAACACAAAGCCGTTTTGGAAATACATTAAATCCAAACGCCAGGACTCGGGAGGAATAGCACCATTAAAAAGGGGACTAATGTTGTCAGTGATAGTAAAGGGAAAGCCGAACTCCTACTAGAACAATTCAAATCCGTATTCACAATAACATCAGACACAAACCTACCAACAACAAGAATACAAGCTAAAATCAATATAACACCATTAACGATCGACCAAAAGGGACTAGGAAAACTACTGAAAAACACCAACCCAAATAAAGCCTCTGGAACAGACAACATCCCAAACCGTATACTAAAGGAATGTGCTGAACAACTAGCACCCATCCTGCAAATCATACTGCAATGCTCGCTAGACACAGGTGAACTACCAAAATACTGGAGAGTCGCGAACATATCCAGTATCTTCAAAAAAGGAGACAAACACCTGGCAGAAAACTACAGACCTTTATCCCTAATATCTGTCATCAGCAAAATTCTAGAACATATCGTATGCAGGCATATCCTAAAACATCAGGGAAAAAAACAAAATCCTAACCAACTTAAACCACGGCTTCAGGTCAGGATACTCATGTGAAACCCAACTCATAACTACCATCAACGACTTCCTACAAGAACATGACAAGGGACATCAAATCGACGTAGGCATGTTAGATTTTTCAAAAGCTTTCGACACAGTACCACACAACGAATTATTACATAAATAAGATCAATATGGAATTAAAGGAAATACACACAAATGGATTAAGAACTTTCTAACTGCAAGATCAATGAGAACCATCGTGGAAGGCGAGTCACCTGGCGAAACAACAGTTGACTATGGGGTCCCCCAGGGTACAGTCTTAGGACCAATCCTATTCCTGTGCTACATAAATGACCTACCAGACAGCGTAACATCATCAGTAAGACTATTTGCTGACGACTTCCTACTCTACAGAACAATTAAAAATAGCCAAGACCATCAAAAGCTACAAACAGATTTGGAACAACGAGAAATCTGGGCCGACAAATGGGGAATGCGTTTCAACGGCAAAAAGTGCTATGTTTTATCCATAAACAAAAAGCAGACAAATTATACACGCTTAATAAACACATCCTACAAGAAGTACCAGTGATCCCGTACTTAGGACTCCAAATCTCAAACGATCTGAAATGGAGTTTCCACATAAATAACATCAGGAAGAAAGCCAACGCTACCTTGGGCTTTATTAGGAGGAACTTGAGAAACGTACCAGAGGCATGTAGGAAAGTAGCATTTATATCCCTAGTAAGACCAAAAATGGAATATGGCGCAAGAACGTATCCAAAACAGAGGCTTACGATTCATCAAGAAAAACTACAGGAGTCGAGAAACAGGGTCCATAACTAATATGAGACGCTAGCTTGAAATGGAGACGCTAGAGGAAAGAAGACACAGCCTCTGTCTTATCCTGATTTACAAGGAGGTTGAGAGTCTAATGCCGGCACTACCAGCCGACAATGTTGTCATACCAGCAAGACCTAAACGAACGATAAAAGCCAAAACATATTCAAACTGTGAAACTGACAATATCATTGAACGTCAAGTTATCAATAACACCAGAGGACTTAAAGTTCCAAATAGCAACAAACCACAGTACAAACATTAATTTTTTGTGGAAACAACTATCCACTGGAATTAACTTCCAAATAAAGTTGTGCATGCAGGTTCTGTAGAGGCATTTAGGATCGCTCTACAAGAACATCGCCCATAATAACGGCGCTCTTCTCCACCGTGTAAAAAAGACTTAACAGGATTCTACACGTACCACTATAGATACAGATACAGATCCAACTGTGTTATATTTTAATAATAAAAAGACGTACCATTGAGGTACATATTTCTCGGAATTGGCCTAATAACGTCGAAATGTCACGCGATAACGTTACAGCAAAGCATGCGATAATAACCGGAAGCAGTTGATATGAAACGGAAGCAGTTAATATAAACCGGAAGCAGTTGATAACAAAAGTCATATCACACGGCTGAGGCAATTCTTCAAATTTAATGAATAAAGATAAATTCAAATCCGTTTTTCATGGGGTACAATTATAGTATTATTTAAGTATAGGATAATCATTTATATTTTACAGTGTCTTTCTATGTTGCGATATTAAACTATTTTTTTCAGGTGAAGGTTGATACGTATTAAAACGTAAACCCCGTGCATTTGTTTGTATCTTTCCTAAATCAGGAACCTGATATTAGGTGGTTGTCGTTTGTTGATGTGGTTCATAAGCGTTTCTCGTTTCTCGTCTTTTTTTAATATAGATGAGACCATTGTTTTTCCTGTTTGAATGGTTTTACACTAGTAATATTTAGATTCCTTTATAGCTTGCTGTTCTGTATGAACCAAGGCTCCGTGTTGAAGACCTTACTTTGACATATAATAACCATGGTTTGTATTTAAAATTTTTGACTTTGATGGAGAGTTGTCTCATTGGCACTCATATCACATCTTATATCTATTTATTTGAGTCATGGCTCAGTGTTGAAAACCGTACTATGACCTATAATCGTTTACTTTTACTAATTGTGACTTGGATGGAGAGTTGTCACTTAATCACTCATACCCCACTTTCTTATATCTATATATTAAGAATATTAAAAGAGGATGATGAACGGACTTTTAATGACCTTGACTGGCTATACAGCCCTCGCGCGGTCGGTTACAAAACAGGTGAAAGACACTTAAGAAGTATTAAAACTCATAAGTCGATGAAAAATTGACATTGTCATGGCAAAAATATGAAGCCCAACTAAAAAACAAACAGTATACGAAACCACATCAAAAACTAACGAAAGAGCAATATGAACGCCAAAAAAAAATACGAGCAGCAATTACAATACGAACAACGATAACTCTATGTTTTTGTTATATGTATTTCTATTTGTATCCGTCTGATGAGTTAAGCCTTTTTAAATTGATTTTTATAGTTCGTTCTTATATTGTACTGTTACACAACTGTTATAGGGTAAGGGGAGGGTTGGGATCCCGCTGACATGTTTAGTGACCCTGTCACATTCTGTATATATGTGCATGTCCCAAGTCAGGAGTAACTATCAGTTGTCGTTTGTTGCTGTGTAACATATTTGATTTTCGTTAATTTTTTTTGCATTAATTTGGCGTTTAGTTTTCTCGTTTGAATTGTTTTACATTTGTGATTTCGGGGCATTCTATAGCTGACTAAGATCTATGGGCTTTACTCACTGTTGAAGGCCTTGTGGTTACCTATAGCTCCATAATTGTTTATTCTGTTAAATCCATCAAATATTAAAGCTAAATTTTTCCAAAGTCATTCAAAGACGACAAGACTACTATTTCACAAATCACATGGTTCACAATACTAGTATGATAAGAAATCCAATAAACACAAGCTTTTACAAAAAATCGTATAAAAAGAACAACAAATGGAAATAAACATTCTATTTCATGCTTGATCAATTTAAAATGGAACGCAGACTGACAACAATATGTGAGCGTACAGCAGGATAGTCAACTTTAACATGAAGAGTCAGAGAGCTATACAAGTTGTATAAACATGAAACAAGGCCTTTGTAAAGACTGATCGTATAATAGATAACTGTATTTCCTTTTTCAAATTTATTATATCGAAAAGGTAAAATTGCAAATCAAGTCTTTAAGCATGAGGAAAGAGTAAAAACGCTGAGAATGTACTATAATCAGCGCCATGGACATCGCCACTCCCGTCGGTTCCAGTTCTTACCAGAACTTTTTCGCCTTTGTTTACCTGAAAAAGAAAAAAAGGAACACATTGTGATGCACATTTCGCATTTATGTATTTGATAGTTATTACCTTAGCGCTCTTTAAAATTGCAAAACTTTAAAAGTATTAGTAATAAAAACGCTGTCTCTTTTCCCCACTTTGTCTAGTTTGATGCATGTGGATCAAGCAGGTATATTCATATTATAAAACGGAGGTTATGTATATGTATTATAATTTCCATTTTTGGTGGAAGAAGACGTCAAGTCTTCTGAAGGCCTATGGTGCCGGCTGTAAAATCATTGAATCGTTACCACATCCGTATGCCGCATACGTTTATGTGTATTACAATTTCGTAACAACTTCCGATTCTTGACACCGATTTTTACACATGATTAAGCATCTGAATCATTTAATTTGTAAATATGGATTGAAAAACAATCACTATCGTAAATATATACCCTTTTATTTATGTTAATTATTAGATTTCATCTAATCTACATGAACGTTATTTGGTCACTTGTAACCGGATGTTTTTAATGTAGATATTTGTAGTACTCGTGCGTAAATTTGGTATCGGGTCGACTCGCCCTGTTTACATGTTCGCCTTTGGTCTGTTCGTGCTGAGTTCTTTCGCCCATAAAGTACGTTCGCCGTGTGTTTATTCTCTTTACTGTTATATCAAGGACGTTTTATAATACGTCCTTGCATTTATTAAATAATATTAATATTAAGGGTATCGTTAAAAAACCTCTAAAACACGAATTTGTGAAAATCATCACAAACATATGATTGTTTCTTATTTTGTTCCCAAGGTAAGACAATCGTGTTCAGCCAATCATATTCAATGTTTCTCATGATCAAATTAATAAGCCAATCAAAAACGTTTTCTCTGAAGATTATTCTAACATGCTAGATTTTGAACTTGTGTTGTTTTCATCTAGTTGTAAAATCGTGAACATGGCAGGTGAATTTTCATCTGCATGGAGGTTCTTACACAGCTTAAGGATAAAAGCATGGCTGATTAACAAAATTCAATGATGCAGTACTACCATAAAGATAATAAATAGTAGTTTTTTCACTAATTTATTGACATAATACTTGTTGTAACATATGTTATTTTTGTATTCAATTAAATCATTTAAAGCACAATGTACTATTCTTTTTTCACAAAGACCAAAAAAGTTGGGGACCCTCCCCCCTCCATTATGAGTGGTGTCCCTTAAATGAGGGACTGTCCCTAAAACAAGGGGTCATTTTACTGTTACCGTTGAAAAAAAAAAAAGAATTTTTTTTAATTTTTTAACTCAAAAGTGGGAAAATTCATTATATTTGGAACAACTTTTCTAAATGAGGGGGTCAAATTAATAAAGAAGATATAAGTTTAGAAACATCGTTAATTCTTTTGACATGTTTTGACCATTTTATACTTGATAGATGCATAGTTTTTCGGGGAAAATTTCATCAAATAATATGAATATAAAGGTGCTCATGTTTACAGTGGGTTGTAATGTTCTTCCAATGAGGGTTTCCCCTCATTTGGAGTGTTGTTCCCAACCTGTTAAAGGTCCATCTTTGTGAATAATTCAAAATTGGAATTTCAACAAGCATTTAATATCCTTACACAAGAAAATAAATCCTGGTCTGCTAGCTACATGTTCATCTTTTCTACTGACTGAATAACTAGAATCATGCAAACGGACTTAAGAAAAAGGCATGTAAGCTCATCATACAAATATGACACTTTTTCTAGACAATCCAAATCGCGCAAAATACTTTGCTAAAAACTGTAACCTTTAAAAATTATTGTCGTGCACTAAAAATCCCCATGGGAACTTTCAAAAGTTGGCAGGTATGTAACAAGTCGTACCATTTTTATGCACCATTTGTTGGCATTATGTTTTCTTGTCTGTCTTTCCGTCCTGCTTCAGGTTAAAGTTTATGGTCGAGGTAGTTTTTGATGAAGTTGAAGTCCAATCAACTTGAAACTTAGTACACATTTGTTCCTTATGATATGATCTTTCTAATTTTACTTCTAAATTAATTTTCACGGTCCACTGAACATAGAAAATGATTGTACGAATGGGAAATCCATGTACTTATGACACATTCTTGTTTGAAGAAAGAAATACGTCATAACGATAATGGAACAAAGCAGGCTGGATTAGCATGATTAGTGGGGCTGCTTTTATGGTAATTCAAGTTACCTTTTATTCACTTTCTTCCACCTCAGAGCAATCAGCTCTTTGGTTGTATTATTTGGTGTATACCCAGATAGGAATCTTGTCATGTGTTATTACGACCTTTTAATATTTTCCATCATATATGGAATAGCGCACCTACATTCTATATTGACTTAACTTTGGTTACATTTTGCGAAGTCTTCTGGCAATTTTGATCTTGTCAAATAATTTGGATATTTGTCTTTCCAAAAGGCCGACTTTTAACTTCAAAATGCCCATTTCTATTAAACTTGTATTATGGAAATGCACATAGATTTTTACCTTTTTATTGTAAATTAAAGTATTATACATGCTAAATCTTCAAAAATTCTTCCTAAAGACTTTCATTTGGAAAGATGTATACAGCCAGTTAGTAACTACATCAACACAACCAATTCAATATTACTATTATGGGTCAACATTTGTTTCCGTTGGTCGAAATGTGACATTTTGTCACAATTTCTATTGCTTTGAAAACTTCGTCATTTCATTATTTCGAACGACTTTAAAAAAATCGTGACAATTTACGCACAATTTTAAACTTGGTATCTATGATGAGTTTGTTTACAATTACCTGCAAGACAACTGTCTGAGAGGCACTGCCATAATCACCGTCTCCACCCTGCGCAGTGTCGGCGTAGGTCGAAGCTTTAACTACATCATTGACCGTCAGTTCCGTTGCCTGAGCCTGTTTATAGTTGACATTAGCTGTCCAGGAAATGACGTACATGCCGGAAACAGGAGCGGTAAAAATACCAGTTGCTGTGTCATAAAGAGACGCTGATGTATTTGTTACAATCTGAAACATTGAAGCTGTATCACATTATCTGAGATAAAACAAAAATCTTTAATCATATAACTATACTTATATACTTCCAGTCATGTACTACTTTCTGGTTGAAAACTTTATAAAATGACTTTTTGAGAATACAGATGAAAAATAAAACAATACAATTCAAGCTTTAGAAATATCAGTTTCATTAAAAATGATGATTTATAGTTAATACTGCATAAAAGAAATTATAAAGATGAATTTGATAATGTACAGTCAACATTTTGAAGTCCTAAAATGAAAAACAAATAAAATGTCTTTCGTAAATCCGATGTAGAAATACATTCCTTGTTGGATACGCGATTGGTAGTGGTCCATGATGGAATAAATGCAGTTCTGAAAGGTAAGAATACGATTAAACCTTACCGCACAAAATGCTTTACTTGTAACCTTTTGTATTGTAGTTTTATTTTATAAGAAGAGTGATTTTTTTTAGTTGGCTTTTATCTCTATTTAGTAAGGTTCTATCTTTATGTAGACTCCAACGTTTATATATTGGAATGTTATGCGACTGTCAGACAATTGGGAGGTTTAACTAGCTACAAAATAAGGTTAAATCCAACATTTTCTACATAAGAAAATATCAGAACCAAGTCGGGAATATGACAGTTGTTTGGTATTTTTGAACTTTTGGTCTTGTCATTTAAATTAGGGACTTTTTGTTTTGCATTTTCTCAGATTTATTTTTTAATTATTATTTAAATTCATTCAATGTCCTTTGCCTACTTTTATAAATCATGAACGTATAAAGTGCTAAAACAAATTAATGAACTAACTTCATCGAATTTGATGGTTTGATGAGCACTCAATCCATGTAGACTCCCAGACAATTTGGTATAAAAAGCAACCTGCGAATCAGTGAATGCTCGTCTGTGATCTGAAAAAGGTTAACATATCATTGTAAATTTGTTAATTTTAATTGAGTGATAATTTCCCGATTTCTAGATCCAAATTTGCTCCAATATTTTTGTTGACCCTGACTCTGGTCTTCATGTAAGGTCAAACTTACATGTTCGCGAAGTCTTGGATATTAAGATACCAGTATAGTTTGTGGTTTTCTCGATTGTAGTGTATTCCCGAATGATGAAATTCAGAATGGAAATGGGGAATGTGTCAAAGAGACAACAACCCGACCATAGAGCAGACAACAGCACAGGGTCATCAACAGGTCTTCAATGCAGCGAAAAATTACCGCACCCGGAGGCGTCATCAAGCTGGCCCCTAAACAAATATATACTAGTTCAGTGATAATGAACGCCATACTAATTTCCAAATTGTACACAAGAAACTAAAATAAAAATATTACAAGACTAACAAAGGCCAGAGGCTCCTGACTTGGGACAGGCGCAAAAATGCGGCGGGGTTACACATGTTTGTGAGATCTCAACCCTCCCCCTATACCTCTAGCCAATGTAGAAAAGTAAACGCCGGAAACCATGTACCGGAAACACTGGAAACTATGGTTGTAATACAAAACTAGTACGAGTTTATCAGCGTATTGAATAAGACCCGTAACATGATTAACTAATAAATAAATATGAAAACAAATATCTTAACTATTAATTATTCCACATATCGTTTATAGAATATAATGGATAGTTTTACAGCCGTAATTAAAAACAACAATGATATGGAATTACTTGTTCGAATTAACCAAATTGTCTGGGTTACTAACATGATATAAATGCAAAATATCTTTTGTCATATCTATACTAACTAAAGACTGATATAAATGACATTATTACAGAAACATCACTCCTGGTAGGTTAATGAAGTATCGTTACAATTCAATCGAAATCAACTTTAGATGTGAAATGCTACCCATGTCATATCTTATCAGATTTGTTATTAAGGTAAAATGACCCCTTCTGTAGCAGTGTGTATTACCAAATGTTCAAAGTACAATAATATAAAAAAAAACATAATGAATGATGCAGATTGTCAATTTTGTACATATATCAAATGCAAACGTCTTTAACGCATTTTTATTTATTCTTTTATTTCATTTAAGCGAAAATGGGAATTTTGTGGCAAATAAATCCAATTTGAATTTTTGTTCAGAAAATACATAAACTTTAAATACACAGATTCTGGTTATATTCAATCAATCATAGATTACTCACTTGTGTGTTCATGGTGTGCTAGCGTTTATTGTCTACAAAACTACATGAACAACATTTACATTCTAAAATAATATCGTTCTGATTCACTTAAGTCGAGTTCAACCTAGAAGGTGTTCTTAAATTATTACATATCTTCTATACTACTAAACGAGAAGACCTCATTTCGTGTCTCCCTGCATAGTGGCATTTATCATCCTTGCTTATGATTATTCAGTTTGGGTTATTCTGAGAGGAAAACAAAATAATGACGTCCGGATACTGACTTTTCAGTAACATAAAATACTTCCGTTTAGGACTGTTACAATAATTTCCATAAGAACCTGGGGACAGGACAATTATGTTCGTGTTTTTCAGACAACATATGAATGAAGTTTATTTGCTATGTACAATCAATTCAAATAGTTTATTTTCCTGGGCGGTCACTGATATAATTTATAAATAGTCACTATATATACTATAACAGTGACCGTTTATTATATATGTATGTTCATAGTATACAGAAAAATAGAAAACAGAACATATCGGTCATTGGAAAACAGGGGGAGGGCTAAAAAATTGTGTTGCCCAAAGTACCCATAACTCCTGAAATTCTACAGCTATATTTTGTTTACAAAAAATATCCTTGCAGAGTTTACATACGCTTTAAATGCCAGCAATTTCGCGGGTGTGTTCTAGTCTATTATTTATTTAAAACCATATGAAAAGAGTTTCTTGAATTTTTAATGATATCGAAATTATTGAACCTATGCATAGACAATAATAGTGCATTGACTTGACATATCAACGATATAAAGATGAGGCTTAGAAACGAGGAAATGCGAGGCTGTGCCGAGCATTTTCCTCGTTTCGGGACGAATCCTTATATCGTTGATATGTCAAGTCAATGCACTATTATTGTCTGTATACTGCAATCTAAAAAAATGCAATTGTTGTTAAGTGTGTTAATATTATTTAAATATTGTGGAAAATACCCCTTTAAAAAGGCCTCATATAACACAGGCGGAAAAATATACAACACGATGAAATGTACATCATTACCTGTTGAAAACCGCAATCAATGGTGAACGAATTCGTTTGTTTACAGACAAAAATATCAACAATAAACATAAAACATAATCATTTATAGGTTGCAAACAAAAAATACTAATAAGTGAAATATGTTTTCCCAAAAATTGTAAAAGAAACAAGTTTGAGTCGTTAAACGCATCGTTGTTTACATTGGAAACAAGAACAGGTTGAAGAGGTCGAATGAATAATTAAATATAATTTCGACAATTTCTATTTAAATATTCATGAGGAAAAGTGATATCAGGTCACTCAGTGACTGTATATGACATAGAAATATACGGTCAACGCATTTTGACTGCTCAAATAGAACGAGTGCAGTATAAATGCATATATACTAAACTAGTAAGTTATGTAACTACTATATATACGTACTTTAGGCAAGTAATGGTTCATTCAGTTATTGCTGATCGCAGGTAATTAACATTATCTAGAGTTTGTGGCCTATGGTTGTCGGATCTCATTGAAAACATTAAAAACAATATTCATGATATTAAAGCACTAAGTACGTTCAAAACGTGTCAAAATAGTTAACAGAAAGAACCATGGTATTAGTTTATATACTTCATAAAAGGATCGTGCATAGTCAGTCAGTTTGTTACTCGAATGTTACTACCGAATATATATTTTTTTAAATGTGAATGTTTCATTATATTGGTACTTTATAATAAATTTATGAATTTTGTGGGTTTTTTTTTTTTTTTTTTTAGTTTAAATCAAATACCTTTACGTAAATTTTAGATTGTGGGCCTGTTCAAGGGAGACAATACACTCAAAGATTCAATAAACTTTTATGAATTTAACATAGTACAAAGGGATGTCAGTCTTGCATACAAATGACATATTAAAGGAATTATTTAACACAGCATGCGTGCTCACCTTCAATGAAGATTCAAAATTATAAATATAACTAACAGTTGTTAATTTATAGAACATAAACAGCTAAAGAATTCTTAACCACAGTAAAGTATACTTGTTTGAAACTTTTTCAAAACTTTTTCAAAAAGATGCACAAACTGCTTGACTTTCATAGTTCATAATTAACGTGTTTACACACCAATATAATACATTTTTATACTTTTATAGTAAAACACAATACAGATCGTACGCTTGCATCAACTTATCCAAACACAGATTAAATTAAAGCATGAACATGTTGACATTGTTTATTATTTATATCCGTTTCAGTTTTGTCATATAACCACAACTTTCTGTTAATATTGAACTAAAAACCCATATCCCGAGATAGTGAATACGCTACAAATTTTAATATTGGTATTTTTTTCTACCAGGAGTATTTGGCAAAGGGAGGGGGTAATGTTGTTTTTTTTTCTAATTGTATTTTAACGGATCTGAGATACTACACAAACAAACAATTAACCTCACCCTTTTTCAGTAATGCATGTATGAGTGAATCGTTGTTTGAGTAAATACCAGTGGCAAATATTTCTGTCAGTATGTACGTCCAGTCGATTCGAGAGACGTTTTCAAATGAATTATGTGTTCGGCAATGAGGATAGATGAGTCTTATAAGAGGTTAATAAGGCTACGTAAAGTGTTTTTATAACAAATAAATATATCAAGTTTAGACAAATCTGTAAAGAACTTTATTAATAAGTGTTATAAGTATCAATTTTATACAAAAACTGTTTCTTTTTTAAATATACATAGGAAAATTAAAGTTCTGAATGCCTAGTTTTGTGTACACTTAACCTAAACAAGGCCTACATCGACTATCGACTGCATGTAGACATAACATGATTTAATTAATAGTTATCCCACAAGGACGCGGTGTGTCAGTGCAAGATCATCCCGATTGCCGGAGGCCAGAGGGTGATCTTCCACTGACACACCAAGTCCGAATGGGATAACTATTTTACATCCCAGCTGTTTCAGATTAGACGAAAAACCATTTACAATTCATAAAATCTAGTTTAGAATGCCACACAACCATTATAATATACTTTATATATTACTATATGATGTATACTCTTAATGACCCTCAAACACGATGAGTAGATATCAAATAATGTCATTTCGCCCCACTTGCCAATCGGCCCACACTATATCGCCACTTTATAAAGAAATCGTCCCACTCTTGTTTACCGACTCGCCCCACTTTTGAAAAAGTGTAAATTCAAATTGAACAAGCAGTCTGAAAACTCACTTATTAATGTTATTAACGAAAAGGGTTTAAACCCCACTGAATAAAGGTTTGACAACTCGCCCCACTTATAAAAAGATCTTGCTTCCTTTAAGTATTTACAATTAATTTTAATTCGTATCCAGTCGTCCTGGTGTAGTGGCATGTGTCGTGGCTTGATATGCTAAAGGTCTTGAGTTCGAATCCCAGCATATACACTGGATTTTGTCTACGAGAATTTTAATAGTCTTTTCTACGGTGGCAGAATGCGGCCATGAAAGAAAAAAAAATTATTTTGTTCCCTCAAGATACTATGTCGTTCCCTCAAGATGCTATGTTGTTCCCACAAGATAGTTATCTCGTTCCCTCAAGATACTATGTCGTTCCCTCAAGATAGTTATCTCGTTCCCTCAAGATACTATGTCGTTCCCTCAAGATAGTTTTCTCGTTCCCTCAAGATAATTATCTCGTTCTCTCAAGATACTATGTCGTTCCCTCAAGATGTTATGTTGTTCCCTCAAGATACGATGTCGTTCCCTCAAGATGATATGTCGTTCCCACAAGATAGTTATCTCGTTCCCACAAGATAGTTATCTCGTTCCCTCAAGATACTATGTCGTTCCCTCAAGATACTATGTCATTCCCTCAAGATAGTTATCTCGTTCCCTCAAGATACTATGTCGTTCCCTTAAGATGTTATGTTGTTCCTTCAAGATAGTTATCTCGTTCCCTCAAGATGCTATGTCGTTCCCTCAAGATACTATGTCGTTCCCTCAAGATTTTATGTTGTTCCCTCAAGATAGTTATCTCGTTCCCTCAAGATACTATGTCGTTCCCTCAAGATAGTTATCTCGTTCCCTCAAGATACTATGTCGTTCCCTCAAGATTTTATGTTGTTCCCTCAAGATAGTTATCTCGTTCCCTCAAGATACTATGTCGTTCCCTCAAGATAGTTATCTCGTTCCCTCAAGATACTATGTCGTTCCCTCAAGATGTTATGTTGTTCCCTCAAGATAGTTATCTCGTTCCCTCAAGATACTATGTCGTTCCCTCAAGATGTTATGTTGTTCCCTCAAGATGCTATGTTCTTTTCCTCAAGATACTATGTTGTTCCCTCAAGATAGTTATCTCGTTCCCTCAAGATTTTAAAATTGTATTGATATATGATTCATTTCGCCCTTCGAAGCGGAACTGTAGACGTGACCAGATCCCAAAAGTAGAATATTTGCATACTAATAATGATATCATAATTCTGTATTTAAAGAGAATAACTGAGAGGGGATAGGAGGGGTCCTGATCCAGAAATCCCGGGCTTAAAAACACGAAATCTCGAAATCCCGAATTTAAATAAAGTAAATCCCGACGTCCCGTAATCCGAAAAAAAGAATTCCCGGATCCGAAAGGGTCAATCCCGAAATCCCGAGCTTAAAAACATCCGATCCCGGTGTCCCAGTAAAGGTAGCACTCCACAGTTAGATGTGTAGTTTCGCATTTTGGCCCCTGAGGATTTTTCAAATATAAGAGCTAGTGTGCAATAAAATTCATTTTTGGATAGCTGAGTATTAAAATAGCCTTCGTATCGGGTTTATATGAACATCAAGATCATATAATGTATGTAATATAGGCTGTTTCTGTATGACAGTCCGTATTTGTATGTCCATACCATACATTGGTCCGGCAGTTTTTGTAATGTTTTTTTCCAACTTTTTGTCGCACGAACTTTGTGATTAGATTTTACGAAAAAATTAGGCGAAAGACACCCATTTTTATTTGATCATTAGGAAGATTTATGGAAACAGTGTCTAAAAAGGTATCACTCAAAAGCATTGAAATTCTAGTTTGATCCAAATTTTGGGGGGATATGTGACATGCATGTTTACCCCCTTTTTGCAATATTTTATGGTAAATAAATGCAGAATGTTGCCATGGATACACAGAAAAGGAATTATTTTTCACCCTTTTAACATTTGAAAATTAAATCTAAGGAAGATACTGATTACATACATATGCACATGTACAACACAAACAGTTAGGTTAATGTATTAGAAATCCAGGAATAGGAGATGCTAAAACATTTTGTGGCTCATTTTTAATTTTATTTTCTAAGAGGGTGGTAAAGGGTTATTTTCGTGCAACGTTTTCGGCCTTTTCATTTTACGTGTTTTCGTGATTTGGTGTTTTATTTCTCGTTTTCTCGTGTTTGGTTCGATGTGCGTGCTTCGTATTTCCCCTTATTTATTTTCCGTGTTTCGTGTCGGTGGTCTTAATTTCTCGTTCTTGCATTGTTCCGCATTTGATTAAAAAGTGAATTGGAAGTAACTCCACGTCTTTACTCCACCGTTTCGAAGTTGGAAATAAAGAATAAATCAATATAATTGTATTGCTATGTTGAGGGAACGAGATAACTATCTTGAGGGAACGACATAGTATCTTGAGGGTACGAGATAACTATCTTGAGGGAACGACATAGTATCTTGAGGGAACGAGATAACTATCTTGTGGGAACGACATATCATCTTGAGGGAACGACATAGTATCTTGAGGGAACAACATAACATCTTGAGGGAACGACAGAGTATCTTGAGGGAACGAGATAACTATCTTGAGGGAACGACATAGTATCTTGAGGGAACGAGATAACTATCTTGAGGGAACGAGATAACTATCTTGAGGGAACGAGATAACTATCTTGAGGGAATGACATAGTATCTTGAGGGAACGAGATAACTATCTTGTGGGAACGACATAGCATCTTGAGGGAACGACATAGTATCTTGAGGGAACAACATAACTTTTCTTTCTTTCATGACCGCATTCTGCCACCGTACTTTTCCGTATAATTAATTATAATTAAGTTTTAAAGTGGATTTGACATTCCCGTCAAAATGTTACAGAAGAAAGGAAAGCATGCATAACAAAGAAACTCAAACTGGTGTGATCTGGTAGGGGTGATCCGGCTCAGATCACCCCTGTTAGAACAAAGGAGCTGGGATGTAAACTACATGTAAACATTGAGATTTATCAATGGGAACGTAATTATGTTAAGTTTATATGTGAGTTACACTAACACAACACCGAGTTTAGGTCAATGTGAACACGGCCAAAGTAAATACATAAGCATTTAATGTCAAACACTATGCCTGTGACTATATCATGGTGATAAGTTTTAATGATCGAGAACCTAGGGAGAAACTCTGAATGAAATATGAAATTAATCCTTGTACAAAATCATGTCCCATTCACAGAGTTTCCAAACAAACTACTTTGATATGTGATACAGGTTAACTCCAGTTTCCTCAGCTATCGGTCTTTTCTTAATTAGTTTTATTGCATTATAAACAGTCATTGAATAGGTCGATTGCTAGCTTAACTTATCTTTTTTGTTTTTGAAAAATAAATATTACTAGAACACACCCGCGAAATCGCGGGCATTTAGAGCTTGGTATGTAAAGTGTTGAGGGATGAATTTTTGTAAAATATTTTCATGAGAATTTCAGAAAAGGTAACAAAACTGCAGAGGGTTTTTCAGGGCCCCACTCCTTTTCTGAATAGAATATGGTTGATTTTATAGGGAATCATTGAAGCATGACTTGTTCGATGTTCCGATGACGGAAACAATATCTGAACACCTTTTTTGCGTTTTTCTCCAAAAATAACCCAAACTGAATAATCATAAGAATGGATGACAAATGCGACCATGCATGGTATCCATAGGACATACCTGTTGAAAGAAAGGAAGTCGATGACTTAAAGTCTGTCCGATGACGGAAACAATATCCGAACACCTTTGTTTACGTTTTCCCCCCCAAAAAAACCAAACTGAATAATCATAAGAATGGATGACAAATGTGACCATGCATGGTACCCATAGGACACAGAGGCATGATGATTTATTTATTGTGGAAGGAATAGAAGCGACACACAAAATGAGGTCTTCTCGTTTAATAGTATAGATAACACCGATTGTAAGATCACACCCTATCTCAAAATTAATGATTTTACTATTGGTTTAAATGTTATTACATGATCGTTGGATATTTTGTTGCATACTTTTTTTCATTATATTTCGTTCTTGTTTTTTTTAGCATATAATAAAAATAGGAATATGTGGTATAATTGCAAATGAGACAACTGTCCATCAGAGACCAAATGACATCGAAGTTAACAGCTATAGACTTTTAACAATGATCAAAATCCATACCGCATAGTCAGCTACATGTATACTATGTCAAAATATTCAAACTAGGCATCTTAGTAGCTTATGTTATGCAGTGGATGCTGGGTAATTACAAAGGAGAGGTTTAGCTAACTTTAAAACCAGGTTTAATCCACTATTACACTAGAAAATGCTTGTAACAAGTCAGGATTTTGGATTTTGGCATTTGATTAGGGACTTTCCGTTTTGAATTTCTGAGTTCGTTTTTTGTGTGTTATTTTACATTTTGCTTAACTACTAACAGTCACTGTGTTAACTTACCATCATGGCTATCGCTAAGCTCCTTGATCAATTTTTCAGCAGAAGTTAATCTGTCGGCATATTCAATGTTCATTCCTTCCGTGGATTCCAATTTAGACTCTAAATCTCTTAATAGAGCTTTCAATTCCTCATACTCATGCTCAAAGAAATGGATAACAACATCTTCTTTGTTCTGCACTGGCACAAGAGCACTATTTAACGGAATTAAAACTAGCAAATAAAATCCAAAATTCATGGTTACACAGATGATTGATATAAATTCACAACTTTATTGTCTCTAAATCAAGATAAGAAGATATCAGACATATATTCTAATAGATCGGAAGGATTGTACGTAACGGGACATTTCTTAACCTCGGATTTTCTTAATAGGTCATAAAGCGAGTGATAAAAATTTATGTCTTTATAGACAATTACTACAAAAATGATTACAACGATGCTGTTGACTCTTAGCTATTATCACAATCTTATATGCGCCCTTTCAAGTACGCAAATAATCTAATTGAACAGTTATAGTTAAAAACAAATAGACTATTTACACAGAAATATGTCTTGCGTATATTGCTATTTTGATACGTGAATGCAACTGTTAAATTAATATAGCAATAGTAAGTTCTGCAAATATTCAAAGTCAATGAATCATGACTGAGAGGGCAGTGCAAAATAGTATTCATGGAAATAAGATGTGGTACCGTAATGATAATACAACTGCATACCAAATGTCATTGACCTACCACTTTTGGTTTCACCTAAACTGACCTAATCACAAACTAATACATGTAAACTTAACAAAAGTTGCAAAGCCATCAGACAATGTCAGAGAGAGCAGGGTCAAATAATCTGAAGTTCTAAAGCACACATTTATCAGATTTGCAAATTTTTCTCCATAATATTTCCCACTAAATAATTTGCATATATATATTTTCATCATTAAACGCACAATCGGACATGTTGGGTAAACATATGTATGACCTTACATTTATTGTTGATACAGATCTATTAATTCAACTCAGATGATACGCTTATCATCGTCGGTGCAAATAATGGATATGGACAGCATAAGGTCAGGGTTCTCTTGAATACACTTGGTTTTCAAACTTGAAAGTTCAATAACTTGTATTTGGTCCTACCTAAAATCAGTTAAGAAACAACATTTTTGAAACTTTCCAATGAAGTATACGCGTTAAAAAAGAAAGTATACAGAGATGTACCAGACGTGGGAAAGGTATGAGGATATAAATAAAGAAAGATACTGTATGATTGTCAATATGACAAGTACATTGTAGCCATTATCAACCAAATGACGTAGATGTAGGCAAATATACGCTACCATATGTCTTTAAACAAGTAACAAAACCCATACTGTATCGTAAACTATAAAATGCATCGTATTAAAATGTATTAAATGTAAAATCAAATCAAAAGAGACTCTTCGTTCTGCTCAAAATACAAGAAAGATGTAAAACCCCCGTCTCGGTAATTAACTTTTTGCGGGGCTAAAACACTGTTAAAGCGAGGTTCACACTGCCGATCAGATCAACTCGATGATCCCGATTGTTCAAATTTTGACGACCAAGCGGGACCAAATGCTTGATCGATCCGGTTTACGACTTCTATCCGACTGCTATCCGACTGTACACGACCTTAACCCGACCATTCGCGACTCCTTAACGACTCCATCACGACTCAAACCCGACCACTTATTGAATGCATATTTGATAAATCCGACCAATTCACGATCTCTACACGCTCTTTACTCGACTAGCTTGACCAAATCAACTATACTCGATCTCAGCCTGATCTCGGCAAGACTAGATCGACATGATTTTATACGGGTCGTAGGGATAGTCGGGCATTGGTCGGGTATGTACAATTATAGTATAAAAACAGCTGATATTTTTTTCATATCACCCGCTGTATCGGAGGAGTCATTAAATGTTACCCTTGTCCGTTCTCGAGTACGTATACATACTTTCCAACAATAACTTTATTATGTCTCTACCAAATTTCATGAAACGTAGTACCATAAAACACAGATCAAGTGCGAATTTGGGTAGTGTTCCTTTTACCTTTCTTGAGTAATAACTCTTTATAACGTTATATGCAAGCTTGGGCATTATCTGTATCCAATGGACACGTTCCACGTTTATTTAGTTAGATTCAGTAGTTCACAGAAGGTCTGAGTAAAGTTTTAAATTTAAAATACCTACATTGACATAAAGCAGTTGGATTGTTTGGCAAGGTGGTAAGGGCTCAGATAGACAGGTTAATAGCTGTGACGGAGCTTGAAGAGAGCGTAGAAAACAAACGAAACGGAGTAGACAGCAATGGGTGCCGAAAAATCTTAAAGATGCAGTGGCTGACAAGGCGACCAGTATGTGAGCAGTATGAATAGTCACAAAAATATTGAACTCCGAGAAATATTTAAAACGTAAATTCCCTAATTAAATGTATGAGAGTCTTGTAGGAGCTGAACAAAGAGGACCCCAATGGTTATAAAAACTTCCTGTAAGTAGGGTAGGACGCTGATTTGTTATAGGAGTTTTACTGCTCTTTACATACTATGCAAATATTACCATCCCCTTTCCTTGCTTTCTTACAAATTAAGCCTTCTGTTTGTGTCATATATGTGCATATGTATGTTACCAGTATTTTCCATAGATCTGATACCCAGCAGATGATTGGTTCAAGATATTTCTTTTTGGTGTTTCCATGGTAACAACCTGCTTTTTTTCTAATAATATTGCAAGAAAGGGGCAAAGATGTCGCATATTATTTCCAAAATTTGGCCACAAATGTTTACATATATCTACCACGAATTCGAATAAAAACCAATTGTCGTTCGTCTCAATTTTATTTAAAAAATTGTATTTAAAAGCGTATGAAAAAAGTGTTTGTGAACATTCGACCTTACGGTGACATACAATTGTTAATTTCTGTGTCATTTGGTGTCATGTGGAGAGTTGTCTCATTGGTAATTATACCACATCTTCTTATTTTTATACTTCAAACATTTCTGGACATACGAAAAATACGGACAGTCAATCAAAAATAGCCCGTTAAACAGCTACACTATTATATTGATGTTCTTAAAAACTAACTTTGAAAGCTAAATTAGTCATCATCTGTCTAATAATGAATTTTATTGGACAAGTTCTTTCATATTTTGAAAAATCCTCTAGGGCAAAAATACATAATCTTCTTCCCTTGCGCTACACCGGAGATCATCCCAGGTTTTATTGGGTTTCGCGTTGTTATGTTTTTTTGGTTTTTTTTTTTATGTTGTGTTATGTTCACTTCTGTTTGTCTTCTCGCCGGCTTTCGGTTTGACCTTTGAGTTTGATTGTTCCTTTGGTATCTGTTCTCTCTTTTAAAATTTTACACCTCCTTCCGTAAGTACAGACGAGTACTGTACATGGAGGACTTTGTGTACAGCTAAAAAAAATAGTGACAAAATTTTTTGCAGAAGCAAAGTTATGAGAGTTAATCAGAGCTGAGGGGTCTAATGTGGTCGCGTAGAGCTCGGGTATTGGTCGAGTTGGTCTGGGATGAAAAAAATATAGAAGTCACAGCTGTGATCATGAAGCGATCGGGAATTGGTCGAGTTAATATTGACCACATATCGTACGGGTTGTCGTTGATCCGGAAATGATCGGATATAAGACGAGCAAAGATAGAAATGATCGAGTATTGATCGGTAAACTATTTGTATTCCGACCAAACTCGATTTCTTCATGATCCTTTCCCGAGCAATTCGATCGCTACTCGACGAATTATCGATCTCTTCTACGAATTCTCGATCTCTTCTCGAATGACTGGCTTCTCGATCCTTACTCGAGATTGATCGAGTTGGTCTGATCGACAGTGTGAACCTAGCTTAACAGTACTTAACTTTTATAATCAGAATGCTATCAGAGGTTTAGTAGCATGAATCAAGCCTCTTTTAAACCTGTACCAAAAATAGAGTACAACAATAACATACAGCTTCGATTGATTCCCTCCCTTTTTGCGGCATTCAAGATTTTCCATCCTATACTCTAATCGATCACCATCTTAGAACCTTCTTATTAGTTTCGTTCTTGTTAAACATAAACAATGCGTCAATGAGTGTTGAGTGCTTCTAGATTCATGCGGCGGTTTAACAATACTATTAAAATAGTTGTACATTCCACCCAGTTCATGAGAAAAATCTTAAAGAATTCAAACAATGTAATAAAAAAAAAAATCAATAAATCTCAACCTAAAACGTTCAATATGCTACCATGCTGTCTATATGAACACTCATCAAATTTAAGAAAACTTACCCAAAAAAAATTGTTAATAGTGGTAGAATATTTTTTCACGAGTCAAGGTGTCTGATAACATTCAAGAATAGTCTGATAGACACAGAATATTGGATGATATTGGTGTTGTTACAAACAAAGATGACTTTGTAACAATCCAGAAAGCGGGATAATTTTATTAGGATGCTAGGCTAATTTAAAATGTCTGTGTGCAATGTCAGGGAAAATTTTTGCTGATGGTACCTATAAATGTTTTCCAAAATATTTAATATAATAGAAAAGTATCAACAACTAATGAGTGGAGAAGTAAGCAGAAAGGAATATGTGTCTATTATCAGCTACAAATACCAGTCAATCATTTAGTCGTTATATATATATACAGTATATATGAAAATAAATAAAGTTGGCGCAATTAGATGATTATTTAATTGGCGCAAATGATACCTATAGTTTTGAAAATAAGTTGGCGCAAAGAAGTACTGGCACAATTAAGTTGTGGTGCAAATGAGTTACTTTTTGGCGCAAAAAGATATCGCCCGTCTATATAAACATTTTCAAAAACCCAATATCAATTAAGAATCGTCTATATTTGTTCTATTATAAATCTCTTCCAAGAGAATGGTTGATACCAGTTTCTTGTTATTGTTCGTGAATTTCCTACTCCGTTCAGAACCATATTATTTCCAATAGAACAAAAGACACTAATGTATGAATAATCAAAATGCTATTTATTATTAACGACAACATATTTTTGGGCACTTTCTGAATTGATATGCGGAACTCCAATGGGTAAAAATTGTTCCACTCTGATAGCCTATACAACTTTATACTTACATGCTGGCTATTGTACTTTTTAAATGAACATTTGAAAGAAACAATAAATTTTATTTTGTCTTAAGTTATTCTCTGAACAGGAACGCTGTTTGAATGGTTTTACATTAGTCAGTTTTGGGGCTTATTACAGGTTGTTGTTCGGGGCCGGTGTAAGTACATGTGTAAAGGTTCCGTGTTGAAGGCCGTACCTTTAATAATTTTCAGTCTTATACAAATTTTGACTTACATGTAGATGGAGATATGCCACATTTTCTTATATCATCTAATTAAAATATTGATCTCTGATTACGTTATACTACATATGTAGTATAACGTAATCAGAGATCAATATTTTAATTAGATTGTCTTATATCTAACTTATCCACGATTTTCTACATAAGGAAAAGCCTATACCGAGTCAGTAATATGACAGTTGTATTCTATTCGTTTGATGTATTTGAGCTTTTGCCTTTTTTTCTGTTCCTTTGAGTTATACTTCTTCACATGGTCATAGTGATATAACCCAATCCGATGAATTATGTTCATACTCGTAGAATATACTAAAATGAAATATTTCAATATTGTTTCCAACGTATACGATCTGCATGGATTTGTCATTATGTTATTGTTCTTTGATAACTTCTGTATTCTTGTCTTTCATTTTTGCTTTGTCTACATGCCTTTTCGTATTTCTTTCATACATACATGTACATGTATGCCGTGGCTCTGTACTTATACATCCCGCTATTGTTTTATTGTTTTTTTTTATAATTTTTGTAGTCTGGTCTTTCATATTTGTCAATATGTCCTTTCGTGTTTCTTCTATACAAAATGACGTGATTTATACATCCCGTCATTATGTTATTGTGTTTGTAAGTTTATTTGTTTGTTTTGATAGTGTTAAAGATAATAACATATGTTAAATACTGTGTCCCTATTGTTGACATATTTACCTACCAATGTATTGTAAAATTTAAAATTGAGAATGGAAATAGGAAATGTGCCAAAGAGACAACAACCCGACCATAGAAAAAAACAACAGTGTCTATTTGTTTTGTTCGTACATCTATTTCAATATAATGTAACATGATGCGACTATCATCGAGTGAGAGGTTTTGCTAGCTAAAAAACAAGGTTTAATCAATCATTTTCTACATAAGAAAATGCCTGTACCAAGTCAGAAATATGACAGTTGTATCCATTCTTTTGATGTGTTAGTGCTTTTGATTTTCCCATTTGATTAGGAGCTTTCCGTTTTGAATTTTTCTCGGAGTTCATTTTTTTTCTCGAACAATTCGAAGTTTTGAAGGCAATCAATTCATAAATATGAATTATATCGATCATGGTAATTTATTTTAACACAAGAGCGCAATATTTCCAAAATTTATTCTACTTTGAATACACACAAAAAAAATACTTTCAAAGCAAGTATCTACAAAGAATGTGGGAAGAGTAAAAATGCTGAAAATGTGCTATAATCATGGCCGCTGACATCGCCTTTTCCATTGGTACCAGTTCGAACCCAGACATTCTCGCCTTTGTTTACCTGAAATACAAAAACAAAATATAAACTAATATACCCTGGTGATAGACATTGTTCATTTAATTGACTATATAAACCCTGCCTTTGTCTTAAATTTAACCTTTTGTGTTTTTTGTATCTTTTAAGCAAAATTATAGTACTACATGTAATAATGGACAATTTGTGCAGACGGACACCATCCAACAAGTAGCTTGGCCATCTGATCTATAATTATTCAAATGATACACCTTGTTTGAGAAGTCCACCATGCAGAGTTCACCTTAAGTGAAACGGCTATTGTTGAACTATCCAGGCTCTTTTGGTATTTATGCTGTTAGCGTTTAAAATACTTGTCTTTCCGACATCTTAATTATGAGCATACCTAATAGAGTTCATTTTAAAAATACGTAAATCAAATCATTTGTGTTTACTACATGTACCACTGTGTCAGTACCTTAACTGATCAATCTAATTAAAATATTGATCTCTGATTAATATGTAACATAACGTAATCAGAGATCAATATCTTAATTAGATTGTTAAATGATGAACAACAAGAATATGTTCATAGTACACGGATGCCCCACTCGCACTATCATTTTCTATGTTCAGTGGACCGTGAAATTGGGGTCAAAATTATAATTTGGAATTATAATTAGAAAGATCATATCATAGGGAACATGTGTACTAAGTTTCAAGTTGATGTAACTTTAACTTCATCAAAAAACTAACTTGACCAAAAACTTTAACCTGAACTTCGCACTATCATTTTCTATGTTCAGTGGACCATGAAATTGGGGTCAAAACTATAATTTGGCATTAAAATTAGAAAGATCATATCATGGGGAACATGTGTACTAAGTTTCAAGTTGATTGGACTTCAACTTCTTCAAAAACTACCTTGACCAAAAACTTTAACCTGAAGCGAACGGACGGACGGACGGACGCACAGACGGACGCACTGCCGAACGGAGGCACAGACCAGAAAACATAATGCCCCTCTACTATCGTAGGTGGGGCATAAAAAGTCTCAGACTACCCTCTTCCTTGAATCCAGTTATTTTTTTCTTATTTGAATGCTATTTGTTTCTTCGTAAGTTGTCATTGTGCTGAAACTTAGGTTGGTATTCCTTCAAACATACATGTAGTTGACCTTTCTCTCCATGCGTCCTACAACAATTTGCAATCAGCACCTTGGTGACGTGTCAGCATGTTAGTTCTCACTGCAATTATGCAGACGATATATTAAAACAACTGACATTTTTTTACCTGCAAGACAACGGTCTGAGAGGCACTTCCATAGTCTCTATCTTCACTTCCGGCAGTGTCGGCGAAATTCCAAGCTTTAGATCTACCATTGATCATAAGCTCTGTTGCCTGGGACTCCTGATGGTCGACATTAGCTGTCCAGGAAATGACGTACATCCCGGAAACTGGAGCGGTAAAAATACCAGTTGTCGTATCATAAATGGATGTCTGTGTTGTTGTTACAAGCTGAAACAATATTAATATTAGTCATTATAACCATACCAGATGTGAAACAACAAACAACGGCATCATAACATCAATAATCTGCTGCAGACTGTTACAATAATAGAAAACAAAACTTTATAAAGTCCATGCGTCCAAAACGCTTTTCATGATTAACCTTGATCATTGTAGTACATGTTGTTTTTAAATCCTAGCGCTAGCCCTGCTCGCACACTTATATTTTACTAAGCAAAAAGGAAAGAACACACGACTCTTTTCCCCCCAAAAAAACCATAAGAGTAACAATACTCGGTACTCAGTATAACTTAAAATCAAATTGATCGTAAGATTGTTAGTGAATTGAGTGGCTTAAATTGAAGTATGTTAGACAGTATCACGTGTTTATAGGACTTTTCAGTGACATTCGAATCAATACAGTCGAGAGAACAAATGACAGAATACGCCACTAAAACACAATTACTTACAGCATCGAATATTATGGTTTGGTGAGGACTCAGTCCATGTACACTGGCAGACAATTTGGCATAGAATGCAACCTGGGCTTCAGTGAATGCTCTTCTGTAAGCTAAAGAAATATCTAATATATATGATACATGTAAATATGTAAAATATAAATTGTAAGCATTAAGTTGTATTATTTTAAAGCAATAAAACTCCTATTTGGAAATATAAGCGAAAACCACGAGTGCTTTCAAACGGGTGTATTACAGATTGTGTACATGCATGCTCATCAATTCCTGCCATAGTATTGGAAAGCCGTTCAATTTGATGCGCATTTTTATCTACAAAATGTACATACAAGTATGCGTATAAAAATATTAAATTACCGTCATGACTTTCAGTAAGTTCCTTGATGATGTTTTCAGCTGTTGTCAATCCGTTAGCAAAGTCACTGTCCTTTTTCTCTGCGGATTCAAGTTTTGACTTTAAATCTCCAACAAGGCCTTTCAAATCTTCAAACTCATGCACAAGGAA
The DNA here is from genome assembly GCF_963676685.1 of Mytilus edulis. NCBI lineage: Eukaryota > Metazoa > Mollusca > Bivalvia > Mytilida > Mytilidae > Mytilus > Mytilus edulis. The sequence goes on from NC_092349.1 coordinate 65,398,039, forward strand.
AGGAATAAGAGCATCTTTTGTATTCTGCACTGGAACAAGACCACTAATCAATGGAATAAATACAGACAAAGAAAATAAAAAGTGCATTGTCAAACAAGTGAAATGGTTGATATAAAGTGGACAACGTTATAATCTCACAATCAAAGATAAGAATACATCGGTACTATAACAAAGTAGAGGGATTGTACTTAACGGGACATTTCTTCACCTCTAAGTTTCTTTAAAATAGGTTAATGCAAATAATAATAAAAGATAAAAAAAAATAATGAAGGACCGATTTCCCTTGTATATGATTCATAAGCAGTTTTTTTACAGACCATAAACGGATCCAGACCTTTTCAGAAGCGGGGCCTAAGAGGGGACCTACTCCAGACATGCTTCAGTAATTCTCGAAATAAGTCACCACATTTTCCCCACAAAAAGGGGGGGGGCCTCGTTTAGCACCACCACCATCCATTAAATCCGCCTGTGGTTTCAGGTTAGTGTGGTTTGCTGTACAGACATAAATGTGTTGGATATTCCTATTATCATTATATGCATTTATCTTATGAAGAAAGCATGTTTCCATATGTGAACTACTTGAAGTCACAAATGAAGCTGCTATGTAGATTCTGCAAATGCAATCAAAAACAACGCAGTCATCTACTTTCGCGTGATTTAAAAGCCTCAACTTCTTTTTTGTTACATGTTTTTTTTTTTTCTTATTTGCGTAATATATATTTACATGTACATGTATATATATTTGATTTATATAAGTTTAATTTTTTTCTTATTTATTATGTCTCCTTTTAAAAAATTGTAGATTTAAACATCTTCTGCCAATCCCTGGTGTAAAGCTGATGACCGTTACTGCATTCACGGTCATCCCAAGATGTCGGATGAAAAATTAGGTCAGTATCTGTATTGTCTGTTAAAGTCTAAAAAAAGTTAACTCCTTTACCCTTGAACAGTTTCTTAATAGTAATCCAGAATGCCAGCGTTTCTGGAACATTTCTTGTAGAGTATATTGTTGACTGGGAATAAACCTTCCGACATCCAACAAAGGAAGAGCAATATTTTCAGTTAATATTCCATCAGATATGGATTTCAATACGGAAATGAATTTTTCGTATCTCCCTATTTCTTTTAGTTTTGCTTCAATATTTGGCAATAGCTCATAAATATATATATAAAAAATGTGATATGATTGCCAATGAGAAAAATCTCCCCAAGAGACAAAAATGACATAGAAATTGACAACTACTGTAACAGGTCACCGTACGGCCTGCAACAATGAGCAAAGCCCATACCGCATAGACAGCTTTAAAAGGCCCCTAAATAACAATGTAAAACAATTCAAACGAGAAAACTAATGGCCTAATAAAGTTCATTTTTTAACACCCTTCTTCGACATAACCGCCACTGACTTTCAAATTTGAGGAACATCTTTTGAATGATATAGTTTGTTCTTCTAAATTTGTATTTGGCTTATAACCTTTTCCTAACATCATTTTAAGTTTTGTTACTTTAACTCCGAAATGTACGGACCGATATGCAGAATGACCAGTGTTTTCATCTAAAACTTTCTTTCTAAAATTCAATTTGTGGACCAACATGATTGTCTATAGTGTGTATCAAAATGCTGTTTACATTCGATGAGGTAAATTTGTAGGTGGTACTATAATGATAAGACATGTACTTATCTGAAATAAAGAACATTTGCAATGGTAGACGAAACGATATAATATCAATGGGTGTACATGCATTATCATTTTTTTAAAGGTATATTTATTATATGACATTAAAAGGAATCCCAGAAATAAAAAAACAAAATCCTTTGGCTTGTAGTTGGAGGCTACTTATGGTGAACTATGTATTTGAAGCACGTCTTATTTTCTTCTATCTATAGGATAATGCTGTCTTATAAATACGTTTTACCCCAACACGATTAATTATTTGATACATAGAAAGGTAATACAAATAAGGATATTTCTTAGAATTGATGGTTATCCTTTAAAAGTTACGGTCATCCTTTATAAATAACGGCCATCTATTACAAATTACGGTCATACAATTACCAATCACGGTCATCCTTGTTATTATGTTATGGTCATCTTGAAAATATTTTAATGATGATTTACGGTCATCTTAGCGATTTTTTTCAAATCCAATTTCCTGTTTCATGCACATTTCTCGGTAGTGATTTCCGTGTGAATCTTTTATAAATTTGCATCGTACCAAAGTATGCTTTGTAAAAAAAACGATATAGAAACACTTACACAGACAATACAGATACTGACATAATTTTTTCATGCATCCGACATCTTGGGATTAGCGTGAATGCAGTTACGGTCATCAGCTTTACCCCAGTGCCAATGTCGAACACTGGTAATGATGGAAGTCAATTAAAAAAAATTTCATCATCTCAAACTACAAAATGTACTTGATAATTTTTAACACTATTTTTCATATCTACATTTGTACTTGATGTACTGTAAAAGTCTTCCGTGTTTTATTTAATATCAATAAATTCTTAATTTCAGAGTCTTTCCATAGTCAGATAATCTTCATGATAGATTTTTACAATTAAATTGATAATATAAATGGAAATAATAAACATCCTGAAAAGCTGCCAGACATTTACAAAAATGTAATGGATATTAAAAATAGATCAAAGGACTTCAATACTATTCAGAAATACATGTCAAAGTGAGGGAATCGATTTACCAAAAAAATGTATATAATATATTAATGCTATAGAATTGCTAATGGATATAATTTATTTTTTTATGGAACCATGGGCACAGTTTTAAGTGCTTATGAAATACTAAGATATACTTTTTACATTTTGTATTTAAATTCAAGTTCAAATATTAGGTACTTATAGTAAAACTAGATGCAGACGCAGTGGCGGATCCAGAAATTTTCATAAGTGGGGGCCCACTGACTGACATAAGAGGGGGCCCGCTCCAGTCACGCTTCAATGATTCCCTATATAAGCAACCAAATTTTTTCCCAAAAAGGGTGGGGGGCCGGGTCCCCTGCCCCCCCTAAATCCGCCTCTGAGACGTCCATACGACTATATTTATCATACATTACTTACATGTATTTACTGGACCAACCCGTCATACATATTTAGCTTACAAGTACTAGAATAGAATAGAATAGAATATTTTTATTTACCAAATTAGGACCCCAGGAGGGCATATGATACAGACAATATTATTATAAACAATAACATATGCAATACACACACAGTAAAGATATGTAACAAGTGTTATAAAAATAATAAAATAAAATAATATAACACAGAAAATACACTCAACAAAGTACTATGCGACATGTGTTTTGCTCATTTGTGAAAGCTGTACGGGGTTTATGATAGATGTTGGATTAGATTTTTTTTTCTCTCGTTTTTTTGTCATGGTATTGTCATTTCGATTTATGAGTTTGAATATTCTTTGGGTATCTTTTGTCTCTCTTTTATACAATGTGGTCTCTGGTGCCTGAAGACTTGTCTCATTGTCAATCATAAAACACCTTATTTTTTTGTAGATATAAAGCATTTGTAATTGCCAATTAAATTATTATGAAGAGTTTGAGTGTTTTTATTTCGCAATTGAGTTTTTTTCCACCGGTAAATGGGAGATAATCCAAACGAAATAATGTGACAATGCCAATGGATCCTTCACAAATATATACGAATCTAACCAGATGATTTAAGGTGGTCAGGAGTCTCAACTCTATCGCTAAAATTTATTTGGCTCAATCGTTTTAATTTTTATAAAATCTTGATCTAATAATTACTTTGACGTGTTGAATAGAACATTAACCACACTTATGTAATAATTTCAGTGAATATAAAGCAGTTTGACAAACACTAATTTGGTAATCGATCAAGAACATCGATTTCGCTCGTATTAACTCCCTTAAGTTTTGTGAGTAAAAAATGACAGAATTTGCGGCATTTGTAATAATATACAAAAAAGGTAATGAATGTTATTTATTTGGTACTTTTACGTTTTTCAATGAGGAAAGAATTAAAACATTATTATCTTTTAATCCCTCATTACCAAACATGATACTAGACATTGTAGTTGTTGTTTAATTAGACTCCTCCTACATGTACAATGTTTACTTTTAAGATTGCTAAGTTTTGTGAAATTGTTCTGTCAATTGTGCGGAAACAAATGTCGGAATCAGACAAAAAAAACAACATACCTCCCTCCTTAAGGTAAATGGTTGCTCCATGATGAATACTAATGTGTTTGTAACTGTTCGAAAGTCCCTGTTGGTAAATTAAAACTTTAAACCTGCATAACGCTAGGTTCACACTGCCGATCAGACCAACTCGATCAACCACGATCAAGACAGATTAAGCGTTCGGGAGACTCACTGGTCTGACTAAATCGACAAGAATGTTCGGGATGGTCGACCTTGGTCGTCATCGATCTGACTTTCTACCCGAGAGTTTTTGACATGTCAAAAATATTCGAGTAAGGATCGAGAAGCGAGTCACTCGAGAAGAGATCGAGAATTCGTCGAGTAGCGGTCGAATTGATCGGGGAAAGATCGTGTAGAGATCGAGTTTGGTCGGTATACAAATAGTTTACCGATCAGTACTCGATCATCTTGTTCTTTGCTCGACTAATATCCGATCATTTCCCGATTAACTCGACAAATGCCCGATCGCTTCATGATCACTCCGACTTCCATATTTTTTCTGATCCCAAACCAACTCGACCGCTAGGCGACCACATTCGATCACTCTTCGATCTCTACTCGGACATATACGAGTACACATGACTGCTGAACACGATTTTATAAAAATATTGCTACTTTTTTTTTTGTACACAACCCATCCTCAATGTACAATACGTGTCTGTACTTTTTCAAGGAGAGGAGAAATTTAAAAAGAAAGACAAAAGATACCAAAAGAAACAATCAAACTCAAAGGTCGAAAACCACCCGACACAGCCATAGCGAAAAACGAAAACCGACGAGAAGACAAACAGCAGTCCATATAACACAACATAGAAAAACTTAAAACTTTGCAGCATGAAATTCATTAAAACGTGGGATGGTCTCAGGTGTTTTGGAAGAAAGGTAGATTCTGCATTTTGGTCCCATGCAGAGTTTTTTTCATATTTGAAAGTAACTGCATGTGCATTAAAATTCATCGTTAGGCAGCAGATTACTAATTTAGCCTTCAAAGTTAGTTTTTAGGAACTTCATGATTATATTTTACCTGTTTTAAAGCGCTATTTTTTATTTGACTGTCCAAAAATTTGTGCAGTATTAAAATACGAAGATGTGGTATAATTGGCAATGAGACAACTAGCTTCCCACAGGACGCCAAATGACACAGAAATTAACAACTATATGTCGCGGTACGGTCGGATATTTACAAACACCTTTTTCACATGAACTTTTTGGCGCATTTTCACCGAAAAATGACTGGTAAAAAAAGGACTCATGGTCTTTATTTGAATTCTTGATAGACATAATTATGTTAACAGTTTCAGAAAAAGTATCAGTCCAAGGAATTGAAATTCTATTTTAGGACATAAATAAATTTACCCCCTTTTTGTAATATTGTTTTAGAAAAAACAAGCAGGTTGTTGCCATGGATACACAAACAAAGAAATATATTTATCTATTAAACTACTGGATATCAAATCTGTGGGGGGAATGATTACAAGCATATGCACATATATGACACAGTTAGCCTGATTTGCATGTAAGAAAGCAAGGAGAAGGAGGATGGTAAAATATATGTATATTGCTATCTAACTAAAGATTAATACTAATCCAGTGACAAAACTCATTTTGTAGTGTAATTTTCAAGAAAAGATTAGTAGAACTCCAATAACATACCAGCATCCTACTTTAGTCTTAAGAAGATTTATAACCATTGGGATCCTCTTTGTGCACTCTTGCAAGTCTCTAGTACTTTTGATTTTGCAATTTGATTAGGGACTTTCCGTTTTGATTTTTTTCGGAGTTCCGTATTTTTGTGATTTTACTTATCACTTATTTTACCGTATCGGCCACTGCCTCACCTAGATTTCTTGACGCCTGTTGCTGTCTACGACTACTTGTCTGTCTTCTACGCTCACTTTAAGCTCAATCACAGCTATTTACCTGTCTCTCTGAGCTCAAACCACCTTGCCCACTAATTCAACTGCTTCATTTCCATAAAGATATTTTAAATGTTTGATCTTACTGAGACCTTCTGTAAACTAATGAATCTAACCAAATAAACGGTGAATGTGTCCATGGGACACATATTATATCCCAGCTTACATAATTATAACGTTATAACGAGTCATTACACAAGAACGGTAAATGTGACGCCACCCAAATTTGCACTTAATCTGTTTTGATGGTAATACATGTAAGCATGGTGTATACGTTTCATTAAATGTGGTTCAGGCAAAAAAAGATTAGAGAACGGAAACGTATTGTTGGGACATACGTATACTCATACTGACAAGGGTAACACTAGTACTTAATGTCCCCTCCGCTGCAGCGGGTCATATAAATGAATTCAGACGTTTTTGTACTGAAATTGTACATACCCGACCAATTCCCGACTATCCCTACAACCACTATACGATGAGGTCGATCTGGTCTGGTCGAGACCAGACTGAGGTCGGGTATAGTTGATTTGGTCTAGCTAGTCGAGGAAAGATCATGTAGAGATCGTGAATTGGTCGGAATTATCGAATATGTATGCAATTCTTGGTCGGGTTTTAGTCGTGATGGAGTCGTTAAGGATGCGTGAATGGTAAAGAATAGGTCAAGTACAGTCTGGTAGCAGTCAGGTAGAAGTCGTAAACAGGCCCGATCAGGAATTTTATTACGATTGGTCGTGGTAATTTGAACAATCGGGATCATCGAGTTGATCTGTTCGGCAGTGTGAACCTAGCTTAAAGATTCGATAATTTGAAATCTGCCTAAAAGATTCGATCAATTGAAGCCTGCCTAAAAAAATGATACGTAAGAAAAGTATGACTTGTGTATAAGGCATGTTGCTCTCTTTTAAGGTTCTATGCAATTAAAGTTGTTACTTGGACGATGTTTGGGTATTTACATTACTGGATTGCTGTCTACATGTAACTGGCGAATACGCCATGATGTGTAATCCTTTCTTCCCACTAATGTCCCAGTCACACTAGACCAGATTTAAACTATATCGTGGTTAGATCGCGGAATCAGCGGTAGGAAAATGTAGATTTTCATTGTTTTCACGATGCTACTACGTACGTCCTCATTACGCTTCTGCAACGATTCCGCTACGATTGTTCCACGTTCTCACCATGGTTATTTTGCGACCTCAATACGATTATACCAAGATCGCTCAACGCTCATCACGTTCTCACTACGACCATACCACAATAAATGCAATTGCAACACGATCTTACCACGCTTCTTTTACGATTATAGCATGCTCTTACAACGATCATTCTACGGTCTTATTCTTACCACGTTCATATCGCGATCTAAAAAGACGTCATTCGCGTTGAACTTCGATCGTTACAAAACTAACTGTACTGTTCAATATGGATAACATTTTCAAAAACGATTACTAGTATATACTCTAAACTTTTAACAAGTATTTTTGTATACAATTAAGCGGTGTGATGAACAAGATTTACGATAAGGAAATCTTCCAATATTCATGTACATGTATGTATGACTCCGGTTCCAATATATCTATGCATCTTGAAGAGAGGTCTCCAATCTGATCTGATATCATGATTGTTGGTAAAAGTTTTCTCTAGTTGTTGATATATTATAAAAGTCGTACACAATGATTCAAGTACATGTAAATATATTTGGTATTTTAATTATTTGTACATTAGTAAACAATTACATAATCCCAATGTCTGGTGTTATGTAACTAAATGCTTCTGAAATCAGACATAGATAATTGAATTAACAAAAAATAAATGGAGAAGTCGTTTACTTATGTGTGGTTCATTTGATTTGTTTAGACAACATACCTTCATCTTCAAGGATAGGATTACATTATAAATGTACTAGCCAAAAGCTTGCAAGACAATAATTTATAAGCAGGTGCAATGCATTCTAAATTTTCAAATAATTGATTTTGAATTTATGTATTTGAAAGTGCTCTATTAATATTCAGTAATTTGATTTTTACAAAATTCTTTATGCAATATATAAATTAAAGGCAATGTGGACTAAAGCATAATTACAAAAAGCAAATAACTAGTGACAAGCACGTTATCGGAGGTACATGTAAAAGCTCTTCTCAAAAGAGTTTCAATATAATCTCTTGTACTATGCAAGGGTATATAATATATGCAATGGCATGCCAAATCTCTAATAATCACACATTTCGTGTTCCTTCTTTGGATAGAAATACTAGTATATTATGGAACGTGCACAGTGTCATAAGTTTTTAATGATAAAAAAAAAAACCTTTGAAACTAAGTCACGGTTGATGAAGAATTGTGCATATCAAATGTCAATAAGACCACTGTGGCACCGTTAAAGTCCACAATTCCTCAAAAGTCCACAACACCGCTAAAGTCCACAACAATTTTCCGCTAAAGTCCACAACGCCGTTAAAGTCCACAAAATTTCCGCTAAAGTCCACAAAATGACCTCCGCTAAAGTCCACAAGAAAACGCCGTTAAAGTCCACAATAACAAGTTCCGCCAAAGTCCACAAAAAAGCACCGTTAAAGTCCAAACAATTTTTTTTATTATCAAAAGATCTATTTTCTGTTTTACACCCGATATTATAGATCTAATCAAAAGCATGTACTTTTATTCTTAGAAAGTATACCTTGTCAGCATAAATTATATTTTTGATGAATGAAAAAATTATAGTATTTGCTTTATCACCATAAATGTGATCTTTGTGTTGCGATTTTCTATCAATCAAACCGACAACCTTTCTGAAAAGTTATCTAGCTATTATACTCTTTTTATTCTTTAGTAAACATTTGTTCATCCACAGAAAACTCCAACATAGCGTTCCCTTTATGTATATGCTAGATATAATTTGGAGCCTATATTTGACATTTAAATTTCCTTTGCAAATATCTATAAAACATAAGTAAGATTTCCATTCAATGTTTGTTAGGCTCCACAGGAGCCAAAACGGTATGTAAATCTCAAAATCAGACTTAGAACCATCATGTTCTTGTTTGAAATCAAAATAATGATAAAGAATACCACACATTCCTGCATTTGTGGTACTCAGCAGATTTCCATCACTCATTGGTATGCATGTTTGTTTTGTTTTCAAAAAGGAAATTGAATTTGTTTCAAAATGAAAGATGAATTGAATAAATTAAACGCGGTTGTGGTTCTGTATTGTGTATTATCCATGATGTGTACAAGTATAAAGAAAATATTTTCCAGACAATATGAGTATTTAAACCGTATGCGTATACCTGAACGTATGCTCGTACCGTATGAGTATACTCGTACGGTTTAGTACGAGCTCGGCCATACATGTCAACTTTATCAAGAGTCAGAAAATGAAATAAAAACTTTAACCAAATTCAAAAGTGACGATACATTTTTAGCATGAAATTGAGTTCAAATGCTCAAATTGCAATTGAAGTTATTGGAAGTACATACATGTAAATTTTGGAAGATAAGTTTTTAGAAAATTTAGGAACGTTACTTCAAAAACCGTCAAGCCAGTAAAGTATAATGGTCAGAAGTATTTGTCACCTACAATTATTTGTTATATATATCATGAAAATCTACGTATTTTCATAACAAATATTTAGGGAATATTTCATGTAGGATTTTAATCAAAATTAGTACCAATAGAAGCAAAACTCTCATAGGTTAATTTGTTTATTTGGTTACATATCTATTTTGAAGCGTTAATTATCAATTTCTGATGATATAACACAAAGATTATATTTTATCAAAAAAATTGAGAAAAAAATGATTTGCAACAAAACTAACCGAAGAAAATCCAACTGTAAATGCCGTCAAATGTATTTTCTTTTTTTGCATTCACTTGCCGATGTATTTGTGTGTTGAGAAATCCAGAACTAATAAAATGTGTCTATGAGCATTTGAGGGTGTGGATATAGAAAGGCGATAGGAACGTTTATATTGCATTGAGCTCGAACACCAACAATTGTTGAACTATCATTGATAAAATGTAAGTCACATCAAAGTTCACGGTATGTCGCTTTCCGATTTTCTTTCTTTTTTCTCTTTTAAAGATACTTTTTTAGTATTTTGAAAAGGCTAAATGGAAGACTAGTATGAAGTTTTAAGCTGAAACTTTTACGAATGATATAACATCAAAGAATGTTTCTGTTCTTTTCAATACAATTTTATTAGTTGCTGTAGAACAGATTTAGAGTTTTTATACATATTAATCTTGTGAGTAATTTTACATGTGATTAAAACACTTTACCAAGATAAACAACTAGTGTATGTATATGTTTAAGCCCCATTTATAGGCATTGGTTTTCTTGTTTGAATGGTTTTACACTTGTAGTTTTTTGGGAACGTTATAGCTTGCTGCTCGGTGTGAGCCAAGGTTCCGTGTTGAAGGCCGTACCTTGACCTATAATTGTTTACTTTTATAAATTTTAACTTGAATGGAGAGTCTCATTGGCACTCATACCACATCTTCCTATATCGATCAAATCAGGTTTTATTGTGACATCTTGGTAGAAACTCATTTAACGCATCGATATCCTATACTAATCGATTAAATTATTATTTAAAGCATAGAATATTTTATCTTTTATTTAGAATTTATCATAATGGCTTCATTTTCCGTTCTGAAAATCATAACACATTAATTTTCGTTGTTTTCTATAACGAACACCGAAATTAATAACGTAAAACATTGGTTAAAAGTTTTGCGACAGGAGACCTTTGGGAATTCATAAACTTAGTAGATTTTTTGTTTAATGATTTAATTCAGATTGTTGCCGGAATGAATGCCGTGCAAATGTTATAGATTAGGAGGCACCTGTGCTTTGTACATTAATTGTGTCAAAAAGTGATTGATAATATGCAAAGAATAAGAGAAAAAAAGTACTTGAAGAATACAGTAATCATACCTAACGAATTTACAAACTTTTTAAAAATGATGTCTAAATTGGACATCATCATCATCATCATCATCATCATAATACAAAGATTAAAATTAATGGAACAAAATCATATACAGATACTGTACTTCTTTCATAGATCAAATTGATAAAAAAAAAAATACTACCGAGAAGAAAGTCCATACTTTGTATTGTACTAACGGGATAAAAATAACGAATAATATGTTTAACAATATAAAAAAAATGGTGTGGACTTTAACGGTGCTTTTTTGTGGACTTTAGCGGAACATGCTATTGTGGACTTTAACGGCGTTTTCTTGGGGACTTTAGCGGAGGTCATTTTGTGGACTTTAGCGGAAAGTTTGTGGACTTTAGCGGCGTTGTGGACTTTAGCGAAAATTTGTTGTGGACTTTAGAGGAATTGTGGACTTTAACGGTGCCACAGACCACCGCCATCCGGCTGTGAAACCCCTACTAAAATAGGACTTTTTTTTTTGTATGTGCAAGATATATAAATTCGCAGCCACGTACAGTTAGAGCGAAGAGAGGTCGGGACGCTAGATTTATTCCTTTTATAAAATAAGGGCCACAATCTCTGTACAAAAGGAAATACCGAAAATGCTCAAAAAAAAAAAAAAAGTACAACAGACCACACCTAGACCACAAGTTACTGTTTCAACAACTCATTTAGGGGTGAGCTGCTGTTATATGCTGCTACATATCGTAATCTCCAGCATGTCGATCCACTTTACACGATAGACAACAGCCAAGTGAACATAAATTTTAATTGTATATATTTGAGAACGTTTTATCTACAGTTGTATAAATAGTTCCAGCAGAATTCCCTGTCTAGTGGACTTTAACATTCTATTAAGAATCGAGTCCTTAGCAAAGAAGAAGAGCCGGAAACAGGCTATACTGAAATGAAAAGAGAAAAAAAAAATGCGTAACTGCCCTTTTAAGAATATATAATTATTATTTATTTTGTTAATATAGCACCTTTTTGGTCCAAAACTTATCAGGAAAATACAGAAAATCAGCAAAAATTTGATTATTATGATTTAACAAGACCAGTAATATTTAAATGGGGAAAAACTTGTTGTTGCTGTCTGTTATGTCCGGTTTTTTTCTCTCGTTTGAACTGTTTCATTTTTTTTTTCTCATGTCGGGGCCTTTTATAAAAGCTGAGTGTATATTATGGGGGTTTGCTTATTGCTGAAGGTCGTATGGTGACCCTTGAATACTTATATCCACGTCATTTTGTCTCTGGTGAATAGTTGTCCCAATGGCAACCATTATCACATCTCCTTATTTCAATGTTATCACTTTTATAGACATTTTTTAATAATTGCTTTTAATAAATAAATATTCTTGTAAAAATTAATATTTTAGATTAACACTTGAAACATGTCTTTAGTTCTGCTTGTAAAACTGGACTGGCTAGGTTTATACATACTGTACTCATTTTCACTTTGACAGTATTAATTAGTTAAAAATGTGTTTGCTTGATAGTTAACTCCTCTAAAGCAAAAAAAAATCGGAAAAATACGAAAACGCTAAAAGGTGAAATGGCCGCATCTTCCCACCATACTTTATTGGATCTAGAAAGTATTGTAAGTTAACAGAACAATGCTGAGTGTGCCGATAAGATGAAGTTTCAGGGAGACGGATAAATATAAGGGAAACCTTGTTTCCGATACCTTTGTAATATTGTATCACTGACTGTCTGTATTTAAATGTGTATGTCATGTACATGATTTTTTTGAAATAAAACATGTTTAAAGTAAGATGAAGTGATATGTACTAATATTACTAAAAAATACCCCTTGCCCAGCAGAAAATACCAGTAACTACCACGAGATTATCGATGCGATATGTACATGTAGTAATGTAAGGCTTGTAAAAGTATTTTAGATATGAAGTTTCAGTAACAAGGCCTCGCGTCAATGAAAAAGTACAAGTCTGAGTGAGTTACCGCCCTCTTAAAAATAAATAATTATTATTTGTTATATGAATATGAAAAAACCTATTTGTTTAAAGCATATCATAAAAACACAGAAAAATTAACATTTAATTTGATTATCATCCACTTGATTTTTCTGCAAATAAACTGAATTTTAATTTAAAATTTGTAATCTTAAATAAAGAGTAATACCGTCCATGTTTGGTATAGAAGGATTATGTTTAGAGTCATTTGAAAATCTGATTGGAATAATTTGATATGGATTGAAAAAGATTGAAAATCGTTAAATTTTGAATAGCTTTATTAAAGCTTAATAAATGCAGAATCTAAACACAGAAGCATCAAACGACAAGAATTCTGGAAGTAAATATGAGAGGCAAAATGCCCAGTCGATCTCTTTCATGCAAAAACAAGATCTCAATCTAATTAAGTATTAAACCTAGTGCATCTGGTCACTAATTGTTTCTAGAACTATTTGTTACTGAACGTTAAACACCCATCAAACCGAGCATTTAAAAAACAGTTAATTGAATCAAATGATTTATGCATGAACTATTATCATAAGATTCAGATAGAACCAGCCAGTTCACGCAAGTTTCAAGTATATGCTCGTTTGATGTGAAAATCAGACGAGATTAATGTTAATCCATTTTAGTGAAATTTCCATGTGCAAGACGAAATCAAATTATATCAGTAGAATTTTATATGGCATTACTAGTAAATTTACGAAATCCGATAGGTGGAAATGAAAATAAAATAAACACCATGACCATTCAGATGCCGACACATTTTTTGTTTTCCATATCTCTGAGTAGCTATAGAAATAACCGGTTATATTCTGTATATTTTACTTTATCATATGTTTAGTAGTAAATACAGTAGTTTTGCATACTTGATAAATAGCCTGCTGTTTAATCCACATCGCGCAACTTTGATGCGCACCCTTTATCGCATACCCTTTATCACACCCTACCCTTTATCGCATACCCTTTATCACACCCCTACTTTTTTTTTTTTTTTTTTTTACATAAAGTTAGTTTGGTTTTTTTTTGCTTAAGAAAAATTTTCCTCAAAATAGGTCATTTTTTTGAATGACGTCATTGTTTGGTATGTCACGTCACGAACGTCAAGTTTTCATATTGTATGTGACGTAACGAACGTCAAGTTTTATATTTTTTTGGCACACTAAATGCAACTATAAAAAATACAAATAAAATTGAGAATGGAAATGGGGAATGTGTCAAAGAGACAACAACCCGACCAAATGAAAAACAAAAAACAACAGCAGAGGGTCACCAACAGGTCTTCAATGTAGCAAGAAATTCCCGCACCCGGAGGCGTCCTTCAGCTGGCCCCTAAACAAATATATACTAGTCCAGTGATAATGAACGCCATACTAATTTCCAAATTGTACACAAGAAACTAAAATTAAAATAATACAAGACTAACAAAGGCCAGAGGCTCCTGACTTGGGACAGGCGCAAAAATGCGGCGGGGTTAAATATGTTTGTGAGATCTCAACCCTCCCCCTATACCTCTAACCAATGTAGAAAAGTAAACGCATAACAATACGCACATTAAAATTCAGTTCAAGAGAAGTCCGAGTCTGATGTCAGAAGATGTAACCAAAGAAAATAAACAAAATGACAATAATACATAAATAACAACAGACTACTAGCAGTTAACTGACATGCCAGCTCCAGACTTCAATTAAACTGACTGAAAGATTATGATTTCATCATATGAACATCAGGCACAATCCTTCCCGTTAGGGGTTTAGTATCATACCATCATAACATATATGAGAAGAACATAACCCGTGTCATGCCAACAACTGTTTTTAGAATAAATGTGTTTAGTTCCGATGCAAAGACCTTATCAGTGACTCAATATTAACGCCAAAATATGCAATCTTTAATGACTTGATAACAGTATCGTAATTATATCCCTTCTTAATAAGTCTATTTAAAGGTTTTGTAAGTTTCTGAGGTGAATACTGACACCTTTGTGCTTTATAAAGAATATTTCCATAAAAAATTGGATGTGAAATACCTGAACGTATTAGAAGTCTGCATGTTGAGCTATATTTACGAATGATGTCTTTATACCGATGATAAAATTTAGTAAATGTTTTTACTAGTTTGTGATATCGAAAACCCTGGTGTAATAATTTTTCAGTAATACATAAATTTCGCTCGTTAAAATCTAAAACATTGTTACATACACGTGCGAATCGTACAAGTTGAGATATATAAACACCGTAAGATGGTGACAAGGGAACGTCACCATCTAAAAACGGATAATTAACGATAGGAAATGAAAAATCATCCCTTTTATCATAAATTTTAGTATTCAGCTTTCCATTAGTGATATAGATATCAAGATCGAGAAAAGGGCAGTGGTCATTGTTAGTATTAGCTTTATTTAAAGTAAGTTCAACAGGATAAATTTCATTAATATACATACTGAAGTCGTCATTATTGAGAGCCAAAATATCATCCAAATATCTAAAAGTATTATTAAATTTGTTTATCAGATGTTGTTTCGATGGGTTTTTGCTTATTTTTGTCAAAAACACACAAATAAATACAATAATAAACAAAATATTTTAAAAACAAACCCAGGTGCTTCGGATAAGTAATTGAGCAGTTCTTTTAAGGCCTTTGAAACAAGACAAAAGTAGAACTGAAGGTAACCCATTGCTATGGATGAGAAAACATATAATATAATACTCTTCTGTTGAAATATATGATAAAGCGTATAATACATGGCAAAATCCGCATCACATGCCGTATCACCCTCGACCAATATCATCCCTCGGGCCTAAAGGCCCTTGGGCTGATATTGATGTCTCGGGATGATACGACATACGATACGGATTTTGCCATGTATTATTCTCTATATATAACTTCACACGTTTACGGTCACATTCTAGGCGTATCGATCAACTTTGTAGCCATTGCCATTTATCTAAAAAAAAACAAGGATGGTGACATATGAGTTTCTATACGTGTATTGATTCAATATGCAATCCTGAATATTATGTTAGTAGTTGTTTTTCTCCGTATATATAAGAACATAGCCATACATTGGACAATCTAAAAAGGTAAGCAGAAAAAGGGCATTTTCCCTATGTAATATAACTTTATACGAAACATCATTGTAAAAATGGCACAGTTGTAGCCGTAAAAGGAGTTCTTTTTGGGAAATTGCATTGTCTATATTTACAGGAATACAATCTATAGAAAATACATTCTATGCTCCCTACCAATGATTTAGATTTGTCAAGACATTTCAGATTTGTTCTTGGTTTATTCTTAAACATGGAAGAATTAGTATCAAATGTTTCACTTTCAAGAAATAACAAATATCGAATGAGACAAAACCTATAAACAACTTACGCTAGGTAATTCATAGAATTGTTTACATTTTTGATGTAAAGATATTATGTAATATCCATATAATTCAATTCAATGATTATTCAAATTTGAATTCAATTGTACGTTTTAATGTATCTTCAGTTGTTCTAAAGACAGACGTAAAAACAGAAAGAATGAGTGCTTCAATAATTAGTTCAATACTGTGAGATGTTCAGAGTCACTCTCTGTAAATATCAAAGGATTCAAAAAAATTTGGAAATGGGTGGATTCAGAATTTTACCAAACTTTTAGAAAATGGTAATGTATTGCATCAATACATACAAAAAAAGTTTTTACTCCAAAAAAATATTCGGTTGCCATGGTAGCCACCATCAAAGATTTTCCCGAAAAATTTCAATTTTTTACTCTTATTTTTCTTGAATTTTCAACATTTTCCCATTCAATTCACTTTAAATGTGTTCAGTAAGTACAAACTATTTTATATTTTCGTAAACAACTAACCTTGCCTTTTAAAAAAAAATCAAAGTTTTGGAAAAATATTTTTGCAATTTATAAAATTTAGTCTTTGTTAAAAAGGGGGAATTACCATTTTTTCAAAAATTGTAAAAAACGAAATTTTCTCAATCTTTGACGAATAATTACAAAAAATTGCAGCATATTTTTTTTTTTAAATCTTGCCATTTATTGATAACTATGTCTTATCTGCAATTTCAAGAAAAATTAGAGTGGTAATATTTGATTTAACAAAAAAAAAAATTTTGAAAATTGGGGATAAATTAGGTTTTTATTTATCTTGCTTGCCAATTTCAGGTAAAAATTATCAAGTGTTAACAATATTACAGCCAAAATATGCTTTGAACAATGAATATCAGTGTGCCATACATAACCATGACATGTTTTCTTACAATTAATTTTTTTTTTTAATTTTGAGGCTCAAAAGGGGATATATTAGCTCATTATCAGCTGATTATCTTCACAACATACTAAGAACCTTTTTAAAACGAAAAGGATAATCGGAAATTATTTTTTTCTTTTTATTTAGTTGATGATATGACTGTTTAAACACTTTTATTTTACAAAATAGCCTATAAGTGAGGCTTTATAAGGGCGAACATATATTTAAGCCTATAGGAGCCTCACGGTAAAACAAATCTTGTAAAAATGAATGAATTTGCTGCATTAAAAATATTTTTTTAGTCTTCAGTGTTTTTTTGTTCTCCTATAGTTATCTTATTCAGTTTTGTGGAACTTAAAAAATCAAGTTACTTTGATGGAATTACTATACCTTTCTTTTACAATGAATGAAATGCTGGTTCAAACTATCTATATTCTGGATTATAACAAATCAGGTAAAAAGAATTAAATGGCCTGTTTTTTACTCGAGGTGTGCCTTAACTTAAAGTAAAATGAGTGGAGATCTTTAAATCATCTAAAACAGACAACCTTTTTTTCTCACTTTTTGTATTTTATTTTCATGATGATGTAAAATATGTATGTCCTTTGGAAATGCACTTTTACTTAGTAAAATAAATGACAACAAAGTAAATAACAAGAAGAAATTTTATTTGAAGAAGAAAAATGCATTCATAATGACATATGGTTAAATATCAATTCAGAACTATATGCATATTCAGGCATTTTGTAAATTATTTATTACATGAAAGATTGTTGACTTTCATATATCTGATGTTTGAGGGAGATACTAAACTTTAGTGTGATATAATTCTATGTGATACATTTATTAGATTTATAAAAAAAGATCAGCATGGTATTATTTAAAAACAATTCAATAATAATACTGCTTGTAAGCAGATACAGTTTGACTTTGAAAAACAATACAAAATTACCTGGTTCTACTGCCTCAATAACTAGATAACCTAACTAAAAACATTTTTCATAAAAACAGTAGATGTGTTGGAGACAAAACATGACTACAGAATTCTCATTCCACTAAGCATTGCTAAGGCACTTTTGAAAAGCTGTCCTTATTTTAATATGTTTGTATCATATCAAGTTATCTCTTTGATACATATATTCCTGCAAAATGTTACTAGTTTATAAAAATAAAAGTCACATCTTTCTGATCAAAGTTTTTTTAAGAAATCATTTTACAAAATACAGATTTGGTCAATTTTTACATTTTATATAATTTTTCTATTAATTTTTTATTTTGTATGAGGCTAATGCAATAAAAAATATCTTAAATTTTATCAAGTGATGCTATTTCCTGTGCATTATACATTATATAACAGATTCTTGCCAGAGGCATGAACTGCTTAGATGCCAATATGATTTTCAAGGAATAAATTTAGTTCTATTATAAAACAATTCTTCAAAACTTTAATCATATATTCTTCTAATCACTAAAATTATATTGGTATACATATCATAAGCAAGGTTATTGACTGATTATCTAAACAAGACTGTGTCCAAAGTACACGATTGCCCCACTCACACCATTATTTTCTATGTTCAATCGACCATGAAATTGGATAAAAAATATAATAAGACATTAAATTAGAAAGATAATATCATAAGGATCATGTGTACTCAGTTTCAAGTTGATTGGACTTCAACTTCATCAAAAATTTTAACCTGAAACATGCACTTTCATGTGAAATTGGGGTCAAAATTTTAATTTGGTTTAAAAATTATAAAAGATTATATCATAAGGAACATGAGTACTAAGTTTCAAGTTGATTGGACTACAACTTCATCAAAAACTACCTTGACCACAAACTTAAACCTGAAGCGGGACAGACGCACGGACAGACAAACGAACGGACAGACAGACGAACAGACAAGAAAACATAATGCCCCTCTACTATCATACATGTCATAGGTGGGGCATAAAAAAGAAGCCCATTATTAGTAAAATGTTTTCCCCAAATCAATAAGCACTCATATTGAATTGTATATATATATATTTTCTTTCTTATATAAAGGTATCAGTAATCATTTTCACAAAAAAAAAATTGTAAGTCATGAATAATTCAGTATACTAACCATCAAATTAATTTGTAAATATTTTTTATGAAACAGGTTACAGATTTTTTGTTGATCCCAATGCTTTCAAAGTAATAAGTGGACAAAAAACCCAAAAAATCTATTTTATTTTCTATCCTATCTAAATAAGATTTATTTCACTTTGTTTCTAATGGATTAGTGTGATATTGGGTACAGTAGGTTAATTCCCATGTAATCATTATTATTCTCTATAAAAAGTGTGTATTTTTTTCAAAAAATATGTGAGTAAAAACATCTCATTGTTAAGTAAACAACTGTTCAAATCAGGACAGTTCAACTTCAATATTTGTAATCAGTTGTTCTTGGACTGCTGAATTTTTCCTGTAATACCTAGAAAAAAAACTAATAATTTGTTGGGAAGTTAAAAATTCCTCTAACAAAAACAGTCTCTTCCCATCATCTCCTTTAACAGTTTTCATATCGGCTGCAACTTTTTCAGGATCTTCCTTTCGACCGGTGACTACACCTTTATTAAATTTCTCAACAAGATATTTTTTTTGTTTATCATTGAACCTTTTGCATTTTCTTTCTTCTTTCATTGCCCATCCTTTTGATAGTTTAATATCATGGCATACAGAAGACACACAGTCCATTAAGATGGGCAAACTATTGGTGGCATGTAGTTTTTCCAGATAAGTGGTTTTCACCACATCAACAGATGATCTGTCTGGTAATCTTAACTGACAATCCCCAATCAGCATATGTCCTTCCATACTTTCATATGTTGGAAATGAAAGTATACACTCTTCATTTTGACATGAAAATGTGCCATCTGATATCTCCGTCCTACTTGAGGTATTTGAGTGGTGGTTCAGCGAATGAAATGGAATATCACAGGAGTCTTCTTTGATCATTATTGTTGGGATTATATTAGAATCAATCTGTATGTGTTTTCCTATGAAATAAAATAAAATGTATCTTACTTTTTATAAAAGTATAATATGTTAAATGTTAATATAAAAAAGAAGATGTGATATGATTGCCAATGAGAGAACTATTGACAAAAGACCAAAAAGACACAGACATTAACAATTATCGGTAACGGTACGGCCTTCAACAATGAGCAAAGCCCCATACCGCATAGTCAGCTATAAAAGGCCCCGATAAGACAATGGAAAACTATTCAAGCACGGTTCAACTGTAGTTTGTTAACCCTAGTTTTGGATACTGTATAGTGCTGGTAGTGATAAGCATTATTTGCTTATGATTTAATTTATGATGCAACACATATTTTCTTATTGGGTGTTGTTTTTTATATCAGCTCATAAACTGGATTGTATAATGTGACTGTAATGTTATCATTGTTAATCATGATTTATTTGTTGAAAATGGAACATAAAGGAATGATGGATATATTTTTTTCTTTCTATCCGAAATACCCTTGTAAATGTGGAGCACACTTTTAAATAACCCTATATATGTATCATTCAGTGAGCACAATATTATTCCTTCATAGACAGAAACATTATCAATGACATTCCTGATATATAGCAATAGAATAATCTGTGGATGTTGTTGATTCATGTCCCTTTTTTTTATAATTTTTATTCTTACAATTTTAAAAATTAAAGGGTTATTTTTCTCAATTGAATTGTGTCTTATTTTTCTTGTTGGACTTATCATATTCTCATTGTTGAAGGCTGTAGGATTGCCTATTATTGCTTAAATTTTGCTTGTGTAATTGACAATCATACCACATCTCCTTAGTTTTATATCAAGTTTTGTGTAAACATGATAAAAGAATAGAAAATATACAAAGTGCATCACAGCACATCTTAACTAAATAAATATCATGTGAACTGGACACTTTCTGTCAATTTTTTGAAATGATAAATGTAACATAACTTATCAATGTGATTTCAGAAATGTTTTTATAAAACTAGAGGCTCTAAAGAGCCTGTGTCGCTCACCTTGGTCTATGTGCATATTAAACAAAGAACACAAATGGTTTCATGACAAAATTGTATTTTGGTGATGGTGATGTGTTTGAAGTTCTTACTTTACTGAACATTCTTGCTTCTTACAATTATATCTATAATGAACTTTGCCCATTAGTAACAGAGAAAAATATTTGGTAAAAATTTACATAAATTTACCAAATTAATGAAAATTGTTAAAAATTGACTATAAAGGGCAATAACTCCTTAAGGGGTCAATTGACCATTTAGGTCATGTGGACTTATTTGTAGATCTTACTTTGATGAACATTATCGCTGTTTACAGTTTATCGCTATCTATAATAGTATTCAAGATAATAACCAAAAACAGCAAAATTTCTTTAAAAATTACCAATTGGAGGGCAGCAACCCAATAACCAGTTGTCCT
The DNA here is from genome assembly GCF_963676685.1 of Mytilus edulis. NCBI lineage: Eukaryota > Metazoa > Mollusca > Bivalvia > Mytilida > Mytilidae > Mytilus > Mytilus edulis. Next base: position 65,419,787 of record NC_092349.1, read on the forward strand.
ATTCATTTGAATATTTCAGGGCAGATATATATTGACTTAATTAACAATTTAACTCCTTGTCAGATTTCCTCTAAATGATTTGGGTTTCAGAGTTATAGGCAAAAAACTACATTTTACCCCTGTTCTATTTTTAGCCGTGGTGGCCATCTTGGTTGGATGGCCAGGTCATCGGACACATTTTTCAAACAAGGTACCTCAAAGATGACTGTGGCCAGGTTTGAATTAATTTGGCCCAGCAGTTTCAGAGGAGAAGATTTTTGTAAAAGATAACTAAGATTTACGAAAAATGGTTAAAATTTGACTATAAAGGGCAATAACTCCTAAAGGGGTCAACTGACCATTTCGGTCATGTCGACTTATTTGTAAATCTTACTTTGATGAACATTATTGCTGTTTACAGTTGATCTCTATCTATAATAATATTCAAGATAATAACCAAAAACAGCAAAATTTCCTCAAAATTACCAATTCAGGGGCAGCAACCCAACAACAGGTTGACCGATTCATCTGAAAATTTCAGGGCAGATAGATCTTGACCTGACAAACATTTTTACTCCATGTCAGAGTTCCTCTAAATGTTTTGGTTTTTGAGTTATAAGCCATAAACTGCATTTTACCCCTATGTTCTATTTTTAGCCGTGGCGGCCATCTTGGTTGGTTGACCAGGTCACGCCACACATTTTTTAAACTAGATACCCCAAAGATAATTGTGGCCAACTTTGGATTAATTTGGCCCATTAGTTTCAGAGGAGAAGATTTTTGTAAAAGATTACTTAGATTTATGAAAAATGGTTAAAAATTGACTATAAAGGGCAATAACTCCTTAAGGGGTCAACTGACCATTTAGGTCATGTTGACTTAATCTAACTTTGCTGAACATTATTGCTGTTTACAGTTTATCTCTATCTATAATAATATTCAAGATAATAACCAAAAACGGCAAAAATTTCCTCAAAATTACCAATTCAGGGGCAGCAACCCAACAACAGGTTGACCGATTCATCTGAAAATTTCAGGGCAGATAGATCTTGACCTGATAAACATTTATACCCCATCAGATTTGCTCTAAATGCTTTGGTTTTTGAGTTATAAGCCAAAAACTGCATTTTACCCCTATGTTCTATTTTTAGCCGTGGCGGCCATCTTGATTGGTTGACCGGGTCACGCCACACATTTTTTAAACTAGATACCCCAAAGATAATTGTGGCCAAGTTTGGATTAATTTGGCCCAGTAGTTTCAGAGGAGAAGATTTTTGTAAAAGATTACTTATATTTATGAAAAATGGTTAAAAATTGACTATAAAGGGCAATAACTCCTAAAGGGGTCAACTGACCATTTCGGTCATGTCGACTTATTTGTAAATCTTACTTTGATGAACATTATTGCTGTTTACAGTTGATCTCTATCTATAATAATATTCAAGATAATAACCAAAAACAGCAAAATTTCCTCAAAATGACCGATTCAGGGGCAGCAACCCAACAACGGGTTGACCGATTCATCTGAAAATTTCAGGGCAGATAGATCTTGACCTGATAAACATATTTACCCCATGTCAGATTTCCTCTAAATGCTTTGGTTTTTGAGTTATAAGCCAAAAACTGCATTTTACCCCTATGTTCTATTTTTAGCCGTGGTGGCCATCTTGGTTGGTTGACCGGGTCACGCCACACATTTTTTAAACTAGATACCCCAATGATGATTGTGGCCAAGTTTGGTTCAATTTGGCCCAGTAGTTTCAGAGGAGAAGATTTTTGTAAAAGTTAACGACGACGGACGACGGACGACGGACGACAGACGACGGACGACGACGACGACGACGACGGACGCCGGACGCAAAGTGATGGGAAAAGCTCACTTGGCCCTTCAGGCCAGGTGAGCTAAAAACAGCTAGAAGCTTTTATGAGAAACCTAGAATAAATCCCATAAGTCTAACATAAAATGTAAAATTTATAAATCTACAAACCTGGGCCTATGTTGAAAGCTTTCCATGTATGAATACCAGTGCTGTCAAACTGAAAATTGTTGATTGCAGAAATGGAAGGAATGCTAGTTTTCTTCATATCATGTTTTGGAATGACTAATACAGAATCAACAACTTTGACATGATATTTTACATTCTTTGTTGAATGTTCAATTGCCTGAAACAAAAAAAGTAAATAAATAACCACGTGTTTAGAGACCACTTACGTCAGTACACCTTTCCTATATTGTCTAAATAAATAACCACACTTAGAAATCTTTTCTTCCCCTTAATTTTGTAATTATTGCTCAGCATGTAATACTACCCCTGAATACATGACATGTAAAAATAAAAATTAAATAATCTGAAAGTTTTTCCAAATGTTACAATAAGCGGTTGTCTGGAAAATTTGAAAATATCCATCATTTTGTAAATTTGATTTTATTGTTGGTTGGTTATGCCACATTAGCACAAAATTTGAAGATGACAATAGTTTTTGATGACTTCTTTTGCCATGTCAGTGTCAAACTATAAATTATTTATAAATTTTGATAGGATTTAAGAAAATATAACACATATTTCACTACAATAATGTATTACATTTGTACCTTCTTCAGCTGTACAGCATTCAAGACATCATTTCCTTGGTTTATATATCTTTTCACAGCACACTTGACTGTTGCTGCAGTCCGATCACATGATCCCTTTCCATCTTGTGCTTCACAAAAGTCATATGTTGCTATCTTGCCAGATTGGTGTAGAGCATTTATGGTCTCTGTACTTTTGTAGCATCCAGCGTTGTCTGAATACAGATGAACCTTTGTGATGTTTGGATTTTTTTTTTTGAATGGTATCAACAGTATCTAAAATTACAGCTGTTGTATTTGATGAATCTTGAGGTATTTGACCTTCAAATATGTGAATGAATGCTAGGCTTTTAGTTATATTCTCTTCTTTAATAAAAGATACTGATATATGCCAGGATATTCCCCTCTTTGCAAACCAGTTGCTCTGATCTTCCCTGTATCTTCGGGGCAAGTATTTCATTGCCCAATCAAGAACAATGAAAATATCATTCTGTCCAAGGTTGTCTAATATTTCAGATTTTGCACAATCTTGATTTCTAGCCCGAACAATATGGCTTTTCCAGTTTCTGAGGAAAGACCAAGCTTGAGAAAGAGTGAATGTGAATTCATCTCGCTTGTCTTCTTTTTCACCAAGATCAGTTTCTGCAAGCAGATTTTTTAAGCCTTCAAGAAGTTCATTTATTTGCTCACAGTCCTGGCAAATATGGTCATGGATATGGGTGCATTCATCTTGATATTCAACATTTTTGGCATCGCTTAAAGCAAATTTTCTACAATGATCTGCTACATTTGATTCTTCTTTAATGTGAATCTGAAAAAAAACAAAACATAAATTTCAATTTCAAGTGTTTTACATATATTCATTTTTATTTATCCATGTTCAGTGCTTTCACCATTCAAGCTATCTTTGCCTTCTATCGCTGTTTCTGGTGTTATCTACAAGATGACTAACTGTTGTGTAAATTGATTTAGGACAGTATCGGTTAAAAAGTTTCACAATAAAAAGGATAATGTCAAATTGTCAATTTTAAGCTTTAAACTTATATATGTCAATTAAAAGTCTGAGGTGAAAAGTAGTCTCATTGGCAATCTTCTTATATTCATTTTCAAATATAGAAAGCTACAGCAAACATTATTGTCAAATAAAACATGTCACTGTACAAGCTTTAGAAAAGGCAGAAATACAAGTATTGGAAATTACAAATATCTTTAGTTTGTCTACTTAGTTATAATTAACACTGAATTGTTTTAATGCTACGCGTATACAATGCCATTTACTATATATTAGAAATAGTCTGTTTTTTAATCCTTTTGTTGTTCAACTAGTTTTGAAATGAACTGTTTATTATCATTGGTTGTACAAAAACATATAATATCAGGATACTCTCAATGTTTACTATGCTTGTTAAATACAAAGCTACCTCCCCTTTACAAGAGTTATCTTTCTTTACAGGAGATATTTTATTGGAAGTAATAATGGAAAAAAGGACAACACACCTACTTTATATTTAATGATACTTTACAAGTTGAACAGGCTGATGAACTCAGTTTTCCCAAAACATGTTTACAAAAAAAAATACTATTAAAGAGGAGATAACTCATTAAAGGGGAGATGATTCCTGTAATCTTATCATGTACAGCCTGTGTAATATATACTAAGTTTAAGATCCATAATTGAATTGTAGAGTGTAAGCATCAGTTGAATAATAATATTGAGGACTATTTTTCTAATTAGTACCTTGTAATCTGATTTCAAGTATTTCTTTGTTTGGAGGAGAATGTCATTGTAGTTTTTTGCCTGCTGATTAGTGAGGGATCCATTATTATTTAATTCATCTATTATGAGCTGGATGTCAGTTATGGCTCTTCCCCCTTCTGCTACAAAGTAATCCAGACCTTCTAGAGATTTTCTTACAGTCGCTGAACATTCAGACAAAATCTTATACATGGTACTGTCCCCTGAAAGAAAATGCTATGCTTATAATATAAGATATACAATACATGTATACATTAAAACAAAGAATAAATCATATATCATACATATTATATATACTAACTAAAATCAGTTCTCAGTCAAGAATATACCTTGTTATGATTTCAAATTATAATTGAAGAAGACATTTCTGCATTAAGTATTCATCAAATTTGGTGTGCAACACAATTATTATTATAATATAAAAAAGAAGATATGGTATGATTGCCAATGAGACTACTATCCACAAAAGACCAAAATGACACAAACATTAACAACTATAGGTCACCGTACGGCCTTCAACAATGAGCAAAGCCCATACCGCATAGTCAGCAATAAAAGGTATAAGTCTATTTGTGTAATCAATAGCTTTTAAAATTGTATGTACTTTATAATTGTAGTTTTTTCTCATTGTCTCTATCTTAGAATTTTATAGCAGGCTATCATCTTGATGATTGTATGTGCCAGCCAATACTTTGTTTAATTTGAAAAATGGTGACTTCGAAGAGTTTTTGATTTCACCAGTCATTTGCTTCTAAGTTGTTGCTCACACAATCTTTTTTTTTATCAATGAGACCTAATATCTACCATAAAGACTATGAATTTAGGACCCATAGACATTGACACTATTTACATAAATACCAAAAAGACGCATACACAAATAAACTACCTTCGAACATAATTTTGTGTGTGTTTTTTTTATGAAACAAGAATATGTGTCTAAAGAATAATGATGTGTTGCTTATATTATCAAATTTATTATTTCAGTGAACCTTGAAAATGGGGTCTGAACACTGATTTGCAAGAACACAAAATGGGGAATATATGTGAACTAAGTTTCAATTTAATGTAATTACAACTTCATCCTAAACTACCCTAAAGACGTTACCCTGATTTGGAACAGACAGTTGAAAAAAAACACACTATGTCCCTGTACAATTATAAGTCTGGCAAAAAAACCCTGCTTCTTTATTTTTGTATGTCTTACCTAATGATGAAATATTGTTTTCCACGCAGTAGGCCTTATATTGGTCAATGATGTCTGCTGCTCCCATGCATCTTATTATGTTCGGAACATGTTGCACTACTCCATTTGACAATTTAATTTTTCTCTCTCCAAATGGGAGATCTTTCACAATATGTGAAGAAGTGATAAAGTTGAGGAAGTTATCTAATTTGTTCGTATCCATTTTTTGTCTGTGACTGGTAATATTAGGGGCAGGTAATCCATAACCATGTTCTTCACCATGTTTTTTGGCGGAATAAAATCTATATTCAGTTAGATCAGGAATCAAAGTAAGAGATTCTTGGTAGTTCATAAACAAAGAAACTAGTGACAACAGTTGTCTTCTATGTTTCCAGGAGTCTGTTTTTTGGTACCACTCTGCGATGACCTTTGTTGGACTTGTTTGAATTGGTGATAAACTGTTGGAAGGCACATCTAAACTCAGGCTGGTTTTAACTTCATCAGTATCAAATGGAAACAAACATTCAATAACACTGTCTGTTATTAATTGAATTTGGTTTACATACATTGTTTTACTTTTTGAAGAATAGTCAGTCCACCTCTTTGTTGGTAGGCATGGCACTGGTTTACTTCTATTCAGTTCAAGAAATTTGTTAAGGTAATAGATCGACTCTTCTTTTTGGCAACTGCTCTGACTGTAGTCAGTTAATGACTCCTGCAAAAATAACAGTGAATTGTCAAAACAAACTTAATATCCACATGTATTAAAATGTAAAAGAATCTTTTTCATAATAATTAACCGGTCTTCAAAACCTTCAATCATTTGGGATAAAAAATAAAGTATACTATTATACAATAAAAATCGCCAATTAAGGTGGTACCTAACACTACAGGGTGATAACTCCATAAAATCAACAGAACGTTTTAATGATGTTGTGTTCTGAAGGGAATATATGTGAAGCTTCTCATTGATCAAAATAAGTGTTTTACAAACTCCTATATAACCAGTGTAATTTTTCTGACAAAACAGTTGGTACACAAATTTTTCAATTGTTATATATTTTTTTAAGGGTCAAAGTAAATACTCTGTCAAATTTTTATTAAAATTAAACAACCCAAATTAATTTAAGTGAAAGTATTACTATTAGGTACCACCTTTTAAATGACTCTAATTTTTCAAAAAAAATACTATAATTCCTAAATAGAGCTTGACCTAAGACATTCAAAAATATCAATTTAATTATTTGCTTAAAATAGCAGCCAATTAAGTAAATTATTGTCAAAATCATCTAAGAAACAATTTTGACCAATTGTTCACTTGCAAGTGAATAATTCTACATTTAGATCATTACATCCTTATTATTGTGACCTTCAATTGAACCTATGAGCGGAACAAAGTTTATATGCATGTATTCAGATACTAAATAAAAAGCTACCAACATTTTGGCAATGATAAGCATTTGACAGCTGGCCCATTTATAAAGATTGTTTGGAAATTTATTGATGTTGATAATCATAAAAGGTTATATTTTTTTTTTGTCAACAATTTATAAGGAAGTTTGGTTCCAGTTTTTTTTAGAGATTGATGTAGATGGGATATTCTTGTCAACAAACCTGTGAGCAGCTTGTCTGGGTATCTGTTGTAACACTGGCCTCTTTATCAAGCATTTGGGCATCAACAGTAACTTCTCTGTTCATCTATCAATATAGGAAAAAAATTAATCAACAACCACAGCATTACATTTTAAGGTAAAACAAACTGGCATAGAAAGTATTACAGTGGCAAAATTGCATACCAATATTTCTGAATTTATTTCTTGTGCTTTCCAATGCTGATATGTATCTTATATATGAAATGTTCTGATTAAAAAATCTCAATATGAACCTATATGATTTTTTTAATTCACTCAAATTCTGTATATAAGAATTGAGACCACATTTATTTCATAGTGCATTTCTTGAAGACAATTAATGAAAATTAAAAAAAATCCCATGTGTTTTTTTTCAATAAATGTTTTATACTACTATAGGGACAAATTATATCAAAATTATAGAAAAAATCACTGTGTTTAACTCAAAATATGGACAATTTATGAAAAGGGGGTCTTGAAATCTTTTAATAACTTCTGAAATGCTATTTTTAACCCTTTTACAGCCGGACCAAATCACAACTTTACTTCAAAATTCAAGAACCCTTTTTTTACAGTATAATTACACTCCCCCCTTTTTTAACACTTTATTTGAGGCATAAAATATGAAGAAATAAATTTGGAAGGGGTATACAAAATATTGGCAAGTAACACACTATCACACTAGGGAATATATTCCTGAACAGCACAAATCAAAGGAAGATAATTGTGGTTTCATAGCATATAAAGGGAATAACTCTTAAAAATATAATCTGATATAAAGTGGGAAATTTAAACTCACAATTTTAAGCGTATATGCCAAAAACAAAATCATTTGGTCACATGGTCTCTAAAGTGGTTAAGAAAATAGAAGAGTGACTTACAAACTTTGTTGGTAGGGTACTAATGATTATTAAAAATTAAAATAATACTAATTGTAGTCATGAAACATGGTAAATTGGAACTTGTCATTCTTCAAATGCAAAGTGTTTAGAAACGTTACTTTTAATAGATATAGGAAGATGTGGTATGAGTGCAAATGAGACAACTCTCCATCAAAGTAACAATTAATAAAAGGAAACAATTATCGGTCAATGTTCGGCCTTCAACACGGAGCCTTAGCTCACACCGAATTGCACGCTACAAATGGTGTCCAAAAATTTCTAGTGTAAAATCATTCAAACATCAAAACCAACAGTCTCAAGTATGTTTGTAATAACTACAAACTGGCAATCAAAGTGATAAAATTTTGCTGAAAATGTTATAATTGCAGTACACATGTGACATGACAGTTTCAAAAGCTGTTGGTACCTGCATAAAAGGTTGTCTTTTGTCTTTTGACTGTTTATCAGTAGTTGCAGTGTCTTCAACTGTCTGAACCTATAAATAATAATAAAATCTTAATTTAAAATATATTGGTATTAACTGGAACTATAATTCTTTGTTAGTATAACAGTCCCAGGAATTGACCACAATCTAAAAATAAATATATTAGTCATAAAATATATCTTTTCTACTTAATATGGTACAACAAATGTCAGAGTTAATTTTTTCCAATTTATTTATTTTTTCTTATTCTCATGGAAAAAATTAAAGGGAAGTACTTGTATTAGATTAAGTGCTTCCTTATTCGAGAAACAGAAGTAGTTCATGGTATTCTTTTGGGACAATATTTCACACCTTGTGAAATCCAAGCATTTGCCTATATCACTGCTCAGTCACTCCATATAATATATACTTATATAAATGCCATGGCAGACTCTTTTTATCTATTTAATTAAAATAAAAGCATATTTTTTATAATTTTACCTCCTGATCAAGTAGTGTAGGATTATCTGTAACATTAACTGCTAGTTCTTTAACGTTCATCAGACATCGTGTACATATTGCTGAAAATCAGATAAAAATCTTGTTTGCATAAAGATGATAAGGCATGAAGAGCACTGCTTAAATACATGTACTATGACGTATACATGTTCATATATTCATCATAAAGTCAATAGAAACTGAAAATTACAAAAATATGTTGAATACATGTATGTTTGATAAAACATGTAAAACAAGTAAACTGCGAGCTACTGCTCACTGATGATACCCCCGCCGCAAGTGGATAATATTAATAGTGTAAAAATATGCAAGTGTTCGGTAAACAGGAAGTTGTCGAGTGATGAATCTGAAAACGCATCACACGGTATAGCTGACTTATATAAATCCTGAAACAAAAGTTCAGAAATCCTTGTATTGTGGTTCCTGAGAAAAATGTGACGAAAATTTTCAACTTGGCTATCATGTGTAAAATTGTACAAGTGTTCGGTAAACAGGAAGTTGTCAAGTGATCAATCTGAAAACGCATCACACGGTATAGCTGACTTAGATGAACCCTGAAACCAAATTTACTTGTAGTTCCTGAGGAAAATGTGACGAAAGTTTCATGGGACGGACTGACTGACGGACGGACTGACGGACAGACAGAGGTAAAACAGTATACCCCCCCCCCCTTTTTTAAAGCGGGGATATAAAAACATTTTGCTTAAGGGGTAGAGGGAAAAGGAACAAATGGGACTGCTTATATATAGAATTTTAAGAACTAGCATACTTTTTGTTGGAATTTGTGAGTAGCACTATTTAAGACTAGATCAACAATTTACTTTTTGAAAGTAAAGACATTTTTGAATATAGCAAAATCACATGTGCGGTCTTAATGACGAAAAGTGGTGGAAATCAGGCCGCAATTAATATTAAAGGTAATTTTACTAGAGTTTAAAAACTTTAATATGAACAGGTCACTTTCATTATCTTTCAGACCAAGAATTGAAATAAGAATGTGTCTATAGTAGTTAGTATGGGGATGCCCCTTGACTCAGACAATATCATTTTTCTATGCTGGACAGAGATATTGGGGACAAAACTCTAATTTGTCATTAAAATCATAAAGATCATTATGATAAGGAAACATGTGTACAGTAAGTTTTCAGTTGATTGGATTTTTACTTCATCAAAAACTTGTTGGGTGTGAAAGTTTTATGGGAGTGAACTGACAAAATACCATACTCCATAGTAATCATAGTGGATAATAATGTCAATATTTTTTCACTTGATTTAATCAACCTATAGCATGTATAGTATGGGCCTTAAAAGAATGGACAAAAAAGCTGAAGTGTGCAAAGAAGGAGGGCAGTTCTCCTTATCCTAAAAGAACATACTCCTTTGCAAAATAAACAGATTAAGATAAAGAATTGTTTATACTTACGGGTTCCAACTGGTATTATAATTCCACTACTGCTTAAGATTAACTCAACGTCACAGATTCGCAAAGGCCTGCTGGATTTGTAGTTAAGCCCTGGATGGTAGCTCAATAGTGGTGGCAGTTGGCATAGTGTTCTTTTTGAGCGGTTTACATTTAATTTTAAGAAATAGTTGAAATGTTCAGTGCATATAGCCACATTTTGAATATTAAATTTTGAAGGATGCAATCCATTTTCAGTTAAAATAATTGTTTTATCTCTGTTAGCACAAGCATTTAATAAAACAATGTTACCGGAACATTCAATTGAAGTTGATGAAGTGAAATGACACTGACAGGACATGATGCGGCCATTAATTTAAATAAATACAGAATTATGCCATCAAAACTGTTAAAAAACTGTTTATATCACAGGCAAGTTCTGTTTCTGTACCAAATTCATCAATATACTTCAGCAATGGTTCCCTATACAGTCCATATTTCACACATTATAAACGTCTGCTGCTACTTTCACTTTCACTTGCACAAAACACTGAGAAAAGATTTCTAACAAGGGAAATAACTCTTGATAAAATCTTGTGAAATTGTCAGAAACAAGCAATCAATAACATTATTTTATTTTCTTTAAACAAATATTACCACTCCAATTTTTTTATATGTTGTTCAGAAAAATGAAGTTTACAAGTAATGATGGCAAGTTTTGCTATCAGTAGCCACATTTTTAAACAATTGACCAAGCCATTTTTCACATTTTCATCACTTTTGGGACTTTTTTCACACTAAGAATATTTTTTTCATAGGATTACAGTGCAAATAAAAAATAAAAATAAATAGGAATATGTGAAATATTGAAAGGCAAACAAATAAAATTAAATATACTGACATTTAACCAACTTTTAACCATAATATTGGTTAGAATCTGAGAATACCAGAATTCACATAAATACAAGATAATATTGGGTCAGTTACTATGGAAACACATAAATAAAATGAATTTTTAATAGTACCATAAGAAAAGGGTCTTAGTACACTATAATTGTACCAAATATTATTAAGATCTGTGAGGGTCCATTTCCACCATATTTTGATGCTTACAGAGATCGAATTACTCTTCATTTGACTTTTCCACGCTATGAAACTCATTTGTCATTACGGGGACTTTTATAGATTAATAACTTTAAATGCGTTATGGGTTTTGCTCATTTTTGAAGGCTATGAAGTGCATGGCCACTAGTTGATAACTTCCATGTCATTTTATCTGTGGTGTAGATTGGTCTCATTGGCAACAATACCAAATCTTCTTATCTTTTAACAAACAAACAAAGATTTTTTTTTATTTCTTTTATTCTCTATTAGAAATTGGTTCCAACATTTCTGTCACATTGTGATCTTTTAACCACATTTCTTTCTTTCGTTGTAGATAATTGTTCGATGATTGCATTTGTCTGAATTTAGCATAATACTCAGCATGTGGCAATGTATTATAAAAATCCCAATTTAAATTTTCAACTCTATTGTCCTTTGTTCTGTTTCGTAAAACCTCTTCCAAACAGTCCAACACAACATGGTCCCGATTAATATCAAACTTGTTTGCGAACAACTCCTCTCTGTGCGCTAACCAAGGTAAATCACCGGATTCATACACGCAAATACCTCTGATATAATGTCCCCGGCATCTAGACTTATCCCAACTCCAAATAACAGCACGCGACAAGAAAGAAGCCGTGGGATTTTTTGCTTTTTTGTGAAATCCACCAGGTGTCCATGGTAAAGTGTTCAACGTTGCCCATGCACTTTCTTCAGGGGCGTATGTTCCATTCAGCCATTTTAAAAACATTCTTGCGATATTGTCAGTTAAAATAAAATCTACAAAGGGCTTTGAAAACGCGCCATACGCTGAGCCTTTACTCATTTGGAATCGTTTGGTAAAGGAATGTTTAAGATTATTAGTTTTGTGTATAGAATTGCCTTTGATAACGTGTTCCTTTGTATACCTTTGTTGCATAATGAATGGATACTCGTAAGATTCGATATCGTTAGCGCCATTCAATCTTTGCAATATTTTCACAATTTCTAAATTTGTTTTTAATGGGAATTCTTGTCCTGTTAAATTAATGTAATATTTCCAATTTTTCTTTGATTTTGACACAATTCTCATACATTCAACTTCAGCTTCGACTAAATTTATACTAGAATACACAACTTCTATACGATTTTTAACAATAAATATGTTATCAAAACAATTTCCTACTTTCTGTATCAAGTTGAAAGTTTCTTCTTTGGATTTCTTGTCAACGTAAATACAATAAACATTATGTGGTCGGTATATATTTCGAAGCAATTGTTCGGCTTGTTCGGGACTGGTGTGCATTTTTATAGCAAACGCCAAGGGAAATTCCAGCTCTTCTTTGAAGATTGTTTTATTATCTGTTACATAATTGTGTGCGATTTTCAAAGCATTACAATTTTCTACTAGGTTTCTAAGTTGACATTTATTTCCTATTTTATTATGTTTTATGTATCCTGAAGCCTTCATAAGCTCCTCACGTTCACCCATTACTAATTTTATACAATTTATATGTTTAGGAATGCATGTTGTAGGAGGGTCAATGACTTTTTGTTTCTGAATGTCTGAATAAAAACCTCTTAAATAAGTTTTAGAAATCTGGTCTTTAAATTGAATGCAGCATGTGGCATGGTTTATTCCTCCGAAAACCAGACAAAATAGTATCGATAAAGATAGACACACAACCAATATCTTCCTCCTGTTTTTATTGTAAAAATCAAATTGTTTCTTGAATAATGTCAAAAACATAATTTCTGATCGTTTTTAAAATGTGATTTTCAGATAAGTGGTCTAACGTTGATTTTTGTCTTCATACACAGATGTATCATTTTGCACGTATTCTGTTTATTCCTCAGCTGTAATTCATTTGCGGTTTCATAGGCATACCAACGCTTCATCGAAGCACTCCTTTTAATTATTTATCACACGACTAATTTACATATCTGTGCTATAATATCTGTAATCTTATTGCCATTTCCTTCTGAAAATAAACAGATAGAATTCTTTATAATAAATATTTGGTCAAAGGCTAATTGATGAGTTGCCCAATTTTTTTTTTAGACAAGCGTTATCCATATATACTAGCTTTAAAAACATACTATTAATTTTGTTTGTCTGTTAAAATCTGCATTATATCTATGTGAAGTATTTATTATTGTAACAAAACAGCAACCTAAGACCCCAAAAAACGATTCTACAGTTAAGTCTACAACTATAGCACTTTTAATCTCCACCAGCCTTAATTTATGGGCTTTGCTCATTGTTGAAGGCCGTACGGTGACCTATAGTTGTTAATTTCTGTGTCATTTGGTCTCTTGTGGAGAGTTGTCGCATTAGCAATCATACCACATCTTTTTTTATATACTTTTTTTTATTATATATAAAAAATTAAACGCAGCATGGACCATCAAAGATCTGACTAACGCACAATTTGGTTGCCTTGTTGTAGCGTGTTCCCCTCGAATGCAGGTTGTTCGTGGGTTTTATGCTTGACCTGGTCAATTAAAATCGTCGTCAAATTTGCATTTCAAATTGCTCTAAGTCTTTTTCAAGGCCAACTAATGTTTTCGGATAGGTTAGCATGTTGTCCTTAATAGTTATCCCATAAGGACGCGGTGTGTCAGTGTAAGATCATCCCGATGGCCGGAGGCCCGAGGGTGATCTTACACTGACACACCAAGTCCGAATGGGATAACTATTTTACATCCAAGCTGTTTTAGATTAGACGAAAAACCATTTACAATTCATAAAATCTAGTTTAGAACACCACACAACCATTATTATATACTTTATATATTACTATATGATGTATACCCTTTATGACCCCCTAACACGATGAGTAGATATCAAACAATGTCAACTCGCCCCACTGGCCAATCGGCCCACACTATATCGCCACTTTATGAAAAAATCGCCCCACTCTTGTGACCGACTCGCCCAACTTTAAAAAAGTGTTAAATCAAATTGAACAATCAGTCTGACAACTCATTTATTTAACGAAAAGGGTTTAAACCCCACTGAATAAAGGTCTGCCAACTCGCCCCAGTTATAAAAATATCTTGCTTCCTTTAAGTATATTAATTTTCTTACAGTTCGTATCGAGTCGTCCTGGTTAAGTGGTATGTGTCGTGGCTTGTTATGCTAAAGGTCTTGAGTTCGAATCCCAGCATATACACTGGATTTTTTCTACGTGAATTTTGATAGATGGTCTTCTATGTATAATTAATTATAAGTTTTATACTGGATTTGACATTCCCGCCAAAATGTTACAGAACAAAGGAAAGCATGCATAACAAAGAAACTTAAACTGGGGTGATCTGGTAGGAGTGATCCGGCTCAGATCACCCCTGTTAGAACAAAGGAGCTGGGATGTAATGTGGAATAGTACCTTGCAAATTAGTACGTTTAAAGTCCAATCTGTGTCGGTCTAATTAATAGAAGATTCAAATTCATTGACGGTTTCAAATTCATACATGTCAGTTAACTGCTAGTAGTCTGATGTTATTTATGTATTATTGTCATTTTGTTTATTTTCTTTGGTTACATCTTCTGACATCAGACTCGGACTTCTCTTGAACTGAATTTTAATGTGCGTATTGTTATGCGTTTACTTTTCTACATTGGCTAGAGGTATAGGGGAGGGTTGAGATCTCACTAACATGTTTAACCCCGCCGCATTTTGCGCCTGTCCTAAGTCAGGAGCCTCTGGCCTTTGTTAGTCTTGTATTATTTTAATTTTAGTTTCTTGTGTACAATTTGGAAATTAGTATGGCGTTCATTATCACTGAACTACAATGTAGTATATATTTGTTTAGGGGCCAGTTGAAGGACGCCTCCGGGTGCGGGAATTTCTCGCTACATTGAAGACCTGTTGGTGACCTTCTGCTGGTTTTTTTTTCTATGGTCGGGTTGTTGTCTCTTTGGCACATTCCCCATTTCCATTTTCAATTTTATGTATAACATATGGCGTTCATTATCACTGAACTAGTATATATTTGTTTAGGGGCCAGTTGAAGGACGCCTCCGGGTGTACAAGTGTTATTTTATGTCCACTGTAATTAATTTTGTCATATTAACGTTTTGATTATCGTCTGTTAAAGTCATTAAGTCAAATGACTATCCTGCTATAAGAGATTAACATAGCATTTTTCTCTAAGGTCACATTGTAAATACTTTTATATGATTTACATGTTTTATTTTTGTAAACAAAGAGTTGGAGAATATTTGGATATTATTTAGGTCAGTTGGAGAATATTTGGAGAATATTTAGGTCAGTTGGAGAATATTTGGAGAATATTTGGAGATCATAGGTATATAAGAGCCCTTAGAAGTTTTAGTGTTTATGAAATTGAAGTTGAGAAAGGAACTATACATTATGAAACGTTAAAAAGATTTTCTTATTGTGGTCAGTTTTTAGCCGATTTTGGGAGAATTTATAGATTCTTAGAAAGTTGTGTCATTACTATTCAACTGTATGCATTTTTGATATTTTGTCCGCTCAGACTGTTGCGTGGTTTAGAACACTATGCCTGTGGCGTTTTTCTTTGGGGTGCACAGTATTGGACACTGTTGCCGATTTTGATGCGGAGTTGTAATGAAATCCATTTGTGATGTGTGAAAGTAATGTGCCAATGAATATATGAACTATGCATTTTGTAAACTGTATATAATGTAAATTGTGTCCTGGAATGGAGTTTTAATAAATAAATTAGTGAATTTACTTGTATATTTCTTTGACAACAAGACTACAGATTATTGGATTATTTTGTTCTTGAATTTTCTGTGATTTCATAATACCCGGTCTGACCAGGGAGTTTGATGTAACTCGACCGCCATGGCATTTTTGGTGTCAGAAGTGGGATCCAACAAGAACAACTAGTGGATTTCAATATTCAACATATGGACTACCAGATATAACTTTTGGATGTACGTTTATAAATATTTCTGAACTGTGAGTGTTTCGTCATTACATTTTTTATTATTGGATGATGATTTAAATTCGTAATTATGGGCCGTACAAGGAAAACCAGAAATAGAAGTCTTTCACCTGCTCAATCTGTGTCTGTAGTGCGAACACCAATTTCATCTACACCTCATGAGCGCAGAGATTTGCCTGAAGTGAAATCACAAGTAACACCGTTGAAATATTTTTGAGACGTTGGGGAAGATTTTGAAAGCAGGATTAAAATATTTGATAGGATCAGCCGAGCCAATCGTTGGAGTGATGGCAGGAAGGGAGAAATGTTGCCTGCGTACCTGAGGGGGCAGAGCTGCTGACTATTTCGAGGATTTGGATAGTGAAATTCAAAATGATTTTGATACAGCTGTGCAAAATTTAAAGCAAGGTTTTGCCCAAAAGAACTTGAACGTATGTACTATAGTGAGTTATTTTAGAGGAAGCAAATTTCTGGTGAAAGTGTTGAAGATTACGGAAATGCAATCTTAAAACTGGCAAGACGGGCACATGGAGGCGTGTCACTTGACGAGCACGACAGGTTAGCTATGGAACACTTTTTGCAAGGACTTCATCCTAGTTTAAGAAGATTTGTTATGATGAGCGACCCACAGAGCTTTGAGCAAGAATTCATTGTTTCGGCAACCGGACAGCCTCTATATATATTACTGGAATTATTGAATGTGAAATTAGTGTTTAGTGTCTGTGCACAATATATATATATATATATATATATGTAGTCATGGATTTGCTTCATGATGCTATTATTGGAACTGATATTATGAAACGAATTGGAATAGTGATTGATATGAAAGATGAAGTTGCTAACTGGAATAATATGTATGTAGCGTTCATAGGAAGCAGTGATCAAAATAGTGTCGCATCAAGTGCTTTGTACGGGGTGAATTTAATTCAAACAGTTGATATTCCAGCTAGATCAGAAATGATTTCTTTTGAAGAATAAACGGAGATGTAAATGGGATGATTGGAATCGTTGAACCAAAGAGTCAATTTAACTTCAAAACAGAGTGTTTTATAGGCAAAAGTTTTAGCAAAAGTTTGGATTGTGTCAAAGATGTTGTGTTTTAAGTGTTGAATCAAACTTCAAAACCAGTTATTAAACTATTCAAGAATACACACATTGGTACATTTGAGGAAATTGATGAGCTTTCTGAAGAGGAACCACTACCAGAAGACCCTTATAAAACATTTTCTCTAATTCTACATAGTGATGTTTCGGACAATGAAATTTTTATAGATGAACAGGGACATTTAGATAATTTGGACAAATCGTTTTGTGATATCTTCCAGCTTGTTGAGGACAGTGCCAATAAATCTGAAGACAAAGAAGACAACACTGGTGATGACATTATTTCTATATCAGATACTTTGACATTTGGTGATATGAATAGTTCTTCTCATGTTGTTACAGAAGAAACAATTATAACTATTATCATCGATTAACACAAAGAGACTTTTCTTATTTCAATGGTGTAAAAGAAACATTAAGTAGAAGCCGTATCCAATATTCAAACATATTGAATTCAGAAGAAATAGACTTTTCCGCCTTGGCAGCTTGTACCGTTAGTGAAGTCAATGAACATTCAAAAAATTAAGACAAAAGATTTACAAGTGCAGACAATTTATAATGGTGTTTATGCTGGATTTTATTTGAACAATTTATTTGTTTTATTACTTAGGTTTTATTTTGTTACTATAGACATTAAAGAAGTAGAGTTCGATGACTGAGGTCAGTCATCATTTAGAGGGGAAGGAATGTACAAGTGTTATTTTATGTCCACTGTAATTAATTTTGTCATATTAACGTTTTGATTATCGTCTGTTAAAGTCATTAAGTCAAATGACTATCCTGCTATAAGAGATTAACATAGCATTTTTCTCTAAGGTCACATTGTAAATACTTTTATATGATTTACATGTTTTATTTTTGTAAACAAAGAGTTGGAGAATATTTGGATATTATTTAGGTCAGTTGGAGAATATTTGGAGAATATTTAGGTCAGTTGGAGAATATTTGGAGAATATTTGGAGATCATAGGTATATAAGAGCCCTTAGAAGTTTTAGTGTTTATGAAATTGAAGTTGAGAAAGGAACTATAAATTATGAAACGTTAAAAAGATTTTCTTATTGTGGTCAGTTTTTAGCCGATTTTGGGAGAATTTATAGATTCTTAGAAAGTTGTGTCATTACTATTCAACTGTATGCATTTTTGATATTTTGTCCGCTCAGACTGTTGCGTGGTTTAGAACACTATGCCTGTGGCGTTTTTCTTTGGGGTGCACAGTATTGGACACTGTTGCCGATTTTGATGCGGAGTTGTAATGAAATCCATTTGTGATGTGTGAAAGTAATGTGCCAATGAATATATGAACTATGCATTTTGTAAACTGTATATAATGTAAATTGTGTCCTGGAATGGAGTTTTAATAAATAGATTAGTGAATTTACTTGTATATTTCTTTGACAACAAGACTACAGATTATTGAATTATTTTGTTCTTGAATTTTCTGTGATTTCATAATACCCGGCCTAACCAGAAAGTTTGATGTAACTCGACCGCCATGTCACGGATGCGGGAATTTCTCGCTACATTGAAGACCTGTTGGTGACCTTCTGCTGTTGTTTTTTCTATGGTCGGGTTGTTGTCTCTTTGGCACATTCCCCATTTCCATTCTCAATTTTATAACATAAAATGTTAGTCCTGAATTTTACCCGATGTACTCCGGGTTTTCCCCAGTTTCTCCGCCTGACGAGTCGTCCGTTTTGCGGTGTGAAGTGTAATGATACATGAATCGAATTATTGAAAGAGACGTTAGATGGTATATGACAACTTAGATATTTTGAGAAAATTGACCCAATTTCAAAAATATTATATTAATTTAATACAATTGCATTCCTGAAAGCATGACCTTTCAGCATGTGCTGAGTTAAGAGCTCAGACTTTTTGAATTATTAATTCTGTATAACGGGTTCAGTATTACACATTTAGACCGTTACAAAGTAATTAGGTTAAGTACCTATAAATCATTACAAATTCAAAGAAGGGTTCACAGAAAACACTTAATCTCAGAAAACCATCTCAATCAAAAAGTCATTGGCATCTACACGAGAAGATTATTAAATGAAAAAAGGTTAAGACACATTTTCATGATATAGTAGACACGTTTATGCTGGAAAAACCAAACAGCGATCAATTAGTAAGATCAAACTACCCACATCATACACTTTATTACATACATTTTTCATAAAAGTTGTTATCAATTAAACCTCTGGTCAATCTAGTCTTTGATTCTATAAAGAAATTGGGTAACAATATTTGCAATAAAAACGTAATGCGCGTTTTATCATTCTGCACACAGATGTGTTTTAAATTCAAAACGTTTTGACATGCAGCTATATGCATCATTATTGCCGATTATATCTTATTTATGTATTTATTGCGTTATTGGATATACATGTTTAATTATAGCATGTAAAACTAATGTATGTAAGAATGGGGTATTATTAATATAAATGTACTAAAAACTTGAGCATTAACCGAGAGAACGTAAAAATATAAAGACAAAAAAGACATTTGAGTTAATAAACATCATATATTAGACAGACAAATATTCCATGAAATACTTGAAAAAGATCAATGTATCAGAGAACAGAACTTTTCATCTTTAAGGATAAAGGAAGACTTCAAAGTGGCACTGAGGAAACTTAGATTGTTCGAATTTTTTTGTAAAGAATTAATCAAAGAACATCACTTTATATTAAAACATTTTGTTCAAATTAAATATAAATAATATGATAACATTTACAGGCGCGGATCCAGAGGGGGGTTCCGGGGGTTGGAACCCCCCCTTTTTTTTTGGACGATCAATGCATTTGAATGGGGACATGTAATTTAAAATGGCTGGATCCGCCCCTGATTTATATGAATTTTTAGATTTATAAAACATTATCTACGACTGAACTAAATTTTGTTTCTTTCTTTAAGAATTATGTGTTGGTTGAAAAGAATAATTTCGTCATAACTTTCCAACTCAAGAGGATTTTTAAAGAGGGTGTCCATGGAAAAAACCAGGCAGTGGATGGCACATGACATATTTTGTTTTCAATTTGTTTTCATCTATTTCATATCACAAATTCATTCTTTCTCACAGTTAAATTTTGTTTTCTATTAACTGCAACAAGTAAGGAGAAAAAAAATACATAGAATGCACTGAAAATTCATTGAAAAGGGGAGATAACTCTTCATTTTGTACACAGTTTTGTTGCGTTGTTAGTGAACTTTAAAATCATTTTCTGAGCCATCCACTGTTGATTCAAAAATATCATTGACATATATCTCCTTTGTATGATATATACATTGCATTGGAACCAAACATTAAGTGGGAAAAAAATTATGTTGTGCCACCCATATCATAGGATTTGTCTGATATTTACTTGGACAGCCTCTTAAAACTTAGTATAACCCTTCACTAGAATGCTGGACTAGTGAAGAAAATTGTTGACAGTAAGCAATATAGTGTTGAATAAAAAAAACTGATTATGTTACCCTCTATTTATGTTTTGTTCGGTTGCTGTCTCACTAACGAAGACATCAAATCTCCTTTTATATTCACAAAAGAACCAATATTAAAATGAATTATATTTCTAATTTAGAAGCAAATCTTATTTCAGATAGATTAAAAAAATGGAAAAAAATCTAAATTGAATATCCATTAATTTGTTTATCAGCTTATATAATGTTATATATAATAAAAAATAATAATAAAAAAAATAACAATATTATGGTCTATGGTTTCAGTGTAACATTTGTCTTGAAGAAAACTTAATATATAAAATGTACACATTTTTCATGTATGTCTTGTGGAATAATTTGTATACATGTACAAAACATTTCTTAAATTCTGATGCGATACAATTTTCTATTTTGCATATACTTTCCCCTTTGGATATACGTTTTGTGTTATTTAATGTTTTTCGCATCTTAAAAGTTAATGAAGTTAAATATATAAGTAGAATGCATGAACAGGAAATGATTTTAAACCAATTGAATAGATAATCTCCGAAATATTTTAGTGACCATAATTATGACTGTGTCTACTACAGAATAATATTTAGAGAATGCGAGTGTGCGGGTTGTGATACATCGTGTCTAGAGTACAAATACATAGCTATATCAGTCAATAGTATTCTAATGAATCAGTTGAATTTAGATTTTCATTGATTAAAATATTCTAGGGAAATCATACTGGAATCGTTATTATTCGTTTCTTTCAAAGACTGAGAATTTAAAGTGAAATAGTGTATTTGAAAAATATAAAAATTGCTTTACAGCAAGAACTATAGGCAACCGTACGTACGGGCCTTTAACAAATGAGATATAAACCAACATGAATGACAACCACTGAACTATATACGATTCGTTCATATAATTTCCGAATTTCCTGAATAACCAGCAGACACTTGTAAATTATCATACTCGTTTTAATTTTACATTAAGGATTTGAAGATTTTGAAGAAAAAACACCAACTAAATCTGCGTCCGATATGTTTATGTCAATATCCTATATATCAGGACTGTTCTGATTTTTTTTTATCTGGAATACCAAAATTGTACCTAGTACACTGAATAATGTCATTGTTTTGTCGCAATTGAACGCAAATTTCATTTGTTGTCACGATGGAATTTTTGTTTGTTCAAAATATTTTCATGAATTTGTTGACAAATATTTTTTTAAATTAACTTAAGATTAATTACACAATTTCTACCTCTATGACAAAAATGATACGTTGAAACTATTTATATTTCCTTTGTAAAAAATATATGAAATATATATATATATCTGTAAAAAATACCATGAATGTAGTATTTTGATTATAAATATTTTATTGACAATTAAAAACAAAATATATAATCAAATGATTTCTTACCTGATATCAGTATATTTACTCGTAAAAACGCAGTTTCAAAACAGACACATGTCATTATCTAATGAGCCAAACACGTGCATGCATGTTGGTGTTTCTTAATGATATACATGATATAGAATCACTATTCTTAGTTTATGAAGTATTTTAAGGAGCAATTGATGTGGTCCATGCATGAAGTATTTCCAGAACAAGCAAGAAAAGATTGACTGGATTCGTGATATTTTACGACTATCGTATTTTATTACTAAAGATTTTTTAACTTCCGGAAATGTTTTATATCATCGTGATATTGTTTTTTAGAAACACGTGTGCAGGTTATTGATCTAATGAACTATCCAAGCAGTACATATGTACTTGACCAATATTTTATAACTTAAGCGTACATTACGCTTCAATAGTTTCAAAATTTAGTGTTACTAAGTATACGAGAGCCATGCAGGCACCTTTTAATAAAAATCAATGTGACTCGTGATTCAAAGAGCAAATCATTGTTCGGAAATATTTAGTGTTGCTAAGTACACGAGAGCCATGCAGGCACCTTTTATTTAAATCAATGTGACCCGTGATTCAAAGAGCAAATCATTGTTCGGAAATCAAACGAAATGAAACATTGGAGAATTACAGGGCTCCCTGTAAACAGCTGCACATGTTTTAAACAAGAACTGTCTTTAAAAAAGATATCCGACGTATTTAAATTTGAGTATATGTTTAAAACTATCATTTCGATAACCTTCAGAAGCACAAAGATACTATTTAATTAACGGTTTCTCTGTTTGTTTTCAGTATTCTCGGTCCTCGTATCTTTCTGTTTACATTCACCAAAACCCCGCGGAAATCTCACATGCGTAGGTGCGTTCTAAAAGTCATGTACGTTCGTACAACAAAGTTTACGACATTAAAAATTATATTATTGTCCCGAAATCAGCTGTCACGGATGCAAAGAGCTATTGGAGAAACAATTATTTTAATAAAAATATAAATCTGTGTTAGATCTAGTTCAAGTATTTATAGTTTTTCACTTGCTTTCCATCACGATATAATTGACGAGATGTTTTTTCAAACACAACCAAATCACCCACCATGACAGCATTTTGTCCAATCACAGAAAGGATTTTCGAGCATGCGTATTCTGTTGCCATAGATAAGCGTCCTTAAGTTCAAAGGGCACAAACCAAAACTATACCGACTACGTCGGAAAAAGGGACACTACATGTAGCTGTCAAATTCACATTCATAAATTTGACCCAAGCTCTCATATTTGATTTACTACAATGTAAAACATTTAACCAAATTACAAAAAAGTCTGAAATAAACAATATACTAGACATGGGTTCAATAATATGAAGCTTCTGTTCGTGTGTATTTTAGTCTATACGCCATCTAATTAACTTTCGAGTTGACTTCCGAATACCTACGATTGCAAATACAAGCGATATACACAAACATATAGATATAAATTATATACAATATAGATGTACATTGTCGGAAAATACAAAATTTATTTGTATGAGTTTTAGGAACAGGACGAAAAGCGAGGCTCTGCCGAGATTTTCTCCTGTTTCGTAGCGAGTACAAGTAAATGACCCGACAATGTACATACTGAAAAGCAATCTACACTCTTAATTGTATAGTTCCGTAAAAGTCAAAGTTAATATATTTAATTTATTTATTTTTTTAATTCATGATTGTATATTTCCGTAAAAGTCAAAGTCACATTTAATTTTTTAATTTTTTTTTTTTAATTCATTTCAATCATGTTCTATTTATTTACTATTTTACTGAGAGGTTTTTAACAAAACAACAAGATAACTTCATTTTATTCTTCGCAATCTGTTTATATAACCTCTTTAAAATATATTCTTTTTATCACATACCATTTATTTTTTTACGTCATACTTAATTTTGTCATTTCTATTTTTAAAAGATATGGTTTTTTTTGGTTTTTTTTTTAATTACTTATTTTAATTTTTATTTTTTTATGATGTGAAATATCCGGATAATTTTAAACATTTTTAACATTTTTTATGTTTTTTCAATTTGTATTTGTTAAATAGATATATATTTGTATATATAGTGTCTCTCTAGGCTGGGTATTTGTCTTATTTTATTATTGTGCAATGTATATTATATAATCTGTATAAAAAATCTGTAGACAAGTATGTGACACTTTAATAAAATAAATTATTATTATTTTATTATCATATAGTGTTTTTATCCTGAAATTACTCCCAACACTTGCAACTTTAGTAATTAAATGGAAATCATTGTCTCTAATTTCTTAAAGAAATCGACATACAATGTAGTTGAAACGCGGACCGCGAAGAGGATCCTAAATTGAATTAGTTAGGCAACAGAAATATTCATGTTAGCGCTTGCTCAAAGTGAAAGATGAAAGAGAGGTAACAGGAGACTTTATTTGTACAAGTACAAATAAAGCAAACATTTATTTGTATACCTGTTATTTGTACTATAGTTGTCGACATTCTTTTCCTTTAAATAACTAAACACGCAAAATGCATGCGGTATCCATCTCTTGCATGCAAGTGAATAATTTATAATTTATTCGATGATTCTTAGCTTATTTTGACAAAGTTTAACGCCATACTTGCTGCTAAAAGCTATATATTATTTCACTGTTTCACTTACATTAATGATTGAACAAAAAAAAAATGTATTTTATATTTTTTTTTACATATCTCGCAGCTAGGGTCCCTTTTTAGGAAAATGAACACAACCAAATAATTGACTGCGATATAAAAGAAAATAGGGTGATCTTATCTTTAGACATCTCCCATTTCCGCAAAAAAATAAATTAAAAAAAACCTTAGTTATGAAGTATCGACGTGTACGTTTAGCTATGAGGGTCGTATTTGTTACAGTAACATCTTCATGCCTTATATATCATGTACTGTAGTACGCCGCTAGATTAAAACTGACGAGGAAAGGTAACACACGGCCAGCGAAAGCTCTTATTTTGAGAGCCCAGGTGGTCGTGTGGTCTAGCGGGACGGCTTCAGTGCAGGCGATTTGGTGTCACGATATCACAGTAGCATGGGTTCGAATCCCGGCGAGAGAAGAACCAAAAATTTGCGAAAGCAAATTTACAGATCTAACATTGTTGGGTTGATGTTTAGATGAGTTGTATATATATATATATATATAAAGGACAACATGTATATATGGACAATAACTCCTAAAAGAATGACAGTATGTTCTTGTTTAATTTAAACGATTGAAATATATACATAACATTCCATGTATTTAAAGCCAGTAGAAAGTACATGTAATAATTTAATAAGAGTGAAATTTCAAGATTGAATTACGAGATAAACACGTGCAAGTTTTAAAATGATTAACTACTTAAATTGAAATTAATATCAAAATGAATAAGCATCTGCTGGCATCGCACGAAATTTACAAACAAGGTAAGAAGGGGGTAAGTCGTCGGAGTGCGTGTATCTCGAATCACATGATAACAAAATCAGTCAGATTTTTCTGGCATAGCAGCAAACATGACAAAACCAATAAATTTCTAAAGAATATTAAATGTCGAAATTATGTAATTTCTGAATAAATGACAAAAAGTAAAATAGCTAACAACAGTTGTTATTGTGCATATTTACTGTCACTCAGTACATGTATTTCGAAACCAAAATAAAGTAACGTCTACCGATGCAATTATAGATCACCTTCTTCGCATGAACATGTGTTTCTGGAAAAAAACCTAAATATGGTCGACAATCCTCAGTCTGTACAGGCTTAAGGTAGACACATGGTATACCGCCATCTTGGATTGTACAATCACAGTAAAAAATCGGTCTAGTTATTTGCCTAAATCTGCAAATTTGAAAACAGATTTGCAATTTAAAGGATAGACTGTTAAATAATATACAGAAAACTTGGTAATTTATTGTATAGTTGAAAATATTTAATCAAACATCGTTTTGTTTTGTTTTTAGAATCATTTTTTTCAAATGACCCATTTAAGGGAAGATAACTCTTTTAGTAAAATAATTATACTGGACTGATAGGGAAATTTTTTCCTTTTACTTGTACCAAGAAAACAAGTTCGGTGACACCATTTTTTCTTTTTATTTCCTTAAAATATATTACAAAACCTATCTTTTCACAATTTATTTCAAAATTCTATCTCAAAGATTTTTTTTTATGCACACAAATGTGTTCTTCCATGAACAATCTAACCAAATTTAGGCAATTTTCAACGACTCATAGCTTGAAAAATAGCACGGTGACCCATACTTTTTCTTATATTTTTAAAAAGAGCATAGTAAAATCTTCATTTTGGCTAAGTATAAGAAAATTCTGTCTCAAAAAATATTTACTTATGATCTATAATGTACCTTAAGAAAAATCATTGTTAAAACAAGTTTCTTAAAATGCAAATGTGTTTTTTTTTTTGTATCTGATAGAGTTTCACTTATTCTGTATTCAAATATTTAGTGGTCAACCTCTTCAACATGTTCAATCTGACCATTGTCACGTCTCAATAAAAGTCAAGATTTAAGAGAAATCTTTTCATTTTCGAAATGCTCTTAACCGCGATTCTTTTGATTGGTGTTACCTACATGTATATATAGATATAACTTTTATGAGATTATTTACAAGTTTAAATAGTATATTTTTGTATATGTTTTGGTTTTAAGGATCAGTGTCTCATTAGTATATTTAGGCTGGATATTGATAGTTGTTTGTATGTATATGAATATTGTGCGAATGACTTGTTTCAATCAATATGTGACACTATAATAAACAATTTTATTCTTATTCTATATAATGTGCTGCCAGCTGTTAAAACACCGTTTCCTGAAACAGTCTTTACACAATCCCAGCGTTTAAAGAGAAAAGTATACGGGGTTTATACCACACTTGATCGTTGAGAAAAGTATACGGGGTTTATACCACACTTGATCGTTGATTTCGTCCTTATCTTTAGCCCATGGGTCTGTTGACTAGACACAGAGAGGAGGTTGGAGCAGGATGTCAGGCTTCGTAATCTTTAGCTAAACAATTATCACAAATTGATTTTATAAAGAGATCCCTTGTTTTTAAATTTCTCAACGTATTTCGTGCAATGTATAAGAATCTTCACATAGTATTTTAAGTTCGTCTTTCACATGCCTGAAATATGTGCCACTGGGCGTTAAGCAATCAACAATCAATCAATTTATTAATAACTGGGCGTTTAGCAATCAACAACCAATCAATTCATAAATTAATTAATAATTGATTTACTCAACGCCCAGTGGCACATATTTCAAGCATGTTCAGTATTGCGAGCTTTAATAAACTAGCATATTATTAATACATATAATATGATCCGCGCCTCTGGCACCAGCAGGCTTATAACTGTTTATTACTTGATTGCATGTGCTTATGTTATATGATGTTTAACGAGAGTTTCCGGTTAGAGATTGTTTCTTATTTATTTACACTGTGTGACAGGAGTCGATAGAAAGCATTTTAAGCATGTATATTATGTAATACGTTATGTATGCATGTTCATCTAAATATGCCGCCATCAACTCTCGTTATCTGAAGATCAATGTATTTGTACTAATAAGATTAAGGCGCTGAATTTGTATAATGATTTTTTTTAAAGCAATTTTCTTGAAATTGGAAATGATTGCAAGCACCAATTTCAGATTGCCAATTTTAGAAGAAGATTACAAAATTCACCAAAAGTACCAGTCCTATTACTCGCCAAACGTGTACTTACAAATTATTCATCAGTGACGCTCAAATCAAAAAGTTGAAATGCCAAATAAAGTACGAATTTGCCGGAATAGCATATTAAAACCCATAATTTCAAAATGTTTAGCCAAAAATGATAAGGTAAAAAGATTATTTTTGGTTAGTCTACTTACATGTACCTACACACATGTAAAACACAATTTTGTACTCAAGAATCTATATAAAAAAGTAGGATAAAAGAAAAAGAGTCAATGTTTACCTGGATGTAATGGAACAGTGTTTTAGCCAAATAATTTCTAAATTCAGAATTTTAATCTTAAATTCTGATTTCATACTTGGGGATTGATTCTGGTTTTGCAGAGTAGATCGTCGTATTCGTAGTTGAAATGTTGATTTAAATGTAAGTTTTTTTTTATTTCCTATTACCAGTATTCATTTTGTTGTACTTCTTATGATTTCTTTCATATAAATGTAAAAAATAATTCAGATAATTCTGGAAATATTTTCATATAACCACAAGTAAAGTTATAATACAAAAGTATACAAATAATGTTGTACGATTAAGAGAGCCGTTGTGTAGCGGTTAGTGCATCGGACTACTAACACAAAGGTTCCTGGTTCGATTCCCGGTCTTGGATGAAAACTTCAGGAACAGAATTTTCGGCTCTTCCTTGACACCATTTGCGAGTATGGTCTCGAGGAAACGATGATAGTCCGTCGGAAGGGGACGATAAATGGCCTACCCGTGTTAAGAGAGAGAGCCATATCTCTTGAACGTTAAAGACACCCTTGTAGATTTCGAAAAAGAGCAGGCTAATGCCGCTACAAGGTAGCACTCGCATCCGAAAAGTGGAAAGGGATTGATATAAGTTGCAAAACTTGTTTCCCAATCCACTATAAATAAAAATGTTTAAACTAATGTTGTACGATTACAAATAAGACAATCAACCATATAACAAATAATGTAAACAATTACAGGTCACCGTTAACGTACTGCCTTCAACAATGAGCAAAACTACTTAATACAATAAGTAAGAAAAACGGCACCAGTATAACATAGAATTGGTTATCAATTGACATAATAACGAAAAGATACAAGATGATTAATAACCAAAATAAAACTGAATAGCGATCCCCCCCCCCCCCCCCCCCCCCAAAAAAAAAGAAAGACAGAAGGAAAGAAAGAAAGAATAAATTAATTTTGATATCTTCATTTTGTTCGTGGTTTTTGCATTACCTTCTTCTAATGTCATTTCTCTTCCCTTTTCTTTTAATTTTGTTATCAGTCTTCTAAATTCAAATTTTGAGCAGGTGAGATTTTTTCTTCTCTATTATTTTGAACTTCATGTTTAATAAATAGCGAGTTTGCTGTTTTCTAATATATTTGCTAATTTTGATTTCTTACAGTTTTACAGGAATATTAAAATTCTTTAATGTGTCCTTCTTGCACATATTTTACATAGGAAAATCACAGTCAATGTATTGAGACAAAACAAAAGATGCCTCACCAAGAGCATCAGTGTCATCAGAATACAATTTTATTTGAAACAATAAAGAGTAAAATTTAATATTAATTTCCGGAGGAAGTCTTCCCAAATCAACACCTGCGCATGCACTTTAATTTGATGAAGTTTTTCTAATTCCAAATGATTATTTACAAAACTGTATAGATGCATTTTTATTACTTTTCTAAAGGTGCGTTATCATTTAAATAAAAAGGACAAAGATTGCAACTGAAACAAGTGAAACAGATTCGTATTACATTGTATCAATCTACTTTGCTTTTTATATCAGAACCTTAAACTGACAGTAAGTTTCCAAAGTCATTCTCATTATGAAATGAATGCTATCAGAATATTGAAGTAATTATAGTAAGTATTTATTTTTGAAAGAAAACAAATATTGTAATTTTATAAGACTAATTTTATTACATATTCAACTTATTTTATTTTAGAAACAACAGATGACTAAGATTTTATTACAATATTTTAATTAAGGATTACTCTACCGACTGAAATATCTCTGTTTTATTTAAAACTACTTATTCTAACCCACGTGTCTCTGATAAGTATACATGTATATTTAAGTTGAAAAAAATTATATAATCGCTTTCATACTAATATCAACTGATGTTCAAATAAAAATACAGTTTAAAAGACAGACACGTTATATTAGTATAATTAAGTAGGCAGGCGCATATACTTGTATATATATCGCTCTTACATAATAATTCAATTCCTGCAAAAAAACCAAAAAACAAGAACGTTTAAATATTTATTCTGCCAATCCTATGTACACGTATATGACATATCTTAGTCCTGAGTGAGTTTAACAAATATTCCCAACTTACATGTATGATAAATCTCAGAATTTTTCCTATGTCACAAAATTTAGTGTCTTATGGTGGTCTTTCTTATAAATATTTTCGCTTTTCCGTTTCATTATTGAGTTTGTAGCTTTTGATTCGGATATTTCTCTTATTCGCCTGTATTCTATTTTAGGTTTATAGAAATAGTTACAGACTTGTAGTAGGGCCAATTTGCCATAATTTATTCAAAATGGGCCATTTTCAATAAGCAAAAAACCGACATTTTAGGCAATTACGGCAAATTTTAGTATAAATTTTATCCAAAAAAATGTCCGATAAAAAACAAAAACTAAAATTATGATGGAAGTTATACATTGTCTTTCAGATACATATCAATTCATATTGGTCAGCGATGGTGTTCGATGCGACATTTGTCAAAAACATTTCGATTCAGTGAGTGAAAAGTAAAAACAGAAATACCGAGCTTCGAGGAAAATTCTAAAGGGAAAGTCCCTAAGTACATGGCAAAATATATCAAACGTATGTATAACAACTGTCATACTCCGGACTTAATACAGGCATTTTTCTTTGTCGAAAATGTTGGATTAAACCGAGTAGATTCAAATATAGTCAAAATTCATGTCACTACCAGATGCAATCATTTATTATTAGGTCTTTCCACTTTTCGTGGAAAGACCTTTTGTTTTTCTTCTGATTATTTTGTTTTTCTTCTGCCGTCTGAGATGCTTTTTTGTCTTACAACATATCGAATGGATTTTTTGGCCAATGATGTTGTACAGTAATGGGGGTTTCATAACTCACCCTGTGTGACCGAACACTTATTCTTCTAGGGGTTATCTCCTCGTGTCCCCTTTTTCTTTTTATCACTATATCTCTAAAACCGTAAAAGATTTTAGCAAACTGTTTTCACCAAATTGTTCGTCTACTCTTGAAAATGATTTGGTTTATTTTGACTTGAGTGATCGGAAGACATCTTATGGGAGTTATTTCCCTTTGAAAATTTAAGATAGGCGATTTGTTGGATAAATTCATACGTCATAAGTCGTAGAGGCCTACAGTCTTTTGATTTGAAGTCCTTGGTCCTTCTGAAGGAAATTGAGGTCAAGGTGAAAGGTCAAGGTCATGTTCTAAATTTTGAATTTTGCTTGTTATCGTTATTCCACAGAAACTGTGACAGTAAATGATATGATGTGTTTGCCAAATAACTGTTTACAATAAGGCCCAACTTCAACCTATTTCAGTCAAAGAGTTTTGGTTAAACCTTATAGGAGTTTTCTTTCCTTATATATTTCAAATCAGTATTTCTCTCAACCATACAAGTGATCGACCTCCGGTCTTCTGTTTTGAGTTCACTGACCTATGACCTTGAAATTGAGATCAAGGTCGAAGGTCAAGGTCATGTTATAAATTTTGAATTTTGCTTGTTATCGTTATTCAAAAGAAACTGTTACAGTTAATAATATGATTTGTTTGCCAAATTACTGTTGACAAAAAGGCGCAACTTTTACCTATTTCAGTCGAAGTGTTTTGGTTAACCCTTATAGGAGTTTTCTCCCCTTATGTATTTGAAATCAGTATTTCTCCACAACCATATATACAAATGATTGACCTGGGGTCTTTTGATTTTAGATCACTGACCTATGACCTTGAAATTGAGGTCAAGGTCAAAGGTCAATTTGACGTTCTAGATTTTGACCTTTGCTAAAAATTATTTTCTGTTCATAATAAAACAATTAAGTCTTCTGCATATACCTATTAATCTTATTTTTTTATATCAATTTGAAGAACCAAATTACATCAACAAGGAGTGACATTTTCTAACATCGTTTTTTTAAATTTCATTCTTATTATCGAGGTGGAAAGACCTTAAATTTTTCTCTGAATAATTGGTTTTTAATTTATCACTATTATTGTAATCATTAACATCATTATCATGCTGCATAATGCCATTTTACTTAAGCTTGCATACAACACTTAGGACATCGATGGGATTATCCGCCAAAGATAGATTTGATGTACATGTACAGACAGTTTGTAAGACTCTCCTTAGATTATTATAATTCATGTTTAAGCATGATAGTCCAGCGGTAGAATCAAAAATATTTTTTTTTAATGCACCCACCGAACACACGGCTAAATTATATATCATTGAAAAGATAAAATTGTTGACTTTAATTTTAATGATGCCGTAAGCATAAGAAGTGGTCGGAATTTTGCATAATTGAGGTCAAAGGTCAACAATTGAATATTACAAAATTTTGTCTTTACTGTCTATTTTGGGCTAAACTTAGGAACATAAAACATATTAAACAATCAAGGGACAATAATTCATTCAACATATATGGAGCCGGTTGGGCATACCATTTCTTTTTCTAAATACGTCATATTTAACGTTAAAATTGACGTTTTTCGTTATATGATATATTTTGTTTATTTATGACTTCATTTAGTTTCCATACAAGGATGACCTTGAACTTTGGTAATATTTTTTTCCCATAAAAATGAAGTCTTAAGACGACTAGCTACTATACAAAAGTTTAAAGTCAGATAAAGGGGGATAAAAGTTAATTTCATTGATTTCAGTTTCAATGGTCATGATGGTTATTTCAGTAAATTTTTTACATTTTTTTTGGCAGACAAAAGCTGTCATTAATATTTTTGTTGTACAATCAAAATGTATTCATATAAGGTTTATAAAATATGTTAGCATCATACCAACGTTTTTTTTGACGTTTCTTAACATAAGAATGCCCGATCGTCCTATCATAATAACGGAAATAGCTTCAGTGTCAAAGTAAACTAGACGTATATTAAATCAACAGAAAAAGTGGACAAAAACTAAAAGCAAAACAAGTTTATATATGAATAAGCATTATTTAGACATAGATAGGTCAGGTAATCAAGCATCATCATCATCATCATCTATATCTACCAGGTGTGTATTGATGTTTTTACAAAGGTCTGATGCTTGACATTGACACAGTTCAGTACAGGACAAATTCTGTTCAAAACACACACAACTTTTACTGCAAAACTGATTTTCCTTTGCATGTGCACACCAAATCTTGAAGGAAGTCAGATGGGACAACATCCCTAATGCGCCTCGAAATGAGGAACTCAAAAGTCACGTGTAAAGAAAAAATCTCTGTGTAGTGATATTGGACATGTTTCTATTTTTAACAAGTGACTGAACTTAATTATTTTTGGTGATTAGGAAAGTAGAGGAACATAGAATAAATGTGTAAAAACTATGGAGCTATTGAATGTGTTCAAAGTATTAAATTTTCAAAGAACTTATTGTGTTAAAAAGGGGATATTTTACCACAAGGAGCCGCATCACAAAAGGATGTTCGGGGTTTGCTAATTTACGGAAAAAGTAATCTCACTTCGTACCCCGAAAATTTAACCACATATGTGAAAATGTCACAGCTTCGAAACGAGCTATCATACATATCCAAGTTTACGATATGGACTGAGCTACAGGAAAAAACGTTACCATTACCGCCTATGTAAAAACAATTGAAGATATTGAGCCAGATGACATTTGACCTTCAAACAAGACAGGTTCAAGACCACACTTTCCTTCTTTCCAACCAAACCGTAGAGGCGATCCAATAGCAGACTTGGCGATGTGTGCAGTCATCCAGATTTTGGTTTGGAAAGAAGACCTAAGGACATGCTGTTTGAAAGATGCTTCACAAGGAGGGAGTTGGACCAAGCTAGAATCTTTACATGTGGCTAGTTTCACCTGGAAACTGTTCAGATTATTATGGCAGTGTTTGGACTTTCCTTTAGGATCATAAAGCTTAGTTCCGAGTTTTCGACTGACGGCTACCGAATCTTCTGTATCTAATAAAGATATCTGGGACAAGTCATTGAAATGAACAGGCGTTTCTTTTAGTGCCTTTAGCATGGATTTCTTGCCTATGCCAAAATAAAGACGATGTAGTATCACATCCTGTAATAGCATGTGCAGCTGGTAGGATTTTACACAAAACTGAATTTAACGACCCACACAGCTCATGAACAGGAATGTAACGCCGACAATCCTTAATGCTAGTGATCATTCCTGTTTGAAACCACAATTCAGATATATGAGTCATCTGTGGGAAATAATGTATTAAAAGTACTAGCACGTCCGTATCCGGAGACTTTACAATAATGCGACCGTTTATATCGTTTTCCCTGTACAGTTTGTCAGCATTCAATGCATGCAGAATAATACGTGTATCTACCTCTTCTTGTGTACTTGACAATTCACTGCAATCTGATATACCTTTGGGACTTATAATTTTCACTATTTCTGGATTGGGAAATGATCCAGCAAGGTACAGTTTTTGTCCATCCATTAGACAACTATTTTCTTTCATATATTGCAAAGTGAATTCACCAAGAAACTTTATAAGTGACTGCTTGTTTTCACCTAAACTGAGAATTTTTTTCCAGTCTGGAATGATTCTTCCTTCGATTACTTGAAACACTTTTGGATTGAAAAATGACTTTGATCGACGTTCCCGTTCAGAGCGTTTAATGGAATTTTGAATGTCATATCTATCAAAAATGTCAGCAACCACTGAAGCATATTGAAAGCAAGCAACCTGATTGCGGACAACATCTAAAGCCAATTCACCAAATGTTTTAAACCTTTTTGCATTGATAGATTGCAATAATGCCATGCCATCTCTTATATGGGTGGTTCGGGATATATCGAATATTGGAAGGATTTGACAGACTACTACATCCTGTTCCAGTATGTCAGCTAAATCTGCCTTGCAAGTCTTGCGCATTGTACCATCGTCATGGAACATGGATGTTGGGATTGGGCCAATTGGATAGGACAGAACTTTTGCAACTGTTACATCCTCTCGACAATTTGCCAAAGCCAAGGCACGCCTAAAAACTAACTCTGGGTTGATATGCACATTAACTGTGTCACCAGAACGACACTTTAGTTTAGTTTTTTTCGTCATATCCTCGAAAGACTTTAGTTTAGATCTTGATATCGGGTTATAGAAACTTCGAGACTGCCCATTCGACAAAGAACCATCAACAAAGGATTAAACCCTTTGTGTGCCCTCATTAATAGAATTCAATTAAGAATCTTGAACTTCTTTAGATGCGTGCATCCCAGTTGAAATGTTTATGAGAGGAACTGGATGTAAGGTAACATCAAAAGGATCTGTCATTTTGTTGACGATATGATCTATCAAATCACTAACCTGTTGGTTATCTCGTGTCATTGCTGCTGGTTTCATTTCCACGTGAGATAAATCACTCTCTATGGACAAACCAGCTCTATCACGCATTTCTGAACCGAAATGACCTAGAACATGTCTCGTTAATGTCCATCTAATCAAAGCAGATTTTTTGCGGGTTAATCCAACAATCCCCCCATGCCCTTTAGAGTCTTTTATAATGGTTTTTTCGGTGGCCATGTCACTCCAAATGCCGTTAAAAGTTCCCTTTTTTTGGTGAATTGCAAATTCACCAGAATCAAATGCTGATTGAACTTTATGAGGGATATCAAGCATATCAAGAATATAAACCGGGATCCATCTGGAGTAATTTGTTCTGTTGGTTATGAAGAAATATGGCAGCATATCAGTAGATGACCACAAACCCTCCCGTTCTGCACGAATGTTTTGGAGCATTACTTCAACCGCGTTCAGGAACATATCCAAGTACTTAAATGTCGGGGACTGGAGATATCCCCAGTTCCTGAATCTAACTGTTAATGGTAATACATGGGTGGTATACAGAACTGGATAAACACCAGAATCAACCATAAGATCCCGAAGACCTCCATCTGCCCACAATTTGCCAATACAAGCTATAAAACAAGAAAGTGTATGAAATCCACCAAGCCTCAAAATAGGGGATTGAAAAACTTCAGGCATTGACCATTTCACTTGCTGTGATACTGCGTAAAGTTGTTGATCAAACGTCTGTATTGCAAAGTCCTGTCCTACTTCTTTTGACATGTCCATACATTTCTTCATTGTTGTATAAACGGTTGACATATCGCTTGGCTTCGAGTCAACAACTGGTGCATATGTAACAAGTGTCCGACAAGGAAGTGATTCCGAGACTAGGCCATTAAACCCAGTCCAGAAGGGGATTGCTTGTTTAATTTGTTCTGGAAGTTCCATTGGAAATTTAATTACTTCTCTGAACAGAAGTCGCAGCAAAACCCAAACGGAGTCTAAAGAAGCTTCACATCGTTCTGAACAAGATTGTATATCACTATATGCATTCTCACGACGGGGAGGCTCAGGACGCTCTTTTGGCTTGTTGAATGGTACACAGTTTATCAAAGACATTGTCTTCTCGTCGACTGGTAGAGATTTTTCCTGTCCTCGTTTAACTTTAACCTGTTCAGCATGTACAGCGCTTGAATCAGTCATTTCAGTCTGCAGTTGGAAAACAGCTCTAGCCATAGAATGGAAAGTATCCTTGTCATCCACCGTTTCCGTGTTTATGTCAATGTTATCTGATCCTTCCTGGATAAGACAACCATTGGAAGACAGCGGTACAATACCGTTTGGAATATACACGCCATTTTTGATCCTATCAATTTCATGACTTGATAAGCTTGTTAGGTAACGCCTAACCTCATCATACGAACTGCAAAACCCATGAGCATTTAATGTTTCAACTAATTGTTTTGATCCAAATTCGTGATACAATTGTAATGCAAGACCAATTTGAAATGGAGTGATAGCATTAGTACTCATTGAAACTATGCCTTCTGTAAGCGACATACATTTTCGCATTTTTTCTACGGTAGTATGATTTTGGTTTGAAACGGCCAGAAAAGACTTTTCATCTATTAACCAACAAATAAATTTGGTCAGGTTTGGGGGCATTGATTGAATTGACAACGGCAGAAAACATTCGGAAGGTGTTGGGTAATAATCATTGTTTAGATCAAGGCTATGTATATCACGTCTTAAAATATTGGCAGCGGTGTGTAAAATCTGTTCTTCACTTGTTGTATTTTTGGAACTTCCAATTTCCAAATCTAACTGTGCTATTTTGAGTTCAGATTTTAGCTGACTTGCAGCTTTGAAGGCGTCACCGATAGATATAGAGCTGCTGAACATGATATTTGATTTACCCTGGCCTTGTTGTGGTTGTATGACAATTGAATTGCCGTACTAATTCATTAACCTATTTTGCAATTTATATGTTGTGTATTTGTCGGCATAGTCCTGTGGAAGCAAGAAACGAAATTTCTCAAACAAGTTGGACATCATAAAAGCCTTATGCTTTACCATCAGGTCTGAATTAATTTCTGATACCAACTTCACAAATGCAGTATCGTGGTCAGAAGATTCTGCTTTTACTTTTTGTGGTGTTTTCAGTAGATATTTAGTTATACAGGCCGAATGATAAAGGGCATTTTCAGTAAAATTTTCATGTAAAACCGTTGACTCAATTTCATGATCCGAATTAATTCTAGCTGCCTCAAGTATATTCTTAATTCTGTCTTCTGATTCCACTTTGTGCAATTTAGCATCTTTTTTGTAAGTTTTGTTCTGACAAAAGATACAGGAACACCACTCTGATCGAGTTGTGATTCTAGATGTGCTTGCAGCAGGTGAAAAAATGCAAGCACCACCTATATTCTCCTCCGTTTCCATAAAATCTTGTTTATAACAAGATAGATTCTGCTTACTGGTGTAAGATTTACAACAAGATCTATGGTATTTAACATCAATATTTTCCGAAAAAAATTGATTAATAGAAGACAACTCTTCTACAATCTTCAAATAGATCTCATCTTTCCGTAGTTTAGTAGCTTCCATAAAACTAACTTTGCCCTTGTCAGTGAAAATATATAATTTTTCCGGGCTTTTAAGGTGACAACTTATGCATTCCTGCCAATCTAAATAAGACTTCCATCTCTTTGCACTTGTTGGGGTAAGTTTTAAATGACAACCGAACTGTGACATTACCCGGAAAATTTTCACAACAGATCCGGAATAATTTTTAAGCGATTACTTAACACAATGTAAACAATGATAAAAAAAACCAATATATTACCACTCTGGGTATTAAAAATAACAAAAAAACAATGAAATCAACAACAAAGCAAATATAAAACTAGTGTAAAGACAAATATAAGCCCTAAAACTGATATTAGTCAAACAATTTCAATGTGAAATGCTAATCGACATTTGGCTTGTACAGTGATAGAACTGAGCGGAGTGAGGATTAAACAAAAATAAACGTCCCGGACCGTAATTCCGGAATTAAATAAATGTGTAACAGATTGAGGTGTTCTATTCAAATTAAAAAAATCTTGTTAATCTAATAAGAAATGTTACAAACGAAAGTTGTTTTGTATAAAGTAAATATCGAAGTGTATATTTATGCCAAATAAACACAAATGAAGTGTTTTATAATTATCCTGTTATTAACGGAAACCGGTGAAAATCGTGTTAATCACAACTACTGAAGTAAAACGGTTTTTTAAAATGTTAATGGTAAATATTTTTAAAACAATTATTGACTGTTTTTATCGTCAGTGATATATTCTTACATTATCAATTTGAAAAATAGCCGTAATATTGTAATTCGTAATAATAATTAGCATTTTAGTGTATCAGTGAATTTTTTTTATACACTACATAACGCTCTAAAATGCCATTTTTACGGAAATTCGACCATACGATTTTCTTACGGCATGTTTAAAATACAAGTTTAACATGTATTCTTTCATTTAAAAAAAATTCAGGTGTGTGTTCTTTGGGTGCATTAAACTCCTTAACTAAGCGTCTGTTCAGATTTCGCCGCTGCACTATGATGACTGTGTATTACCATAGTATATCGTGTTGCAAATAATTATGTTATTCGTCAGACTTTTGAACTAAAGGTCACAATAACGGAATTAAGGACATATTCATGTCATGAACTACTTTACGTATCCTTTTTTATTCTTTTATTCTTCATAACATTATAGGCGTCTGATATTAAGTAAATGTGTGCAACAATTCAAGACGATACGGCGAGTATTGACCGTTGACATTCAAGGTCAAATTTATTTATTTTTTGTTTGGTTTTTTTTCACCCAAAAACAACATATATTTTTGTTAACAATGACAGGACTGTTCAGGGCAACTTATGATCTGGCTCTTTGGGTCATGTCTCTAATGCTGCATATATCAATTTAGAAACGGACAAAGGCTCCGTGTTGAAGACCGTACTTTGACCTATAATTGTTTACTTTTATCAATTGGGACTTGGATGGAGAATTGTCTTATTTATACTTATATTCAAATATAATTATATTCATTGGAAAAATTCAGTAGCGTACACTTATTACATCATTTTAATGAAATTTAAAAGCTCGTCAGTTTATGATTGTTAAACAAAAACATGACAAAAACAAAGTGTAGAAAGGTTATTTACCCAGATGCAAATGCAAATGATAATAATTTCACAAATTTTGTAAATAATCAACTGATTTTTCACATAGTGCACATTGCTATCAATCATATTCGATAAACGTTACGTAACAGTGAAAAGACTTACAGTCGAGTTGCATGAAACAGACGGCCACGTGGACATATTTAACCATATATTCATGGCACAGGTGCCAACTTGTCAGTATCTATTAATGATATAGCACTTTTTTTATTTAAAGTAAAGCGTATAATCTACCATGCTGGAAATTGACTGTAAAGATTATGACAGACGGCATGATTGTCAATGAGAACTCAGACAAGTACAAAAAGGGTAAGGACGTTTAAAGAAAAAAGGCCAACGTACGGCACCAACAACAAGCAATACCCATACCATACGATAAGCTATAAAAATCCGGTATGAAAATGACGTATAATAACAAACTTGTATTAATAGGAGACTACTAGTACTTTATTTAAAAAAAGAATTCCTAAAAACAGGGATTCAATACTAGTAAAATAATATCCTACCACTACAGAGCTCTGAAAAAACATAAACAACGCGGAGTTTCGCCCACGTCAAACTATTGGTTGCTGTCGAAAAGAACTTCTAGCAAGAATGAACGCCTTTTTAGTCTGCATAATTCTTTCATGCAGGAGCTTCTCAAGAAAAAAAGAAAAGAACCTGGCATCAAACTTTATCTTCACTTTCTTTTATATTGATAATGTTCTTTATACTTATATTAAACAAATCAATGGTGGTTATCTAAGTTGACTTCATCTTAAATGTATATAAAAAAACGAGAGAAAAAAATGATACCATACATGCAGTTTAGTCTTCTTCTTTCCCTTGTTTAATACAGTGGTAGATAAATCAACACCAAATTCTCAATAAGACAAAACATCAATTATATCAAATTTTCAAAAGACAAAAAAAAAACAAAAAAAACCAATACCAAATTCTCAAAAGACCCAAAAAATCAAAACCAAATGTTCAAAAGAAAATTACCCCTCAGACATAACAAATCAAAGACAAATACAGACACAATTCCGGACTTATGACGTGCAGATGAATATGTAGTCGGGTTAAATTTGGCCATTAAAAGTAAACAAATTTAAAGCTTACATTAAAATCAGGGAAAATCCCATAAAACTGAACTCTAAACATAGATGACAAGAACAGATTGACAAGCAACAAAATAACTAAACCGTATCGAACATTTTAGCTGTCACTTCAATTATTAAAGAATTCAGATATTGAATTCGGTTCCTTACCTTGAAGAAGAATTGGACTCTACACTCTCAAACATTTATATGCTTAAAATAAATCATAAAGAAACATACAAAATGTATCTTTTGGGGTAGAACTGTTTATCAAATCGTAATACATTTATTAATCATGTTAATGGGCAGATATAAAAAAGAGGCGAATTTAATAGTTTATGCAGATTTTTCTTATACTAATTCCATTAAGTTTTAAGATAAGTTTTAATCCTCATATGAAAGGCAACATTAAAAAATATCAATGTTTTGAATGAGGCTTAGAAACTGGGGAAGGGTGGGCCTTTTTACTGTTTCGTTCCAAGTATAAAATTTA
Source organism: Mytilus edulis (assembly GCF_963676685.1). Taxonomy (NCBI): domain Eukaryota; kingdom Metazoa; phylum Mollusca; class Bivalvia; order Mytilida; family Mytilidae; genus Mytilus; species Mytilus edulis. The sequence goes on from NC_092349.1 coordinate 65,461,164, forward strand.
AACATAGTAAAAGACCCCAAATTGTGAATAAAGTGACGACTTGAAATTATCTCCGCTTGCCAAGGGTTAAAATCCAGTCTCACCCTCCTTATTACTCTCCACGTGGAGAGGAGGGGGCTTGATCGTAACCATTGGCAAGCGAAGATTGACGTGAAATTTACATTACACGGACTCGATCAGCTTTATCCTGCAATCAGTAAACTATTGTACAAATAACTGATTTTGTTTTAATTTAACTTGAAAAGTTTCCTGTTATCCTGCTTCAATGTGGAGCAAGCGGTAATGTGGATGTCGTTTTTGCATACCAGTTCATTTTGGGTCCTTTACGCGATCCACGTTTAAACTTTATCTATTGCCTTGAAAAATGAAAGACCGCGATTTAGATATTTGAAAGTTTCAAGTGTTGGGTGTAAATTTCAGGATAAAAACAATATAATAATATGTACATTGTTGGAAAATATAAAATTTATTTGTACTCGCAACAAAACAGTAGAAAAGATCGGCGAGTTTCGCTTCTTGTCCTATTTTAAAAGCTCATACAAATAAATTCTATATTTACCGACAATGAACATGTATTGTATAATTATGAAATTTTATCCATAACTAGGTAGATACAGACACCAGAAAGTGTTTTAGTTGCAGTATAAAAAATAGTTTTGCGTCTTTCTTAGTATATAAATACGACAATTATTAAGTACGTTAAGGATGTATTCTTCTGACGTTTCAGTCTCGTTTCAGTCTCGTTCTGGAATTTTTTCTAAAATATGTGATTCAAGTGGAAAATATCAATGAATTCAACAAAAGTTTTAATCAAACTTAACTCTGTGAAAAAAATGGCTATTTCAAATGTGTAGTTTTTGAGTAATCAATTTTTCAAATTTTATTACAACTAATCAAGCCAGATTTAGTCAAAATTTTGAGAAAATGGGTGAGGGATACAAAAAATGATTTTATCAGAAACATGGACATCCCACATCCGTTTTTTCTTTTCAAATTTCTTAGATATGTATTTTATCAATCATTCATAACAAAGAATTTGAAAAAATATAAAATTTGTACTTAAAACGGAGAAAATTCACAAATTTACAAAATTGACAACATGGTACACAAAAAAGCATTAAAACATGATAAAACTTTCTTATATTAACACATACCTATAGTTTTTTTAAGTCAAATTTATTCAGATTGGTCCCCTTCATCTTTATTGAAAGTATGACAAAAAGTTTAATTGTGGAATTGCTATTTTTTTCATGATTAAAGCCCAAAAAATATAGGTAAAAATTGATGAAAAATGGGAAAATCATCAAAATTCGGTACTTTCAAAGGGCTGTAGCTAAAAAAGATGTGCACCACCATATGATTTTTTCTTCACCAATTATTTTTTATAGTCATATAAACCCAAAAACCAGGTTAAGAAAAAAAGTCTAATTCTAGAAATGTTTAGCTCCTCAGAGGTGTACATCCTTAAGACAGGCCATGACATATAACAGAAATAAAATGAAAAACAGCTTACCAGCAATGCTTTCAGACGATTTCAGCAGCTTTATGGTATTATCACTAAGTTAATTTCCTCCACATACGCGTTTGTCCGGAATAAGATGACTTAATTTCTAGGAGAATAGTCTGTCTTATAAATCAAATTTATCCTGTTATTATTCTATGTTTTCTCATGATATTACATACTCTTATAATTAAGTTTATGTAAGATAAGTATTTCTCTTAGACATGAACATGTAATTTTTACTTATTTTCAATGCAGTGTTGCACATCTAGATTGTATGATTAGCCAGTGGCCATTACATTGTAAGATTAATGTGAAACTGACAAAGCAAACAACAATTTATATTCATTAATCAGATGAATTTTTAACCTTCTTTCCTTGTAAAAACCTCTGTTTTCTTGTTACTGTATCACACATAATATATATGATCATAAATCCTTTTTATATATATACTGAACGAGGATATTTGTCAGACTGAATTAACTTCAGTAAAAAGTATATGAATTATTCAGAAGTGGGTGAACATTTATTATCATTGGAGGTAAATTCAGGAATAAGTTTTGTCAAAATTTACGTAAAATTTCTCTTAAAAAAACAAATTATCAACGGGCAAGATATGTGGATCAGTAAATTTATACCAGACGCATTTTGCTAATTTATGATAATTGTATCTACGACATTCAATCCGTTTCTCATCACAGTGTGCAAAAATGTATGAAAGAAACAACCTTGAACTAAAATATGTCAATTCAATTGTACACTAAAGAAAAATAAAACATTTTCAGAGGAAATATTTACAAAATATATTGTATCTTTAATTTGTTTAAAATAAAAAAATAACATTAAAAAGATGACAGTCTGGCTTATCACGATCCAATTCTCGTTCACATTTTGGTCCTTTATTTCTATATTCCTTGATTTTTTGGGGCATTTTTTTTCATGTTTAACACATAACGTTTATTCGAAATAATTTCAATGAAAATGATCCACTATCAATTTGTTTCCGTATTTATATGATTCTTTATTCTGGACATTGTTTATTCCTGTAATATTAGTTACATGGTGTGTTAGTAACCTAATACGATATATATATATATATGGGGTCAGTATACATGCATATTGTATTAGGTCACTAGCACACCGTGTAACGAATTTATCTTCCGCGACTATCTTCACATGTGGTATTTTGACTAGCGGCCTTATTAAAATGATCAAGTCTTCAATACTTACTAAGTAGTATAAAACCCTACTTTCATTTGTCTATTCAGAAAACAAATGCCAACAATAACAACTTTTTAGCTATATAAATAAGTTTATTTTATGAATTTATTTCAATCGTTCATTACATGTATCACTTTCTCCGTCTGTTGAATCCTTTCAGATTTTTTCCTCAACACCGTGTTGTTTTTATAAAGGGTTGTAGCAGGTTTTTTGTTTTGAAAGGGGAAGTAACTCTTTACTAACTCCATATATGGTAACTAACCATGTATGATAATTAACCCTTTATTTTTTAGGACAGTCATGATTTTTATCATCCCTACTTATTTGCTAATTTTTGGGTGACCATAAAGAGATGGATTGTGGATTGTTGCCTCATTGGCAAAAACACATCATCACCAGCTGATGTCTATAAATGTCTCCAAGTGGGATAGAGGTCTAAATGTATTTTTTACGTTGATACAACAAAAACGATAAGGATTGGAAGTATACACTTTAAATATTATTCTTTTGTAAAAAAAAATGTGAAGGCATTTGAATTATGAGAATGACAAAAAAACTAATTATAGCTTGACCTCCTCAAACCTCCTCTTTAAAAGAGTGACGAAAGATACCAAAGGGACAGTCAAATTCAGAAATCTAAAATAAACTGACAACGACATGGCTAAAAATGAAAAAGACAAACAGACAAACAATAGTACACATGACACAACATAGAAAACTAAAGAATAAACAACACGAATCTATTTTCGAATAAATAATTTTTCAAGAAAAATAAAAATGTATCAAAGGTAAAGTTAAAGGGATGCTCGAATTCCATCACGCAATCAAACTTTGACACTTTTGAAAAGCGATGAAATAAATTTGAATAATACTGCAATATTTCAGCTAAAAATATTGCAAAAAGGAGAAAACAAGGGACACGCGCTGTTAAAGAAATGTTTAACATGTTTAGGGTCAAGCATGATAACAGCATCAAAGATATAGCATCAACATGAACTCTTTGCTATACAATTTTATGTACATTTTACTTCAAAATAGCACTAACTTAGACGTAGATGTGTGGTTTTGATTAGCAGTAGCCCTACTAACATACTTTTTTAATTTATTAGACAATTTTCCACGGAATGAATAGAAATATGAACACATGTTTAATCTTCTTTGGTAGACATTTTACACAAAACTTGAATAAAAACTAGAACTAATATTAAATGTTCTACGTCTGATTTTTTAAAAACTGTAATACTTATAAGACGCTTAGTTCATATGATACAAAGTCACATACATATAAGTGACACAAGTGTATATATACGCTATATTTTCTCAGAGGTGTCGGTTTTTGTTTTTATTTTTGTACCAAATTACATTTATAACTAACGCATCGGATCTTTCAGTCATACTTATCGCCAATGTATTGTATTGATTGTCACATGTATTGATTTGTATTATCTCCCTTACTACATGTGTCATGATTATACATGTATGATTGATGGGTTATTTCCTTTTATTGTTTACCGCCTCACGATCATTGTTGAATGTGCCTTTCTAACGATCAGTGGCGTAGCTATGCCATTTACACGTGTACGCTCGGACCTTGGCGAGAGGTCTGATGTACAACAGCAGGTCCAAGGCAATGGACATCCTAGTATGATACGAAACCACATAAAACTCTCTCGTTCTCGAGAAAGAGATACCACTTCTGTCATTATAAAACTCGTCAATAGCCACATTTTTTAACGGTTTTTATGTATCTCCCAGCTGATTCAATATTTCAGAGCTTGCATTTCCTATCGTGATTTCCTTGATAGAGTATTGCTGCTTACAAGGAAACTATTGAACCAAGAATTTCTTATAGTGAAGTTATAATCGTTCTTCAAAAATTTACAGTCGTCATCACGAGTTTGATTCACAGATAACAACGGATATGTTTCAATTGCTGTAACCACAATCCTGTCCCTTTTCTGCGAATGTAACCTAACGAATTGGAATTAATAGCAGGGTTGTACTAATACGAGCAACACGACGGGTGACACATGTGGAGCAGAATCTTTTTTTCCCTCTGAAGCACCTGATATCTCCTCCTGTTTTTCATTTACTTTTATACTGATCAGTCTAAATATCCCATGGGTATCTTTCTCCTCACTGTTATAGTGTAGTTTGTTTTTTGTGTAATATTTTTATTGTGTGGATTTATAATTTTATAGTAATTTGTTTTATAAAAGAAGAACAAACTGATACTTTTCAATATGGTTAAAAGGAGATGTGGTATATACAACAATCAATCAGATTTGATAGAGATTATACAAAAAGCAAATGTACATCTCAATGTTGTTGTTCTATTTTTTGCTCTAACCTTTTTACCCGCAAATTTTGTTAATGAATACAAAAATAATTAATTTTTATTGATGGTCAGGTGTAACATTCAAATGCAAGCCACTTATTGTATTTCATCATGAATAGAATTCACATTAGATTCAGACTTTGATATAAAAAATGAACTATTAAATATAATATCATACCATTTGATTAAAAAGTAAATTTCGTCACTTTTGTCTTCAATTACAAGTGATTGGAAAAAGCATTATACATCTTGTGTGCTCATAACTAGTTCTTTTAATTCATTTAGTTTAAAATATATTTTCTCCAAAATTCATGTGTACGCGTTTTGACGAAAACGTAGCTACGCGTCTGACGATCACATGTGTTATAGTTTTCTCTGCTAATTGGCGTGGCGGCAGCGGTTTAAGAAACACACATCTCAAATAACTCAACAATTTGAACATTATTCCACTCTAGAAGTAAAAGGTGAGCAGCCTGAATATTTGTTATTTATTTTGACTAACACGACAACATTTTCTATTGTTGGACTTAACTGATCTTTACAAAATGGCAGGCACACGTGCTCCAAAACAATGGTCACTCTCAAAAGTTGAAACAATATCGTTTGAAGCATGGAGACAAAACTTACAAAATACCTTGTCCTTTGATCAAAACTTCGCAGCGTTCCTTGTAGATAGATTTACAAGGCTGAAGAAAACCAACGCCAATCGTTTACGTGGCATTGTTGACGATGGCGAGGAGGTTGCCGAAGCTAACCGACGAACAGCAGCCCAAACGTACACACATTTGGACCTTATGCTTGGGCAAATAGCAAATTACTGTCCGATTATTTCAAGAAACACTATAATTAAAAATTCGACATCAATTAATTCTATTTGGCAGTCAATTCGTCTACACTACGGATTTCAGTCTACTGGTGGACACTTTCTTGATTTTAATAGAATCTTTTTGAAACCAAATGAGCGTACTGATGACTTATTTCAGCGATTGGCTAGATTTATTAAAGACAATATGCTTCGTGCCGGTGGCAATATTCATCACCACGGAGAAGTACCTGAAGCCGACGAAGAACTATCGCCTTCTTTGGAAAACCTGATTGTACTAACTTGGTTAAGACTTATTAATCGTGACTTGCCCAACCTAGTGAAGCAGCGATATGGAACTGAGTTACGGTCAAAAACATTAGCTTCTTTGAAACCTGAAATTTCACAGGCACTTGATAGTTTACTTGACGAAATTTATTCAGCCACTGATGCCAAGGTTTTACGGGCGTCAATAAAAGACAAACGTTTTTACAGAAGTGCAAAAAAGACAGGTAGTATAAGAACTGGTCGTCAAATAAAGTGTTGTATTTTATGTAAGCAAGCAGGTCGTCCGTCCCAACATTTTTTAAGTACTTGTAAATACTTACCCGATGAAGATAAACAATATATATCCATAGTAGGGCAATCTTATTGTACAGAAGTAGGTGATAGTGAGTCTGAGGACAATGCTGATAATGAACAAGTCTCATTTTAAATGAAAATATAGGTCCTAGTAAGCTTAGAGGTGTATCTGCTTTAAGACGGGTGAGCACTAAACAGTCTCCTTTCTTTAAGCCATTTTATACACATTTCCCGCTTGAGCTAACACTAGATACGGGTGCTGAGGTGAGTATGATAAAAGCTTCTTCCGCGGATAACATCGGCGTAACAATCAAGAAAAGCAACCCTTCCACTCTACAAGCTGACGATGTTACCCCGTTAAATATAGTTGGTGAATGTCATTTCACACTTTCGAGAATTACAGTTAGAGGCCCTAATAGTGAACGACTTAGACGTTAATATACTCGCCGGTATCCCTTTCATGTCATCGAACGACATCGCGATTTTCCCTAGCAAACATAAAATCGTAATACGCGACAAGGCAATTGTTACAAATGTATGTATGGTAGCCCAAACGAGGAACTTAACTCTAGTAAATAATACGTAAATAATACGTCGGTACCGCAATTCATACAACTACGACTTACGACTACCAGAGACAACGCACCAGAGGCTCCGGACAATATCCGTGACATAAAAACAACAAACTACATAGACACAACACATACTTCCCAATTTTTCAAACAAGTCTCTGTAGTTCCAGATAATTTACTTAGTCCGGATCTCCAAACCCAGTTTAATGAACTTCTCCGAAGTTATAATGGGGAAATAGGTCCCTTTGAAGCATCTGTTGATATGGGTCCTGTCCAGCCTCTCCAAAGGAAAGGTAGAATGCTACAGTATTCAAAAAATAATTTGGTAGAACTCCAAAACAAATTTGACGAATTGGAATGTAAAGGAGTGTTCTGTAAACCCGAAGACGTCGGAATTTCAGTCGAGTATATTAACCCTTCATTTCTTGTCAAAAAAGCTTCCGGGGGTTTCCGACTTGTAACGGCATTTGCCGATGTTCGAGCCGTAAGCATTTAAGACTTTCTCAATGACGAATTTCACTTACCTTTTACCACCAGGTCGGCCTGGATTATTATTCAATCAGAATGCCCTGATCTTAGGCGCACTCATGCTCATTTAAAACAAGGCACTCGGCCCACTGACAGACACCAAAGACGTCAAACGTTACCTGAATGTTGCATCAATCGCCAAAGACGGTTTGTTAGTTGTTCGGCGTTGTGATCCTCTTGCTTCACCCAACGAATTGATCATTGTTCCACGTAGCGTTCTTGACGGACTCGTCACCGCTCTACATATTAAGTTGGAACATCCGTCAAAACACCAGTTTAACCGCGTCTTAAAACGGCACTTTTACGCTTTAGATATGCCAAAGGCGGCCGATCGAACAGGCTAGTGACTTCTGTCACACATGCGCGTCTTTAAAACGGTTCCCTAAGAGCCTCGTCGAGCAGTTTTCAGAAGACCCATCGGACTTGGTTGGCATATCTTACGTGGCCGACGTTCTTAAGCACAACCGTCAACTCATCCTGGTCGTCGGAGAAACTGTAACGTCGTACACTAGTACGTGCTTTATCAAAGACGAAAAACTGGGTAGCTTGCAAGATGGGTTAATACACTTATTGATAAAATTGAGACTGGAAATGGGGAATGTGCCAAAAAGACAACAACCCGACCATAGAAAAAAACAACAGCAGAAGGTCACCAACAGGTCTTCAATGTAGCGAAAAATTCCCGCACCCGGAGGCGTCCTTCAGCTGGCCCCTAAACAAATATATAGTAGTTCAGTGATAATGAACGCCATACTAAACTTCAAATTGTGCACAAGAAACTAAAAGTTAAAATAATACAAGACTAACAAAGGCCAGAGGCTCCCGACTTTGGACAGGCGCAAAAATGCACTTATTGATACCTTTAAAGCCTTTCAGTAAACGGTCCCAGTGTTGTCGTTCGAGTTGACCCGGTCCCGGATTTTCGCCCTTTATGAGACGATTCATATTTAAAGCAGCTCAACATATCAATTGAAATTGGCCGTGTTAAAAATCAGAACAAAAATCCAGTTGCCGATAAAGCCATCGCTGAGCTTGAAGACGAGTTACTTCGTGAGGAACGCGATCCTTCTCCTCTATCTGAAAATACACTAGTTATTGCTACCACGAGACTTAATTCAAGGCTTCGCCAGCGTGGATTGTCATCCCGCGAACTATGGACGCAAAGAATTAAGTTTACTCATGAACAATTGCCAATTTCTGACATGAACCTTATTCGCGCACAGCACGAGGCCCCAAAATAAAAATCACGGATTTAACGAAATTTCTAAATGCAGTCGACCCGGTCGTCCCATCCCTGATATTACTATAGGGGATTCGGTTTACCTTTATACCGACAGATCAAAGACCCAATCGCGAGATCGGTACCTTGTTGTAGCGCGTGATGGCGAATGGTGTTTCATCAAAAAAATTCTCAGGCAATCAACTCCGCGCCTCGTCCTACAAAGTAAAACTTTCGGAATGTCATTAAGTTTTAAACACTATAAGTGTCCAGCGAAATCCAAGATATTCTCAAAACGTATACAATCAGGAGTCTGATTCAGATGACCATGCCTTCCTGGGCCTATTCGTGACTTACCACCAGATGGCGCGGAGCCCCCACCTATTCTTATTTGCGAAAATATCGACGATGGTGAAAACGACTTGGCAACCTGATAATAGTCTCGAACCGCATGACTTGACACTTAGTAACTCGAGCAATGAACAAGATAATAAAAGCGTTCTCCGTAAGCGCTCCGACGTGAAAACGCCAACGCAGTTTAAAGATTTCAATGCTTTTTAAATTTAATGCTTACTCGCCACCTTAGGTTGATTGTTAACTTAGAGATACGTCATATGTCTTTCTGTATTTCATTTACTGCTCATTTTATATACACAGTATTTTTTGTTAAACTACTTATACAATAATATGCATTCGATGAAGATATAGAGACTTTAAAGGAGAAAGGAAATGTCAGTATTATTTTGTTTCTTATTGATAGTTATGTGTTTAGTTTATGCATATTGATAACATTTAATTTCTTTCATGTTCTTACAATAACAAAGATTATTAGTTGACAATTGTATAGAGAGAGAGAGAGAGAGAGAGACTTTAAAGGAGAAAAGAAGTGGCGCCTTTGTATTGTATTGATTGTCACATGTATTGATTTGTATTATCTCCCTTACTCCATGTATGATTGATGGGTTATTTCCCTTTATTGTTTACCGCCTCACGCTCATTGTTAAATGTGCCTTTCTAACGATCAGTGGCGTAGCTATGCCATTTACACGTGTACGCTCGGACACATGTGTTTTCTCTGCTTACTTGCGTATAATACAATTGATCTGTAGCAATTTTACTGATAAAGGGGAGGTAATCGAATTTAGATAATGTAACTGAATGTTAAAGCTGCATTTGGTATGGAAAATTATCTAACTGTATTACATTGACTATTTGATTTAGGACACACCTTATGTAAAGTTAGAAGCAGTAGTATAGATTACCCATTAAATGTGGCAGTTATTTTAGTTAAACTGTTTATTTAAAAAACATACCTGGAAAATACACGAGTGCATTTGTCAAATTTATAAGTGGCACTGCTTCTTTGCAAATTGAGACTCGAAGGTATGAAAACATAATTTGTTATAAGAACACTTGTAATGCAAATTTTTTAATTTAAGATGAAAAATATGTATTAATTTTTTTTCGAGTGTATGAATATTTGCGTTGTTGTTATGTGTTTTATCAAGCATATATAAATATTCAATGTTAATTTTATGCATTTGCCTGTTGACGATAAATTTATATTCCCATTCACTGTTGAAAATATGTACTTTTTTTACTGCCAAAATCTGCTATGACATTTTATTGAAAAGAAGATGTACATGTATATTTTAATTGCTAATTTTAGTGTAAATAATGTATATATACTCATTATACATTTTAGATAGACTCGCATACCTCTTTTTAGAGTGGCTCTTGTATGTTTTATGATATTGTTTATTAACTTTTGTATATTATATAAAATGAAGAGGGGAGACTTAAATAAAATATTGTCTTGTCTGAAGTTGTCTATATTAATGTGTAAACTAGTTTATTAAGAGATTTGAAAGTCAAGTAGTTCTTGCAATTTTCTGAGCAAGTTTTAAAAAGGTTCAAACAAATATACTTTACTGTTGGTTAGCTTTCGTTTGTTGTCTCTATCCTATAGATTAACAACGGTTAGTTATATTGATAACTTGGAATCTTCATTGAAGGTGGAGTACGAATGCTGTGTTAAATATATTTTTTACAGTGTAATTTGTATGCAAGAGTTGTATCCCTTTGTACTGTGTTAAATTTAAAAAAAAAAGTCTATAGAATCCATGCGTGTATTGTTTCCCTTGAACAGTTTCACAATTTTCAATTTACGTTTATGTATTTGATTTGATTTAAAAAAAGTACAAATAGGTTTTAGTTACTATTAATGGTTTATGAAAGACATTTACATATATTTATAATTTTAATTATTTGTTTTGAAACGTTTAAAGTTATTATATACCAATACGAACCTTTCATTTTTTTTTTGGGAAATAACCTGTTATTACAAATGGGTAATAATCTGACTGGCGACACTTCGGGACAATATATTTCTATTCACTTATATGACACGTTTTACACGTGCTGTATGTTTATTGTTATCAAATTGAATGTTGCGATCCTGTAAATTTAGGCCACAAACTAAAATATCAATTAGCTGGCGGTCAACAATAACTGCGAGAACTATTATTTGTCTCTAGTATGTTATAGGTTCATATTGCATATAAAAACGTGCGAACATGACTTAGTTGCATTGGTTCAACAATTTCGATAACATTAGAATTTCAAGAAACTCGTTTCATATGAATTTGACATAAATATAGGTACGGACCAATTGAAGTACACCTTCTACAATGCACTCGGCTTTAGTGAATTGGCACGAGATTATTTTGGAATGTAAAGGTTGTTCAAGACGTTTTGTAATCAATAAACGCTAGCAAATCATGGACAAACAAGTCATTAATCTAGTATGTTTAACATTTTATAACCAAAATCACTGTCTTAAAGTCAGTGGATTTTCTGCAAACATCTCTGATTTATTTTCCACAAACCCCCACTTCTCATGAAATGAAATGCAAAAAATTAATAATTAATATTGATTTGAAAGAAGTTCGTTCCACTTTGGTATATGGACAAAATTGCCAATCTCTATTATTCATTAGCTTTCAAATTGATGTTTTGAAAAAATTAGAATCATAAAAATACTGAACTCCAAGGAAAATTCAAAACGGAAAGTTTTTGGCAAAATCAAATGATAAAACACACCAAACGAATGGACAACAACTGTAATATAACTTGGTACAGGCATTTTTAAATGTAGAAAATGGCGGATTAAACTTGGTTTGATAGCGACAATCCTCTCATTATTCCATTATATTTACAACGATGTGTGAAAAAAACCCAGACATAATAGGTAAAATTGTCAAAAAAGGGGTTAATTGAAAATATTTTACTTTGAAAATTTGGTAAAAAGTCAAATCACAAAAAACTGAACTTAGAGGAAAATAAATTTGGAAAGTCCATAATCACATGGCAAAATCGAATAACAAAACGCATCAAAAACGAATGGACAAGAACTGTCATATTCCTGACTTGGTACAGGCATTTTCAAATGTTAGAAAATACACACTGCTACAGAAGGGGTCATTAACCTTAATTACAAATCTGTTAAGATATGACATGGGTAGCATTTCATAAATATAGTCCATTTCGATTAAATTGTAACGATACTTCATTAACATATTAGGAGTAAGGTTTCTGTGTTAATTTCATTTACCTTTTTTGTTGTTATAGATGAGAGAATCGATATCATATTTGTAATTCAGACAGTATTGGTGATTGAAACTCATATCAAAAACAAGTAACATCATTGTGTTATAATTACGACTGTAAAACTATTATATAATATTTTGTAAACAATACGTTGAATTATTAATAATTAAGATGTTTTGTTTATATATATTATAAGTTAATCACGTAAATGGTTCTTTTTCAATACGCAGTAATACTCGTACCAGTTTTGTATTACAACTCTAGTTTCCGGTGCTTGGTTTCTGGTGTTCCAGTTTATGCTTTGTTTGAAGCAAAATATGATATGCCATTTTGTCAGACTTATATTCAGGACTGAATATTTACTGTTTGATTTATGCTGAATTGAAACATCTAGCTAGATGTTAATAAACGTTTTCGACACAACTTTTAGGAATTTTGGGTCATCAATGCTCTTCAACTTTATACTTGTTTGGCATTCTATTTTTATCTGAGAGTCACTGGTGAGTCTTTTGTAGACAAAACGCGCGTCTTGCCTATCAAATTATAAGCCTGTTACCTTTGATAACTAATTGTATCAATTTTGTTGAATTTACAGGAGTGTGAAAGGACATCGTGTTTGCTGAAAATGGTGCGAAAAAGTAAAAACACCAGTGAGACACAAAGCAGAAAAAAGGAGTATTGAATTTTTTAAGATTCAAGAGTTTATCATCAATATTAGCATGATGTTCTTTCTACTATTAAATCATGATCTCACATTACTACATACATGATATAATTTCCATTAAACGTTGTTAAAATCAGAGACATAAAAATTGTTTCTGGTAAAATAATATTTTATTTATTTTCTTTAATACTGCTCTCGTTGTATTTGAGCAGTCATAATGCGTTGACTGTATGAATGTATATTTCTATGTCATATAGAGTCACTGACCCGATATATGTTAGTCTATACTCAAACGAATTCGTTCACCTTCGATTGGTTTCAACCAGTACTGTACATTGCAGTGTGTTATATATTTTTCAGCCAGATGTGAGGCCTTATTAAAGGATGATTTTTCCTAATAATTAAATCAAATATTTCACAATAATACGATAAAAACAATTGCAAACTATTGTTTTTCTAGATGGCAGTATAAAGATAATTATAGTGTATTATCTTGACATATTAATGTCGTATGCAAAGAAATTGTAGATACAAACTATGAAAATAAACCAAAGACACTCTTGATCGGATTGCGCAAAATGTTTCTTATATTATAACGAAGAATGCTGTATACTAATTATTGGAAAATTTGAAAATTACCTCTATAAAATGAAAAAAAATAATTCTAAATAAATTCAACAGTACCAGTAATGCATATCACTGGTATTTAATTGTGGCTTATTTATTTAAGTATTTATGATCATTTGCATCACCGGTTTTCATTGTCAACAAAGTGAAAATTAACATAATTTTTATTTCGAAAGCACACCTGAAAACAAAAGTGTAGTAGTTTTGAAGTCTCATCTAATACCGGAAGTGTTATGACGTAATAAAACTACCAAATTTAACAATACTAACCTTGGTCGAGTTGAAGTTTAAGTGTAATTCTATGAAGACATAGAATAACACTGGAGGTGTAAGATGCCATCTCCCACCTCACCAGGTCTTACTATAGTGCTTGGTACATCCGTGAAAAAAAAGTAAAATCACAAAAATGCTGAACTCCTAGGAAAATTCAATAGGAAAGTCCCTCATCACATGGCAAAATCGACTGACAAAACACATCAAACGAATGGTCAACAACTGTCATATTGTGATGGGTAGATGTACTTTACAAACATTTACTGTAAATATTGAGGTTGCAGTTGCGCAATACTATCACGCTCGACATATCAATTCTGTAAACAGTTTTTGGAATTGAACATCCAATCCGGACAACAACGTTAAATAGGTGGTATGATCCAAAAGAAAAAAACAAAACAAAACAAAACAAAAAGAAAACAACGTTAACACAATACAGTACTTATGGATATGCATGATAATACTGATATATCACTTAAGGAAAATGAAGGCCATTTTATCATAATATGTAAATAATATTTTAGAAAGGTGCAACGAAGAAACAACTTGATAAATACAAAAGTTTGGAAAAGAAAACCAAGGTGAACGTTTTTTTTTAAATTTGCTTTCAACAAGGTTATCTCATATTTTTGTCTCCTGTGTGATTTCACCCAATAAGGTGTATATTTATACACCTTTAAAGCCAGGTTGATCCCACATATGTTTTGCTGATATAGTTTAACATTTGATTTTATGGAACTTCCCCTTTTTAATTGAACTTTAACTGTGTTAAGACTTATCAAGCAACTGCCTTTCTTTCCTTGTAAAGTCTGATATTTATAATGCACTCTTTACGACCTTTTTTTTTTATATGCGACAGGCATAGCTTTTGAAACTTTTCACGTGTGGCTCTTAATGACCCTATCCACATAATTTTCGAGATCGTAAGTACGATACTTTGGAGGAGAGGAAATTGATATTTGAAATGTAAACATTATGACCTTTCATTTGATACAACCTTACCTTATGAGACACTCAATGACTGCACCTAACTCATTTTGGGGACGTCAATTTGATATTTGAAATGCATACTTTATGGACTTTCTTTGATATGCAACAACCTAACCATCTGAGTAATGTCATGTGTTTACCATCAATAACCCCACCGTTTCAACTGGTATGAAAAAGTGGTTTAAAATTTTAAAATTTTTTGAGTAAAGTGAGCAAAGTGCAAAAAATGATGCAATATAAATTATATAAAAAGAACTTATGAAACTTTAAAAGTCAATGCAAAAGATGAAAATTTCAAATTGATTTTTGGGGAAGGTTCTCATTGAATGTTTTTGGTTATTAGTCAAGCATAATATAACCATGTTGATTTCTCTAATTTCTTCAATTTTCGGTGGTAAGCTGTCGTTGATTCAGAAATATATGCCTCCGCTCGCAAAATTTCAAACTGCATTTACTCATAGACGATCATCATGACAGATAACTCAAATTTTCTAAGTATAAAAGGCTCTGCAGTTGAAGTACAACATTTTAGAAAATCAATTGGGACATATCCAAAAGTCATCAAGGTCACAATATTCCAATATATAAGGCAATACAAAAATTGAGAACCGGAAGTTATACAGACATTGGATTACCATCATTCAACTCAGGTTTACTTGACCTTTCAAATGTCACAAGGTGAAGGTCATAGTACACTTAGAAGGTCAAGGTTATTTTCATCATGACCTTGTCATTGCCCTCAAATTGAAGGTATTGAACTATTGCTTAATTTTGTTATTTATAGTAGGTTGATATCTGTTAACTTTTTTTAAAAATGCACAAAATACTATACTTTTAAGAATTTTCGTCCAGAGGAACATTTAATATACACAATATATGCATCAATCTGTTATTGTTTTCTTAATTTGTAAGCTTGAAATTGCAGCTTAAATTTGTTTGCACTGTGTAACCTGAGTGCAAGACTGCTGATGAAGGATTCAAGTCCCTCCGACATCCGGTTTTGAAATATAACTTTTCACAATCAAAACAAATAATGTCAATAAATCAATTGGTTAGTTCATTCATGATTTGTTATTGTCATTGATAACTTTCCCACGTACCAATAACGCTTTATATCCTACCTATATGTAGACATCATTCCAAGTTGCTTATTACTTTTGTAAGACTATATATGATTTCGTTCTGTTGCAGCATATTATTAATTTCCGGTATGAATGATTTAAATGTCATGTCAGACACATTTTTTTCACGTGTACTGTTTTATAGTAAATCAAGATTATGAAACTTATAAGGATTGCTATTTTGCATCCCATGTTTACTTTAGTCTTTTTTAAATAGTTCGAATTATTGGTAAAATATTAGATTTAATTAGCTAGTTTACATACATGTAATACCATTGAATGGGATGGCGTTTAGGTCATTTGTTGACCCTCTTTCGTTCTTATCATTCAAATTCATTTGTCCGTCAAGAGTATAACTCTGTAGGAACAGAAAATTTCCATTGTTTAAACAAATGTATTTTATATGAAAATCTCTGAATCTCCTTTTTATTCATGTGGCCGCGTACGTACATATTAACAAAAACTTGTATTTATGCCTTCTACCCGAATTGAATTTGGAAGGTACCATCTACAGCCAATGATGTTGATGGTAACAGTCCTAGATAACTAGAAAACCTAGAAACTAAACTTATTCATAATTGAATAATCTTAAACAGGAAATGCCAATTTTAAACCTGGTATATTTGATGTATTTTTTTCTTTCATTCCTTACAGAATCACAGATAAGTAGAGTATCAAATTATGTTTTTTATAAGGTGACAATCGGTAAACTTTGGAGTCAACACACGGCATTTAATGAGCTGCCATATTTATTAAATCATAACAGACAGAGAATAAAAAAATTACGATTATACGATATATTTGCGTACAAAATGATAAAATCGTGCACAGAAGACTAAGTTTATGATATATACATGCATTGGTTCAAGAATTGGATGAACATTATTTTTCACCAGTCAATCGTTTCATATGACTTTAACACCATCTTACGTTGGTGTCTTATGAAAGAATGTTTCATTTGCAGGCAATTGTGTTTGTTTTATGAAGAAGCTAACTTTATCATCTTTGTAGAAAATAAATCTGGGACAATATCCCTAATGCGCCTCCGATTGAGGAACACAAAAGGTGTGTGTAAACAAAACATTTGTGTGTAGTGATATTGGACATGTTTCAATTTTTAACAAGTGACTGAGCTTAAACCATGTGTGTTGATCTTGAAAGTACAGGACCTTAGAATAAATGTGTAAAAACTATGGAGTTATTATATGTATTCAAAGTATTAAATTTTCAAAGAAATTATTGTGTGAAAAAAGGGAGTTTTTATCATGAAGAGCCGCATCACGAAAGGATTTTCGAGGTATGCTAATTTACGGAAAAATTAATCACACTTCGTACCGCGAACATTTAACCACATATGTGAAAATGTCTCAGCTTCGAAACAAGCCATCATACATATACAAGTTTACGATATGGGCTGAGCTACAGAAGAAAACGTTACCATTACCGCCTATGGAGAAACAATAACGCATATTGCCCCATCTGGATGACAAGCAGGAAAAATTTATTTCATTATCATTATGAGTTGCCGTTTGTTTTATTTAATTACCTATAGATATATATCATAATATCAAACTGTTTAATTAGCTGTAACTATTATTTACATTATCTTATAGCTTCAGGATGCAATACAATATATTATTATACAATATTATTTCATTACTGAAATTAATATCAAGATGACATTGGTTTCTAGCTCTTCTTTATTGTTATTGTTTTGAACAGGTGTTATTGTTATTAATATATATATCATATCAAACTGTTTAATTAGCTGTAACTATTATTTACATTATCTTATAGTTTGCTTGAGGATGCAATACAATATATTATTATACAATATTATTTAATTACTGAGATGACATTGGTTTCTAGATCTTTCTTATTTTTATTGTTTTGATCAGGTGTTATTGTCCCCCCCCAACAAGACTTGAAATGAGCTGAATCAATTCTAATTCAACACATATATTACTTTTTTCCTCAAAAGCTTAAACTTTATAAGGTTATTACCCCTTTATCTAATTTTGACTAATAATTAAGGCAATTTAGACATTTCTGTTCTCTGTTGTTCAAACATATAACATATATACAAATAATTAATACGACTAACATATATGCAAGACTAAAAAAGTTTATTATGTTAGTCTAAAATGTAACTTTCAGGGAACCGCCACTGTCTTCTTTTGGAACCAAAACTCAAACTTATACAGCTGATACAATAATTACAATTAGAAAAACCCGGTTCTACCCTAAATTCAAATATTGTATGCTATCCCAGTAAAAAAAACCAGTTCTTTATTGATACTGATAATCATAGAACTGCTCCGACGAATGTCAATGCAATTAGAACTGTTCAACCTTAAATCTGATTGGATCATCCCAGAAAATATTTCAATACTTCTACCTTGGAACAATTAAATACTGTTTTACCCTAGAACTGTCCAGATCAGTTAATTAACATATTGTTTGGAGGAGAGGTTAGAACTGATCTTGACATTATTTTAATAATTCATATTTGTTACTTACTTAGCAACACGATGGGTAACACATGCGGAGTAAGAATGCTTCCACTTCCGATTGTTTGTTCACTCAGTTTATGGTGAGGTTCTTGTTTTTTTATTCGATATCG
Organism: Mytilus edulis; assembly: GCF_963676685.1. Classification (NCBI taxonomy): domain Eukaryota; kingdom Metazoa; phylum Mollusca; class Bivalvia; order Mytilida; family Mytilidae; genus Mytilus; species Mytilus edulis. The sequence goes on from NC_092349.1 coordinate 65,479,834, forward strand.
TTGCTGTCAAATTCACTTATAATACAGGGCTGATATGCATAAAACAACTTAAGTTAAGATTTTCATTCGTAGTACTAATTTATCGTATGACATGTAGAAAAATCCGTCCGTTCGGAACAAATATTAACTTGAGTAGCTTTATGCAAACGGGCCCGGATCACAAACTTCGTTGTCAGTTCACCTTATCAAATAAGTGATTCGTTTACAAGTACATGTATATGCTAGCTCGATTACTATTCGTGGTATTTTAAGACAGAGACAGTCATATTTTTAAACATACAATTTCGGCAGGCAAACAAAAAACCGAGTAGTACTAAAAAATACCATTGGCAGACGGATAATTATTAGTAATAAAAGCTATTTACACGAAATGAGAGAATGTCATGAAATTTGGAAGATGTGATATTTACCATAATGAAATTTGTTTTTTTTTTATATTGAAAAAAGAAGGTGCAGAAAGTGGGGACATTAAAATGCATAAGCCGTAGAGAAACTGACAATGATGTGGCAAAAATACATAAGACTACGAAAAGACAAACCAGTCCATAAACAAACGGATAAAGAACTAAAGACTAAGAATAACGTGATTGAAACCGTTGAATCGATGTCTTCATCCTTATTAAATATAACTGAAACCCTTTTAACAATATCTTCATTGTACGCAGCAACTTTCACATTTTCAAACAGATGTTAGGAAAATAGTATTTACGAGATTTGTTGCGATGGTACAATGGGAAGGTCGGTTATTTTCTTTTTGATCTGCTTTAATGTTTGTTTGAATAAACAAACTTATGAAAGATAAAATGATGATAAATAACCTTAAAATGTTTTATCTTATTGATTGCAATTTGGCTAGATAAATCTAGTTTGACTAGATTATTATTTTCTTTAAATTCAATGCATATTTCGTTTACGACGGAAAAGTAGTACATCTGGTAAAAATATAAAACATAGACACGCACATGTCCTTATATTAACGACAGGAAGTCAACTCTCCATCACTGTAACCAATCAATACTTAAGACAAGATGACCACGTGCTAAGTTTTGATACTATAATTAACACAATAAATCGCTCTAAAACAAACTATCCTAAATGGACATTGTCATGTGAATCAGCAATTCGCACTAGACTGTACTAAAGACAATACATTTCAAAAATGATGTGTTTCTTTCAATTGAGGACATTTTATATTCTTCTAATATTGTCTTTTAAACTCGACATTAAAGCTGAAAACGTTGTGAGAACTGGACAGCATGATATAACCTTAAAACATACAGAACATACGACTTCCATGGAAAACAGGAGTGGCAGTGATAGTATTTTATCTTCTACAAGAGTAGATGTAATCAGCAACGATACGGAAAACAAAACAAACTTTATCGAATTATCAACATCTGGAATAAAGCAGGCAGTTCACAAAATGGATGTCAGTGAAACCACAATGAGTATGACAACCAATAAAACCAACACTCAGATAAGTTTAGACGAAGACACCCCTATGCTAGAATCAGGGTTTTCTGGTAGTACTTTACCGCAAAACAGACCATTCAATACTGAACAAACGGATAACCACAGTTCATTTGATAGTATTTTATCAAATTTGATGACCAACGAATCCTTACTTAACAAATCTGAAATTGAGGGGAACCAAACTATGTTGTCTACTAGAGAAGTAAAACATACTACAACAGGCACATTTTATCAGCAGTGGAACATAACTACAGAAGATGTTTGTTACACATACGGAACTTGTCACTTTGTATCAACAAAGAAATTTAAGTACTGCAACTGTGATGACAAATGTCACTTGTTCAATAATTGCTGTGTGGATGCCAACCAAAACCTAACAGAGCAAAACCTCTTTACTGAATGTCATCCATTCACAAACGATAAATCTGTTCGTCTTGGGGCATTGGTGCTATCACACTGCCCGTCGTTATTCAACAATACAGATGTTCATTTTCGTTGTTTAAATGATGATATCGTAACAGGAGGGCCGTTTGTGATTGGTGGTAATTCAATGATATATAGAAATAAATTTTGTGCTCTATGCAATGGTGTTCAGACATTTAAATACTTTTCTCTTGAAATTAAAGCAGACGGGTTGGATCCTATAAACGATTTAAGCAAAACTACACAAAAGGAAAGGCTTTCTAAACTTTTGACGTTGGGTAAATATTTGTTAGTATCTGTCACTGAAGGTATTCAACTCCGATATTGCTTAAATATCCCTGAATTCAAATCAACTGAAAACCGTGCAAACCAATGTACAAACTACAGTTTTAATCCAATTATATTATCTTCACAGTTTGAAGTTTACAGAAATAAATTCTGTGTCCCACAAGTACTTACTGACTATAATTGCTTTGGACAAGAACTGGATGCATATGCGTTTGAACCTTCTTACGATTTCAATACAACGAAAGTAACGTTTAATTATGACAACGAAGGAGAGGACGCGTCGTGCATTGAATTGGTAAGTTCCAAAACAGTTCAAATCTAAATAATTAGATATTGTTAGTCACACTTCTATAGTTAATGGAGATATAAATTCTTTTAAAGCTGTTTGATAAATATTGAAACGATTGATAAATTTCCTCGTATTGAAATGATCACAATTGACATGAACTAATTGTTTCTTTTATCATATTGTTGAGGATTCAGAAACAGTTTTATTTATTAGATTCTAACAGTTTCGGCATGATAGTTGTTAGAGAATTCTAATTTCTTTTACTTTTGGTTCACATTCACGCACGCTTGAAAATTGTTACTCGTCGAACAATTAAGAATAATGATCCACAATTTTGCATCATCCAGTTTTCATATAAAATGAAATAATATTTCTACAATTATGGAAATTTTGTATTTCCATAATCATATGGTGAATTTACAAATAAGAGACCTACTCCATCAAAGACAAAAAGAAAGAAATATCAGATTTTGTTTTTTCAAAAGATACAAATCGAATGACGGCATCAAATATAAGACACCGTTTAAATGTTTCCCTCAATCACTGCAAAAGCTCCGTAAAAAGTAAAATCCCGATTATTTAACACCGAGGAAAATTCTAAACTGAAAGTCCCAAATCAGATGGCAAAATCAAAAGCGAAACACATTAATCGAATAGACGACACCTGTCATATTCCTGCCTTGGTACAGGCATTTTCTTATATAGGAAATGGTGGATCAAACCTGGTTTCAAAGCTAGCTAAACTATTTTAACAAGTACAAATTCAGGCAATGTTTCTGTACTATCGAACGACAAATTTAATGATATTAGATTGCTTTTGTCAATCAGTAGACATGTTTTTTTAAATGTTGAATATACAACAATAATTGTCTGTTCTTATTTATCATACACTATTTTTGTTTTCAGACCGATCCAACCTGTGATACTATTACAACAGAAACATACGAAGGGTACACAACTACAGTGAACTTTACCTTGGCATCAGTTGCTATGATCGATGATAAAGTTTTATATCACAGCAGTTTGGCCTTAGTATGGTCTCTTTTTGTGCAAAACAAAATCGATGTTGTTTCTGTAGTTACGTTTAGTCCGATGTACAACAATGGTTCTTTATGGGAGGTTAACGTTATTTATCAGTTGTCTTTAGTTATTAGATTCAAAGAAGTTTTGTCTTTACAAACATTGGTAAATTATAACCAACAATTAAACACATTTAGGTGGTCAATAACTATAACAAATCCGGCTTCAGGGAATTTAATTAAAATTTTCAAGTACGAGTATGATAATTATCAGTCAAATATAACAAAACCTTTTTTGCCGAACAATTTTATGAATGAAAGTGACATAAAAGCATATTTCCAAGAAATGCATACACCAACAGCATTGATAGATAATGGAGAATACTTGTGTAACGACATTGAAGTTGCAGGAGTTTATAATATAACTGAACTCTTACTTGTAAATTTTAAATGTTTAATAGACATTAACAGTTCTCCTTATTGGGGTGAACTTCAAATACTGTTTACGTACATCTGCACTTCTATTTCAATTGTTTCCCTAATTTGTTTGATTGTTGTGAACAAACGGATGGGGTTATCAAATTCTGTTGCAGGGTCTAACACAGAAAATTTTTCTCTAAGTATTCTCTTCTCGAGTACCTTAGTTCTTATTGGTATTGGGACTAACAAGTATGAAAACGTATGCTTTTTCCTTGGGATTGCTATACATTTTGCATGGCTAGCCAATTTCTCGTTTATTTCAATAGCTATCGGTTATGTTGGATACAAATTGAGACAAATGGTGAATAACGTAGGGAGAGATCATGAAGAAAAGAAAACAAGAAGACAATTTACATGTTTCGGATTATTTATTCCACTTTGCATTGTTGTACCTTGCGTTTTATTTAATTATTTTCAGGTTCCAAATTTTGCTCCGAAATATGGTGGAATCTCTTGCTTTCCTACATCATTTAGAGCAAATTTGATTTTTTTCACTGGTCCTATCCTATTTAGCATTATCTTCAATTTCTTAACAATTGTTTCAATCATTATATTCGTTTCTAAACAAAAGAAAAATGCTAGTTCACTACGGAAAACAAAGTCATTCAAACAGGTACATATCTACACTCGACTTGCACTTATTACTGGTACTCTTTGGGTCATGGGACTTCTGGGTAGAATTTTCGAGTCAGAAGTTTTTAAAAATATATGTGTAATCACTTGTAGTTTACAAGGTCTGTTCATTGTCGTGGCTAATCTCACTACCAGGGTTGTATGTAACAAAATACGAATGATTAGAAGTGGAAGCACATCAACGACACAAACAACTAAGTTAAGTGTTTCTAAATGATTTTACCTAGTTCGACTAATCATCAAATCGTTTCTGATATTCAAAACAATCAAAACCGGAGTGTCACTTTAGTAATATGAATGGTTGACCTTAAATGATTTTGTTTATAGTTTCTATAGGATCTGGTATCCTTGTTGCACAAATCTAATTATTCTATTCTGTGTTTTGTGAATTTTGGTGTTCATAAACTCAACACAGTCGTCAGTGTGCATTGTAGTGTTTGATGTACTGTTGTTTGTCTGTTTGTCATTTTTCGTTTGTTGCCAACTAAATTTGGATTGTCATCGGTAAAAAGTAAAATAAAAAGGAAAATTAAAAAATGGCAAAATCGAAAGCTCAAACACATCAACCAAAGGATAACATCTGTCATATTGTAAATGAGACGGAGGTTGACGTTTTACCTCGATGTAGATCCCTTATTGGTCCGTCCAAAAAGTTGTTGTCAGGGTCTGAAATGTGCGTAGAGAAAGGTATCTTATTAAGCGTACCATTTTTGACGAGCCGCGACTGGATATTTATACATCCCACAAAATCATACGGTTGCATTTCTTACACAAGGGTTTTGCTACTGGATGAAGAATTTAAAAATAAAATCTGTATTCTATACTGAACAGGGATTCGGAAGATTATTCGAAAAAAAAATAAAAGAAAAGATAACAATTAAAGAATACTACTGCATGAAACGTGTACATATTGTACTACAGTTTTTTTTATTCCACAAAATAGTTTACTGTTACTGTTAACATTAATGCCAATTGCATTCACTACCATATATAAGTAATTCTATGTTTTGAAATGTGTCTGTATGTACATTGAAAATATTCTCTTGTGATATATACATGTATGTTGTTGGGTAAACTGTCATTGGTTGCTTTCAATGTTTATAATGTATATGTACTTTTTAATAAAATTGTTCAACATCCTTTCAGTTTGAAGTTTTAGAAACAAAAATGTTAATTTAGAGAGGAGAAAGATAACAAATGAACATTACGTATTGTATGCGTTTACTTTTCTACATTGGATAGAGGTATAGGGGGAGGGTTGAGATCTCACAAACATGTTTAACCCCGCCGCATTATTGCGCCTGTCCCAAGTCAGGAGCCTCTGGCCTTTGTTAGTCTTGTATTATTTTTAATTTTAGTTTTTTGCGTACAATTTGGAAATTAGTATGGCGTTCATTATCACTGAACTAGCATATATTTGTTTAGGGGCCAGTTGAAGGACGCCTCCGGGTGCGGGAATTTCTCGCTACATTGAAGACCTGTTGGTGACCTTCTGCTGTTGTTTTTTTCTATGGTCGGGTTGTTGTCTCTTTGGCATTTTCCCCATTTCCATTCTCAATTTTATTAAAACTGGAGTTGAAAATAAACTGAAAATGCAAAGGCAAAAAGGAAAAGACAAAAAAGATGAACAAAACTATTCAAAACGCAACAAAGAAAACACAACAAAGAAAAATAAGGTTCAACAAGATTAACCCTCTCTTAAATTCGTCTATGATCTCAGGCGATCCCGTAAGGGTATGGATACCCTGCTTAATATGATAATCATTAGACAGATTTGTGTTTGTCTAATGTTAGAAAAATCACCAAAAAAATATATTTGTTCAAAACAAATAGTATATTTATGACTTTGTCTTTTACGAAAAGCTTATCTTATTCTTTTGGGCTTGTCGTCCTTTCAATTAGATTTATGATGTTATCGTTCTTTCTACATCTGTGGTAATTAATTTTTTTCTTTTGTCGTTTGGGTTGCTGTCTGTGTCACTATATCTATATTGCTTTCTATTTATTAAAAACAACTTTGACATCGTACTTTATCAAACATACACAGTTGGTAGTATGATATTCAAAATTAAGGACAAAATAAGACCTCAGGATTTCTAATTTCAAATTAATTGAATTTGATAGGTTCCTTGATGAGAAGTTATTTTTAAGTTATACTGCACAAATTTATTAAACTGAACTAATATCAACAGCAATAATTATACTTTTCTAAACTTAAAGTCTAAGTTTCAACATGTTCAAAACAGGCAATTCTATACAAATGTGTCAAAATATTTATTTTTGTATTAGAACCCGTTCTCTGCGTCCTGGGATACGTAAAACAGGATAATTTGTAAATCACAGAAAACTTAATAACTTTAGTTAATAACTTGTGAATTATTTCATTGCACTAGGTCATGTTTGTTTCCAGACTGTTTCCGAAGGGTTTATGAGTCTTTAATTAACTAAAAATGTTATATGTGAGATTAATGACTTACGTCTTGGAAATATGATTCACTTATATGTTGCACTTGACTTTTAACTAGTTTTCAGTCACTACGCATACTCGAAGATTGATTCTTTGCGTTTTAGTAATTTTGTTAGTATTTTTTGTGCTTATGCTGAGAGGTGAGACGTTGTATTGATAAAGGGACACTTTCGAATATAGTCAAAATGAAACACATTTACACTATACAATACGGCTGTATAGAGAGAGCAAACATATTAATGCAAAGGATCCGACATTATTTTGTGTCGAGCTAATAAATCAGACCTTTTTGTCTCATTTAATAGTTCTTATTATGTAAAAAGTAAAATCACAAAAATACTGAACTTAAAGGAAAATCAATTCGGAAATAATGTTGTTGTACCATTGTTCCGAGTTTGGAAGACGTTTAAGATTCTGTTTACATGTTTATTCCCGCCAAATTATGGATGAACCTCTCTCAAGTCAGGAACCTTTTACTAGTATTCTGCAATTGTCGTTTGTCGCTGTCACATTTATTTGTTTTTCGTTTATTGTTTGGTACATTACTATGCCGGTGGCGTTGACTTTTAAATGTTTAACACTTTTTTTATTTTGGGACTCCATTTACCTTAATTATTAATGTATCGTTAAAAAAGAGAGACGAAAGATACCAAAGGGACAGTCAAACTCATAAATCTAAAACAAACTGACAACGCCATGACTAAAAATGAAAAAGACAAACAAACAACAGCACACATGACACAACATATAAAACTACATTTAAATTGCGGCAACAGCACGATAAAGTTGTAGCTCAAATATAGAGGTATCCCCGGTAATAGAATGGTGACATTAGCATGAGGGTGTAAGTTGGGAGAAATAAGTTCAAAATGTTATGGTAGGAACGTGCTATTTGTGTGTAAAAAAATATGTACCTATTTTTATATAAAATTTACTTAAATTTTGGTCCCAAATGAATATATGAATATATGACCTATATTTTTATACATTATTTTAGTCTTAAATGCATAGATTCCTGGATTAAATATGCGTGAAGCTATATATGAGTTTTAAGATACATCTTTGTTCACATTGTATCAAATTAGCCTCGAAAAAAAGATAGATTAAGTTTATATTGCGAAATACAATAAGCTAATAGCTAGAAGTAAAATATCAGAAATTGCCAAGATTAAAGTTGATAATTCCAAGATTAAAGTATATTATTTAAAGATCAAAGTTTGAAATTCCAAGATTTATGTTTATTCAAGATTAAAGTTAAAAATTCCAAAATTAAAATTTGAAATTCCAAGATTTAAGTTTGAAATTCCAAGATTTAAGTTATTAATTCCTAATTCAACGATTACAAAAATAAAGTAAAAATGATTGCCCAAGTACGCTCCCGTTGAATACAACCTGGCTTTCGAATGTTTAGATTTGACCGTTCCTCGGTAAATCAATAGAAAATGGTGTCGAGTACAGAAGACATCAAGTGATTTACATCTTTATCTACACACACTGACTTATGCAGAAAAAGTATATCACAATTGAATGTATTCGCCTTAAGTTTTCATAAGAGAAAATTTCGGTCCCACTTTCCGCTTACCTCGGAATTTTTTTTCTAGATTAAAGAATTTTTATATTGAAATCTGCTTTCATTTAACCATATAAAGGATTACAATATAATGAATGATTTAGAATAATGCATACATAATGTAATTATGTTGTAAGGCCGGTTCAGATGTGATCTTATACATAATCATTGCTATTGTGTTTTGTTTTTTCAAATTGTGTGTTTTCGCTTAACTTACTTCACATTGTATATACGTTTAATGTCTATATCATAAATATATGCAAACATCTGTGTTAAAGTATAGCTTCATCAGGAAATATCTTTCAAAATAAAACAGGACATCATTTACTTATTAATTATAAAACAAATCTTAGACACGCTGAGTACTTACCCTTATGTCGTGAAATGTATATCTTGCTTTAAACACGCAGAATCACTAGGTTTTGCAAATATTAAACTGTTACACCATGACGCAGCTGGTTCCATCCTTTTGGAGTTCAAACGATCCCTCAGTTTTTGATATTTTTCAAATGACTTGTCTCGTATTTATAAATTTACGAGATTTCCACATCGATTTGAAATTACTTTTGTCTTTTAACAGTATATAGAAACACAAATTGAGCATACACAGGCTACAATCATCATCTAAAAAGTCTACATGCATGTATCTATATAACGTTGGAAAACATTTTATAATTGAGAATATAGAATATAATTTTTTTTGACAAGCTCGAATCTCGTCTTTAAATTGTTTCACACTTTCTTTGTGGCGAGATAAGCTAGGCCTTGTAAACTATAAACAGTAACAAATATATCATTCGTGACCTCTGAATGAAGGCGTCCGCCAAGTAATTCCATGATTCATAACAAGACGGCAATAAAACGAAGACGTATGTACACATTTACTTGTTTGAAAAACTGAGTTTTTCGTATAGTCCTTGCCTTTTTCTTTTGCCTCTAAGCAAATATGATTCCAGCAACAAGATGTAAAAAAATTATGAAAATAGACAAACGAATTGGACCTATGAGCTATAAACTATCAGAAAATACAGATTCTGGTATTTATAGATACAAGACCGCAAAAAAATGTCGCAGGTGGGGTCAAACAGTTTGTGAAGGTGACGCTTAATCTTAACCACGATGAACACATTTATTCTAAAACTAGTTGTTGGCATGATACGGGTTATGTTCTTCTCACATACCTTTTGATGGTGTGATACTTAGCCCCTAACGAGAAGAACAGTGATTGATATTCATAAGATAAAGATATAACATCTTTATCAGTTTAATTGAGGTCTGGAGCTCGCTTTTCAGTAATTGCTAGTAGTCCTCTGTTTATATATGTCTCATCGTCATTTTGTTTAGTTTTTTTCGTTACCTATTCTGACATCGGAGTCGGACGTCTTTTAAACTGCGTTTTACTGTGCGCAATGCTGTATGTTTGTGTTTTCTACATTGGCTAGCGGTATAGGGTTGAGATTTCAAAAAAACATGTTTAACCCCTCCGTATATTTGTGCCGATCCCAAGTCAAGAGACTCTGTCCTTTGTTAATCCTGTATCATTTTTAATTAAAGTTGCTTTGATATATTTTGGAAATTAGTATGACGTCTATTAGTATTGACCTAGTATACATTTTGTTTAGGTACCAGCTGAAATACGCCTCTAGATACAATATTTTCGCGCTGTATCGAAGACCTATTGGTGGCCTTCGGATTTTTTCCGCTCTTTGATCTGGTGTTTTATTCTTTGACACATTCCCAATTTCCATTCTCATCTTAATTATAATTGCATAATCTATCGTACAAGTCATTGAAAAAATACCACTATAGTCAAACGCAAGCTTTGTTGCTTTAATTTATTTTTAAAGAGATGAAAATGGGGGCGTTAAATGTTACGAGAATATTTATTGATGGACGTGTTCATACTGTAGCGACGTCACATACAAAGTTTATGGCGCTGACATAAGAGTCTTGTACATCTAGCATTGTCTAACGCACTATGTATTTCCTCACAAATGTGTTCGAGAATCAGAAAGATCGAAGTATTGACAACAACTAGGAAAAACATAAAAAAAAAGTATTAACAAAAATAACGAATAAATGAGAGGCACATAAACATATATGGCAGGATTCAACTACATGTATTATATTAGTTTGTCTGCAGTTTTTATACATTTAAGCTATTTTAAAGCAGTCAAGATCATTATCTCAAAAATAAAAAAAAACTGAAGATACATTATTTAATATTGGTAAACATGTGTTAAATGCTTTATTACTTAAGTACAAGTCTCCGATTGCATTATCAACTCACTCAGTAGCCTTTTTTGTACGGAAATAATATTCCACCTGTTTTCCGAAAATTTACCGTTCATAATTTAATAAGCAAGTATAACCTTTGTTTTGCTAACTTTAAAATTGTACACAAATGGCACTGTTACTCGTATGCTTGACCAAGACATTCATCTGCTATGGTAGGTTCAAAATTTCAGTTTTGTTCGTCTTCACTTTCGGAAACCATTGTCGAAATATCAACTATCCATAATCATGATGTTCTGCTGACAGATAAAACATATGCACACACATCTGAATATCTCGACTCCAATTAAGTATGAACGAATACCGGTGACAGAATACCAGTACGACAATACTCTATGCTGTAAAGGAATAAAAGGGTTTTGTTGACATGTAACTTCCACTGTATATTGTCTTTAATAGTTTGATACATGAACAACATTACTGTTTTCTAGTTATAATTATTTTCAATGTCATTATATCATTAAAACTAGCTTAAATTAAACACAGAGCATATATCATGTAGATTGTATTAACGTATCCATAAACTGCTTATGTGAGAAAATATCGACTTGAAACCTCTATCACAACATGCAGAAGACGCAGGAATTTAAGTGTAACAACTAATGATATGAAGGAGTTTTAATTATTTAGTATACAAGATAATACTCGAATAGCAATTAAAGTACATTATGTTTATCGGTATGACCTGTGTAGTAGTTTGATTCAATGGATGGATGTGGATTTCGCACAAGTACCAGAATCTATGACAAACGAGATACTCATATTCCTACTCATACTTGTAAAACGTCATTGATGTATCTGAGCAGTAAGTTGATGAACCATAGGGTATGTAAAAATACGTCTCGTCATATTTCTAAATTAGCTGTCTGTTTTTTTTTTTGTTCACACATCGTTGTCAATATGATATACAGTGAAATCTGTTGAAACCGAACCTGTAAATTGATGCAATTGTTTAACAAGTGAGATATATAGATAGCTAGGTATAATCCACCATTTTATACATACGACAATGCCTGTACCACGTCAAGAATATGACAATTTCATATTCATTCGTGTGATGCTTTGAGCTTTTGATTTTGCTATTTAATTAGGAACTTTTTGTATTGAAATTTCTCCGGAATTTTGTATTTTTGGGAATTTACTTTTTTCGTATGCGTTCTTATAAATTACAATCAACGGTCTCTAGGTATTTTTGATATGAATCCTTAAAATGAATCTTGAAGTCGGGCAGTGGGTACAATAAAATCAACTTTGACCTTTAAAAAAAACCAAACTTATATATAAAGTTCCATGCATATGCATAGCTGTGTGCAAGCAATGCTTTTAATTTGGCTATTTATGTCAGATTAAAGGTGTCGAAAATATTGAACCATTTACACAACATCAACAATTTAATAAAGAAAATCATTCTTAATGGTCAATTTTGTGTGGTAACGATTTCGTTAAGTTTTAGAATTATGTATTCTTTCCGTTGCATCGACTTATGTCGGTAATGAAGTACAAAACTTAAGGAATCGATTTGTTTATAAATAGCTGTTTCTATGCATTCTCATTCAAATGCATCTTCGTTGACCATATCTCGAAAATATCAGTTGATGCATTATAGGACCAAACGGAAAAACACATGTTTCACATGTTGGATATCGATTTCTGGTTGATTGACTTATTTATGTATTTCATTTATTACCGATTTTGATGTATTCATAATAATACTTATTCACTTACATTCGTATTCAGGATTATAAAATGTGACAATTTTCTGAAAGGGAAGTGTTTTGTGGTGTGGAAGATCACTAGTCATAAGGACATTCTCTGCAGGGAATGCTTCAACGGATTCGTTGGTTCTGATAGACATTGTACTTAGTCCATTTCTTTCCATAGAATAAAAGCTTTTATTTTTTCTGCAATATGGATGTAAATAAAAAACCGATTAAGATTTTCATATATGTATATATGCAGTCAAAGATGCTTTTTAGCTTCTGAATTCTTTCGATGTCACACAAATGTACTGTGGATTCATTTATTTTCGTGGGTACCAATTTTTGTGGATTGAAGAAAACTTGAATGTTCGTGGATATTTGACTTCGTGGTTTTGCCGAAGTCTGCGTCTGCATACAAGCCATAAGAAAATTTGTCATTCGTTGACCATTAAAGGAGTAGGTCCGGTAAGGACCGATTTTGGCCTCAAATTTCAGGTTCATCTGACGAAAGATTTTGACCACTTTTTAAACACTTAAGTGTCTATTTTATTTGAATTAATTAGTTTATGTGAAAGATTTTAACAGATTTAGTCATTAAAAACGATCCGATTCAAGCTCAAATATGAAAAATCTACCAAATATGCCGAAAAATGTCACTTTTCAGATGGTTTTTGGTAAAAATGAAAGTGGACGCATCCGTGTTCATCCTCAACCTTTATATATGTTATGTATTATCATAAAATACAACTTACATTTCAATATTAAGGATGAACACGAATGCGGCCACTTTCGTTTTACACGAAAACCGTCTAAAATTTAACTAAAATGCTAGAATTATGAGGAATTCAGTAATTTAGCATGACGTAATGGTGCTAGTACCGGATATATGTGCATTGTATTCTCAAAAACAGCCCATATTTATGTAGCAGAAGCATTCTACTGTCCAATAAATAACTAAAGGTTTACATTTTAACAATTTTGTAAAACAGCTATATTTTGGGGCCAAAAAGGGGTCTTACTGAACCTTCTCCTTTCGTGGTTCAACTGTTCCCACGAAATCCTCGGAAATTGGTATCCAACGAATAATAATGAATCCACAGTATACAAATTAAATTGAATTTGCGCATTTCCTGTTTTATTTTTCTGATAAATAGGTGATCGCAATTAAAGATTTGTTCCCTTGAAGATCATTTGCATGTCATTCGGTTTTTTTTGGTACTATGACGACGTAGGTCTCACGAAAATAACACCAACATATGTAAAAAAATAACCGTGTAAAATCAACTTTTCAATTGTCTTTCTGGAATATCATATTTTCCTACATTTACAATAAACAAGAAGGTACGAATTTTCGTGCTTGGCATACTTAATTCATAATGCCAAAAATCGGCAAATAAAAAATGGACAGCTAGCAAATTTGAAAAATAATCACACATTACACATATTTCTACTCGTCAATTTTGGTCTGCTCATTGAATACGAAATAGTTCTTGTTGGTAGTACTTGTGAAAGTCTGACGAAGCATTCACCCAACACTCTGAAATGCACGTTTGAAGGATTTAAAATGTGCACACATGATGAAAGTCATCATTTTTAAGGTGATGTATAAATATTAACTTTACAATTATTTCGGTTCTGACAGTCTTGTAATTGAAACCAAAGCAGTCTAATTTTAAATAAAAGAAAACAATGATTTACAAATGTTAAAACTCGCAAATTCATTTTAGATATTGCCAATCAAGAAAAATGTAAGCAGAAGGGTTGGTATCAATTCTATCATAGATTTTCCGGTACGTTCACACAGTAAGCGCTTCTAATTATGCATTGATTACCAACGAATACAACCGTACCCAGCTGCGGGGAAAATTGTCTCAATATGCGAAACTTGGTAATTTCACCATTTAGAATTCTACGATTATAACGGAGAATGATTCGAATGCAAATAGAGGGTGCTGGGAACATTGTAAGTTTACAGATTAACAGTAAAAGGTTCATTTGTTCACATCTTTTACCTAAAAAATAAGGACTTCTGGTTTTTTTTTATCCGACGCTTACGTTCCTCCACTCATCAAAACGCACGCAGTTGATATCATTTGAATTTTGTCATTTTCAGTTCAATTCTATGTTAGACCAAATTATTTTATTGACCTGAACATAAAATAAATGTATTTTCGGAAAACAAAAATAAACTAGTTTGCCGTGTTCAACATCATTGGTGCATATGGTTACTACATGTACGCATGCTGTTTTTGATATTTATCAAATGATTAACACTGAAGAAAATGATCTAAAACATTACACTACATAATAAAAGAGCCATTCAATTCAAATTTGACAATCTATTTCTTACATCATGGACATAGTATGTTATTCACTCACCTCATTTTTGTCTTCTGTTTCCACGCAAACACTAGCAGTATAAACAACAACACACAAAGTATGGGGATAGAAATATACAAGAAAATTGTATCTGCAGAAATATATAATAAAAATTATAGGTACAAAAATGATGATATTTAAAAAGAAAATTTCTAAAATATCGTGTTAAGGTAAATTTGTACTTTTTTGGTCATAACAATACTGACGTAGCTAGAGTGTGTTCAGATGGTTGGATTTCAGCGAAACAGATGTTAGATAGGCAAAGCAGATTCAGTCATGATTTGCTTTTAAATTTCATTGAAGTCATTTGACGCATTTTGTAATTTTGTAATTTGAATTCATGTACTAGTACATCACCACAGAATTTATTTTGCTTTAAGTTTTATTTGATGATATAAACAAAATTTATGCTATAAAATGTTTAATACTACGTCTTATATGACATTAATACAACTCTTCAATCTAAACAAAAACCTTTTACAATTTTGTTTTTGTTTGACAAAAAGCTTACTATTCACTTTTAAGGCCAATTACTCGAAAAATATAATCTTTCGAAAGCTAAAACAGTTTAGGAAAAGATTCGAAAATTCATTGTTGAAAAAATTTAATAATTGAATGTTCTTTCAGCAGATTAATTAACGACATAACAAGTATCTAATCAAGACATGAATCGAAAATATATCATTGAAAATAATGAAATACTTTATTCACAAGAGTGTTTTCGAGATTATCGTAAAGTAAAACAAAACATAAGCTTTACCTGGGTTACTTTTCTCGTCTGGAAGAATTCCGTCTTCAGATGTGGTTGTCATAACTGTTGTTTCTAAATATGATGTCGATACTGTTTCTTGTGTAGGTGAAGTTGACATTGTTGTTTCTGTTGGTGACATTGATACTGTGTTCTCTGTTGGTGACGTTGATGCTTTAGTCTCAGTTAATTTTACAGTAGTTATCTCAGATGTTGTTGGTTCTGTAGTCATCTCAGATGTTGCTGGTAATGTAGTCATCTCAGATGTTGTTGGTACTGTAGTTACCTCAGATGTTGTTGGTACTATAGTCATCTGAGATGTCGTTAGTACTGTAGTCATCTCAGGTGTTGTTGGTACTGTAGTCAACTCAGATGTTGTTGGTACTGTAGTCATCTCAGATGCTGTTGGTTCTGTAGTCATCTCAGATGTTGTTGGTTCTGTAGTCACCTTAGATGTTGTTGGTTCTGTAGTCATCTGAGATGTTGTAGGTACTGTAGTCACCTCAGATGTTGTTGGTTCTGTAGTCAACTCAGATGTAGTTAGTTCTGTAGTCAACTCAGATGTCGTTAGTACTGTAGTCACCTCAGATGTTGTTGGTACTGTAGTCAACTGAGATGTTGTTGGTTCTGTAGTCACCTCAGATGTTGTTGGTACTGTAGTCATCTCAGGTGTTGTTGGTACTGTAGTCACCTCAGATGTTGTTGGTACTGTAGTCATCTGAGATGTTGTTGGTACTGTTGTCATATCAGATGTTGTTGGTTCTGTTGTAATCTCAGATGTTGTTGGTTCTGTAGTCATCTCAGATGTTGTTGGTTCTGTTGTAATCTCAGATGTTGTTGGTACTGTTGTCACCTCAGATGTTGTTGGTTCTGTAGTCATATCAGATGTTGTTGGTTCTGTAGTCATCTCAGATGTTGTTGGTTCTGTAGTCAACTCAGATGTAGTTGGTTCTGTAGTCACCTTAGATGTTGTTGGTTCTGTTGTCATCTCAGATGTTGTTGGTTCTGTTAGCATCTCAGATGTTGTTGGTTTTGTTGTAATCTCAGATGTTGTTGGTTCTGTAGTCACCTTAGATGTTGTTGGTTCTGTTGTCATCTCAGATGTTGTTGGTTCTGTTAGCATCTCAGATGTTGTTGGTTCTGTTGTAATCTCAGATGTTGTTGGTTTTGTAGTCATCTCAGATGTTGTTGGTTCTGTAGTCACCTTAGATGTTGTTGGTTCTGTTGTCATCTCAGATGTTGTTGGTTCTGTTAGCATCTCAGATGTTGTTGGTACTGTTGTCATATCAGATGTTGTTGGTTCTGTTGTAATCTCAGATGTTGTTGGTTCTGTAGTCATCTCAGATGTTGTTGGTTCTGTTGTAATCTCAGATGTTGTTGGTTCTGTAGTCAACTCAGATGTTGTTGGTTTTGTAGTCATCTCAGATGTTGTTGGTTCTGTAGTCATATCAGATGTTGTTGGTTCTGTTAGCATCTCAGATGTTGTTGGTTCTGTTAGCATCTCAGATGTTGTTGGTACTGTAGTCATCTCAGATGTTGTTGGTACTGTTGTCATATCAGATGTTGTTGGTTCTGTAGTCATATCAGATGTTGTTGGTTCTGTTAGCATCTCAGATGTTGTTGGTTCTGTAGTCATCTCAGATGTTGTTGGTTCTGTTGTCACCTGAGATGTTGTTGGTTCTGTAGTCATATCAGATGTTGTTGGTTCTGTTAGCATCTCAGATGTTGTTGGTACTGTAGTCATCTCAGATGTTGTTGGTACTGTTGTCATATCAGATGTTGTTGGTTCTGTAGTCGACTCAGATGTTGTTGGTTCTGTATTCACCTCAGATGTAGTTGGTTCGGTAGTCACCTCAAATGTAGTTGGTTCGGTAGTCACCTCAGATGTAGTTGGTTCGGTAGTTATCTCAGATGTTGTTGGTACTGTTGTCACCTCAGATGTTGTTGGTTCTGTTGTCATATCAGATGTTGTTGGTTCTGTTGTCATATCAGATGTTGTTGGTTCTGTAGTCAACTCAGATGTAGTTGGTTCTGTAGTCAACTCAGATGTTGTTGGTTCTGTTGTCATATCAGATGTTGTTGGTACTGTTGTCATCTCAGATGTTGTTGGTTCTGTAGTCATCTCAGATGTTGTTGGTTCTGTAGTCATTTCAGATGTTGTTGGTTCTGTAGTCAACTCAGATGTTGTTGGTTCTGTAGTCAACTCATATGTTGTTGGTTCTGTAGTCATCTCATATGTTGTTGGTACTGTTGTCACCTCAGATGTTGTTGGTTCTGTTAGCATCTCAGATGTTGTTGGTACTGTAGTCATCTCAGATGTTGTTGGTTCTGTAGTCATATCAGATGTTGTTGGTTCTGTTAGCATCTCAGATGTTGTTGGTACTGTAGTCATCTCAGATGTTGTTGGTACTGTTGTCATATCAGATGTTGTTGGTTCTGTAGTCATATCAGATGTTGTTGGTTCTGTTAGCATCTCAGATGTTGTTGGTTCTGTAGTCATCTCAGATGTTGTTGGTTCTGTTGTCACCTGAGATGTTGTTGGTTCTGTAGTCATATCAGATGTTGTTGGTTCTGTTAGCATCTCAGATGTTGTTGGTACTGTAGTCATCTCAGATGTTGTTGGTACTGTTGTCATATCAGATGTTGTTGGTTCTGTAGTCGACTCAGATGTTGTTGGTTCTGTATTCACCTCAGATGTAGTTGGTTCGGTAGTCACCTCAAATGTAGTTGGTTCGGTAGTCACCTCAGATGTAGTTGGTTCGGTAGTTATCTCAGATGTTGTTGGTACTGTTGTCACCTCAGATGTTGTTGGTTCTGTTGTCATATCAGATGTTGTTGGTTCTGTTGTCATATCAGATGTTGTTGGTTCTGTAGTCAACTCAGATGTAGTTGGTTCTGTAGTCAACTCAGATGTTGTTGGTTCTGTTGTCATATCAGATGTTGTTGGTACTGTTGTCATCTCAGATGTTGTTGGTTCTGTAGTCATCTCAGATGTTGTTGGTTCTGTAGTCATTTCAGATGTTGTTGGTTCTGTAGTCAACTCAGATGTTGTTGGTTCTGTAGTCAACTCATATGTTGTTGGTTCTGTAGTCATCTCATATGTTGTTGGTACTGTTGTCACCTCAGATGTTGTTGGTTCTGTAGTCATCTCAGATGTTGTTGGTACTGTAGTCGACGCAGATGTTGTTGGTACTATAGTCATCTCAGACGTTGTTGGTTCTGTCGACATCTCAGATGTTGTTGGTACTGTTGTCATCTCAGATGTTGTTGGTACTGTTGTCATCTCAGATGTTGTTGGTACTGTAGTCATATCAGATGTTGTTGGTTCTGTAGTTTCCTCATATGTTGTTGGTTCTGTAGTCATCTGAGAAGTTGTTGGTTCTGTAGTCAACTCAGATGTTGTTGGTACAGTTGTCATCTCAGATGTTGTTGGTTCTGTAATCAACTCAGATGTTGTTGGTTCTGTCGACATGTCAGATGTTGTTGGTACTGTTGTCATCTGAAATGTTGTTGGTTCTGTAGTTTCCTCAGATGTTGTTGGTTCTGTAGTCATCTGAGAAGTTTTTGGTTCTGTATTCACCTCAGATGTTGTTGGTACAGTTGTCATCTCAGATGTTGTCGGTTCTTTAATCAACTCAGATGTTGTTGGTTCTGTCGTAATCTCAGATGTTGTTGGTTCTGAAGTCAACTCAGATGTTGTTTGTACTATAGTCATATCAGATGTTGTTGGTTCTGTAGTCATCTCAGTTGTTGTTGGTTCTGAAGTCAACTCAGATGTTGTTTGTACTGTAGTCATATCAGATGTTGTTGGTTCTGAAGTCAACTCAGATGTTGTTTGTACTGTAGTCATATCAGATGTTGTTGGTTCTGTAGTCAACTCAGATGTTGTTGGTTCTGTAGTCAACTCAGATGTTGTTGGTTCTGTAATCATATCAGATGTTGTTGGTTCTGTAGTCAACTGAGATGTAGTTGGTTCTGTAGTCAACTGAGATGTAGTTGGTTCTGTAGTCACCTCAGATGTTGTTTGTACTGTAGTCAACTCAGATGTTGTTGGTTCTGTAGTCAACTGAGATGTAGTTGGTTCTGTAGTCACCTCAGATGTTGTTTGTACTGTAGTCATCTGAGATGTTGTTGGTTCTGTAGTCATCTCAGATGTTGTTGGTTCTGTAGTCAACTCAGATGTTGTTGGTTCTGTAGTCAACTGAGATGTAGTTGGTTCTGTAGACATCTCAGATGTTGTTGGTTCTGTAGTCAACTCAGATGTTGTTGGTTCTGTAGTCAACTCAGATGTAGTTAGTTCTGTAGTCAACTCAGATGTCGTTAGTACTGTAGTCACCTCAGATGTTGTTGGTTCTGTAGTCAACTCAGATGTTGTTGGTTCTGTAGTCAACTCAGATGTAGTTAGTTCTGTAGTCAACTCAGATGTCGTTAGTACTGTAGTCACCTCAGATGTTGTTGGTTCTGTAGTCATCTGAGATGTTGTTGGTTCTGTAGTCATCTCAGATGTTGTTGGTTCTGTAGTCAACTCAGATGTAGTTAGTTCTGTAGTCAACTCAGATGTCGTTAGTACTGTAGTCATCTCAGATGCTGTTGGTTCTGTAGTCATCTCAGATGTTGTTGGTTCTGTAGTCACCTTAGATGTTGTTGGTTCTGTAGTCATCTGAGATGTTGTTGGTTCTGTAGTCATCTCAGATGTTGTTGGTTCTGTAGTCAACTCAGATGTAGTTAGTTCTGTAGTCAACTCAGATGTCGTTAGTACTGTAGTCACCTCAGATGTTGTTGGTTCTGTAGTCAACTCAGATGTTGTTGGTTCTGTAGTCAACTCAGATGTAGTTAGTTCTGTAGTCAACTCAGATGTCGTTAGTACTGTAGTCACCTCAGATGTTGTTGGTTCTGTAGTCAACTCAGATGTTGTTGGTACTGTAGTCATCTCAGATGTTGTTGGTTCTG
Organism: Mytilus edulis; assembly: GCF_963676685.1. Taxonomy (NCBI): domain Eukaryota; kingdom Metazoa; phylum Mollusca; class Bivalvia; order Mytilida; family Mytilidae; genus Mytilus; species Mytilus edulis. Next base: position 65,500,548 of record NC_092349.1, read on the forward strand.
TAGTCATCTGAGATGTTGTTGGTTCTGTAGTCAACTGAGATGTTGTTGGTTCTGTAGTCATCTCAGATGCTGTTGGTTCTGTAGTCATCTCAGATGTTGTTGGTTCTGTAGTCACCTTAGATGTTGTTGGTTCTGTAGTCATCTGAGATGTTGTTGGTTCTGTAGTCATCTCAGATGTTGTTGGTTCTGTAGTCAACTCAGATGTAGTTAGTTCTGTAGTCAACTCAGATGTTGTTGGTTCTGTAGTCACCTTAGATGTTGTTGGTTCTGTAGTCATCTGAGAAGTTGTTGGTTCTGTAGTCACCTTAGATGTTGTTGGTTCTGTAGTCATCTCAGATGTTGATGGTACTGTTGTCATCTCAGATGTTGTTGGTTCTGTAGTCATCTGAGATGTTGTTGGTTCTGTAGTCATCTCAGATGTTGTTGGTTCTGTTAGCATCTCAGATGTTGTTGGTTCTGTAGTCAACTCAGATGTCGTTGGTTCTGTAGTCAACTCAGATGTAGTTGGTTCTGTAGTCAACTCAGATGTCGTTAGTACTGTAGTCACCTCAGATGTTGTTGGTTCTGTAGTCAACTCAGATGTTGTTGGTTCTGTAGTCATCTGAGATGTTGTTGGTTCTGTAGTCAACTGAGATGTTGTTGGTTCTGTAGTCACCTTAGATGTTGTTGGTTCTGTAGTCACCTTAGATGTTGTTGGTTCTGTAGTCATCTCAGATGTTGTTGGTTCTGTAGTCAACTCAGATGTAGTTAGTTCTGTAGTCAACTCAGATGTTGTTGGTTCTGTAGTCACCTTAGATGTTGTTGGTTCTGTAGTCATCTGAGAAGTTGTTGGTTCTGTAGTCACCTTAGATGTTGTTGGTTCTGTAGTCATCTCAGATGTTGATGGTACTGTTGTCATCTCAGATGTTGTTGGTTCTGTAGTCAACTCAGATGTTGTTGGTTCTGTAGTCACCTCAGATGTTGTTGGTTCTGTAGTCACCTTAGATGTTGTTGGTTCTGTAGTCATCTGAGAAGTTGTTGGTTCTGTAGTCACCTTAGATGTTGTTGGTTCTGTAGTCATCTCAGATGTTGATGGTACTGTTGTCATCTCAGATGTTGTTGGTTTTGTAGACAACTCAGATGTTGTTGGTTCTGTAGTCACCTTAGATGTTGTTGGTTCTGTCGACATCTCAGATGTTGTTGGTTCTGTAGTCACCTTAGATGTTGTTGGTTCTGTCGACAACTCAGATGTTGTTGGTTTTGTAGACAACTCAGATGTTGTTGGTTCTGTAGACAACTCAGATGTTGTTGGTTCTGTCGACATCTCAGATGTTGTTGGTTCTGTAGTCAACTCAGATGTAGTTGGTTCTGTAGTCAACTCAGATGTTGTAGGTTCTGTAGACAACTCAGATGTTGTTTGTACTGTAGTCATCTCAGTTGTTGTTGGTTCTGTAGTCAACTGAGATGTAGTTGGTTCTGTAGTCAACTCAGATGTTGTTGGTTCTGTAGTCATCTCAGATGTTGTTGGTACTGTAGTCACCTCAGATGTTGTTGGTTCTGTAGTCAACTCAGATGTAGTTGGTTCTGTAGTCATCTCAGGTGTTGTTGGTACTGTAGTCACCTCAGATGTTGTAGGTTCTGTAGACAACTCAGATGTTGTTGGTTCTGTAGTCAACTCAGATGTAGTTGGTTCTGTAGTTAACTCAGATGTTGTAGGTTCTGTAGTCAACTCAGATGTTGTTGGTTCTGTAGTCAACTCAGATGTAGTTGGTTCTGTAGTCAACTCAGATGTTGTTGGTTCTGTAGACATCTCAGATGTTGTTGGTTCTGTAGACAACTCAGATGTAGTTGGTTCTGTCGACATCGCAGATGTTGTAGGTTCTGTAGTCAATTCAGATGTAGTAGGTTCTGTAGTCAATTCAGATGTAGTTGGTTCTGTCGACATCTCAGATGTTGTAGGTACTATAGTCACCTCCGATGTTGTTTGTACTGAAGTCAACTCAGATGTTGTTGGCTCTGTAGTCATATCAGATGTTGTTGGTACTGTGGTCATACCAGATGTTGTGAATAAGGTTGTTAGTTCCAGTGTTGTAGGTCTTGTTGTCACTTCAGATATTTTTGGTTCAGTTGTTAATTCTTTGGTTGTTACTTCTGTTTTGTATGATTGAAACAACGACACTGTTTTTTCTGTAGATAATGACGACTCTGTAATATTTCTTAGCAGTGATGATGTTTGTGTTAGTATTGAGGACAATGTTATATTTATCGACGTTGAAGACGATATCGACGATACCGTAAATGGTTGTGTTGTACAATTAGCTTCATCTGTACCATCGAAACAATCTGTGATGTCATTGCATCTATTAGCACATTGTCCATTATCACATCGATAATTTAAGCCTTCAATACACGGTCTGGTATTTGTACCTTGAATTCAGAGAGAACATAAATTTATGTTAAGACAGATGTGATATAATTGCCAATGTTTTTTTACTAGATTTAAAGCTAGCTTCTAGGTGTTTAAAGCTTTCAACTGCAGTTTGGATTATAAAGAGTTTTTTTTTAAATTCCGTATTGCTTGTAAGTGTCTGGTCTCTTTAAATACAATAAGTCTTGCGTGTTATAACAATTGGAGAGTTACCGGATTCTTTGTGATAGTTTTTACTCTTTGGCTTGTTTTAACGCACACAGTTTATTGGTACTGTACGATGTAGATAAAAGTTCTGCCTATATGGTAAAGCAAAAGTGGTCTTGATATTTGATTATGATCTCAGTTATCTAAATAACAGAGGTCTCTGGGTTAAGCTTATCTAGACTGTTCATTTTAATCTACCATGAACAAGTTCCTATAGAATTTAATAGAACTCATTATAGAGGCATTTCACATGCAATCTGACAGTAGGTCTGTTAGTAAGCGATCGATAATTACCGGTTTCAAATTGGCAACTGTCTCAATGTAACCTTCAACTTATAGTCATTATCATCAGATATCAGTTCATCTGTCATGTGCATTTAATGGGTTTCATTATTAAAAAATGACAAACAAAACAAGTCACAATAGAAGAGAAAATTCATTTGAAAACCTTAATTTCAACACAAATTATCCTTTAATGTTTGCAAGTCATTTAGAAAAAAAAACAAACAAAAAAATTGAACAACTAATAATATAATTTTCCCTTTCTCTCTTATAATCTATTGATTGTAAAAAAAAACTCATCATAGATGCCAGGACTAAATTTTGTATATACGCCAGACGATAAAAAAAGAGGCACAAGAGAGCAAAGAGACACTTACACATTCGTCGAAAATGAATTCACGATGTCATGGCAAAAAACAGAAACGATCAAAATTCAAACTACCAGTTTACACACCACCCACATGAAAGGATTCACGACTGAGCAACACGACATGTAGAGCAGGATCTGATTACCCTTCCGGAGAACCTGAGATCACCCCTAGTTGTTGGTGGGGCTCGTGTTACTTGTTATTTAGTTTTCTATGTTGTGTCGTGTGTACTATTGTATGTCTGTTTCTCTTTTCATTTTTAGCCAAGGCGTTGTCAGTTTATTTTTCGATTTATGAGTTTGAACGTCTCTTTGGTATCTTTCGTCCTTCTTTTTCTTTACTGTTTTGAGTCGGATATATTATTTTTGTTTCCACAATAACAATAATATTCTTAATGAACTTTAGTACCAATTATGCATCATTTTATATTAATCTATATTTATTAGTTCTCTGCGAATGTCAGTGATCTTTTGTTTTTTATAAGACCGTACAGAAAGCTTTGCAAGAAAATCATAGTAGCTTATATATCAATGGGTCACGCAATGATACTATCAAACATCATACTAGTTACAAAAGATAGAAAAAGTGAACACAGTATCACAGTTTAAGTGACAAGTTAGTGTCAGAACATTACTTTTCATTAACAGAACATTGCTTTTCATGATAAAATCATCACATTTCAAACATTGTACGTGTATCTCGATTCATATCTTCTATTTCTGAATCAATTATCGATAAAATGCTTGAAAATATTTAAATGGAACTCTATTTCTCTTGTTAATGGCGTAAATTGTGATTTTCCGATTAAAGAAAAACAAACACCGACACTATTTCTATGTTGTTGTTTTTTGTGTGCGCCACGTGATTTTGTGTTAAAGATTCACGAATTGATACATAACATTTCGATCTCTTTAATTGGTTCCATATAGTGACATTACGCAGTGTTTTTTTTTTTATTTACTTACAATTCAACTCATCAGACATGTCTTTACAATCGAAGCCTTCATCGCATAATGATGCTCTATCGATACATGTTCCATTGCCACAACCATAACATGTTCCAACCTTACATTGCCACTGATCTGAACTGCATTCTTCAGCTTACAAAAAGTATATTTATTTTTTGAAACATGTTATAAAGCAAACATTTAATCGTTATACTAGTCCCATGAAACAACGTTGAAAATTTAATGTGTGAACAAAATAAACTATATATATAGGTTAATTTATCAGATTCAAAATTTTCTAAAGCTATTATAAAGTTTTGACTATGTGAACATAATCTATCACTTGAGTTAAAATGACAAAAAAAATACATTCTTTAATCTGTGTAAACTATGCTACTTGTCATGCAGTTAGTCAACTAATGTACCTATTTATGTATTGAATATACCTATATGTTATCATCTTACTATTACCTACTAAGCATTCCAGCAAAAGAAATACACTAACGACAAATAGTAAGTTTGTTATCATCGTCTCTGTAGAGAAATTGTTCTCTTAATCTCATTTTCCTTCTAAAATAACAAAATACATAAATCAAGTAAATAGAACAACATCTGTATTAATGATTGCGCTGTAATATCTAAACCTTAAAATGCCAAAGAAGTGAATATGTAAATCAAAGTTAATGTAGTTTACCAAGCCGGCTTGTTACAAGTCTCATGTGGAGAGTTGTCTCATTGGCAATCATACCACATCTTCTTTTTTATAGCAACATTATGCTTTAATTTTCCTGATGTAATCTGAGTGTCAATTGTGTTGTACAGGTTTCGGTTAGATATTTAGCACCCCTATCGGTTCTTTTTGTTTTATATAAATATGATATCTTGCATAGTTTAAAACATATTATTTTTCTTTATACTTTGTCGACAATCGAATATCCGAATAAAGATCTACATGTCATAGCTAATTTCCTAATGCTTGTAGAGTAAACTTTTGATTGGAATGCTTGTTTTGTTTGTATACACGTTTATTCAAGTTTTGTTATTAAACTTGTCATCTTCAAACAAAATAAACTGGTATGTCAAACCGGTATATATTATGATTAAATGTGTTGTACGTTATCAATTAAATCACAACAGTACAATATAAAAACAAACAAGTAGAATAACCAAAGTTGCTCTACATGCATAAGGAAATTAGCTCTAAGTTACAAGTTTTAATGTTGCTTTTTTTTCTATTTGAAAGTAATGATGTCGCAGGATTAGATAAGACAGGATAGGACAACGAAAATCATAAAGAGTAATACAATGGTTGTTCATAGTGTAGCAGGACCTGTTGACCCTTCCGGAGCACACAGGTTTAACACGATTTTTTGGTAGGCTTCATGTTGTTTAATCTTAAGTCCTATGGAAAATGTGTTGTCTCACCGTCATTGTTATTTTTGGCATGATTTTATTTGGAACCGAATACATCTACTAAACACATTAGTCATGCACAGACTGCTCCGAACACACATTATCAATAGTTAAGTAATATGTGTGACCTGACTAGTGACTGAATTGAACTCGGTTGACAATTTGTTCATTTAAAATTTAAGATTTTTTTCAAGGTCAATTTCAGATTATAATTACAGTTTCGAAATACATTTTATTCAGACCGATCCATTATAGAGTTAACTAATGTAAATATTCAATCAGATAATGCAAAATTATAGGGCGTTATGGAGCTTGACATATTGTATCGGCACCTGTGCTTTGTTCAAGATGCATTTTGCGGGAAACGTAAAACACCTATGAACCATACCAACAAAGTACAACCACTGAACAGAAGGCTTTTGACTTACGTGTATGTTCAGACGTCAATGGACATATTTTTTGAATTCTATAATGGCTAGTGTAGTTTTGTTAATTTTGACAAAGAGATCGATGTTGCGTTTTATGTGACAATTCCATATTTATAAAAATAAATGTATCTGTCCTTTATCAGGAAGTAAAACTGAACATGAATCAATATGATCAAATGATGACCATTATTACGCTATACAGGCGAGTCAAAAACGAAACAAGGCAATTGCTGTTGAATTAAACTCAGGTTTAAGACATAACTACCCTTTTCAGAAAAACTCAAAGACGCTCAATAACCGTGAATCGACACGGATAACTTATACCATTTGCTTTTATATTATGCAAGACGAATATAAATGTCGTAAAATCCTGAACAAAAACAGAAAATAATTCAATGGTAGTTAATTGTACCAAGGCCATGATGATTAAAATGAAAGTACATTGCCCTAATATCTTAATTCAATGTAAGCATGTACAATCGGATACCAAAGATTCCAGAAGCTCAACTAAAAATTTTGATTCATGTTATTTTGTAATATGTGTGTAATAATATTGTGTGCAAATATAAACTAACAATAAATAAAAATAACAACACAAACCTGTTCTATAAACCTTTAAATGCGTAGTAGTCCATCTTATTTAAATGTCAATCTGAAAACTGATCTTTAACTTTCTTAAATAACTTCTTTACACTTGATAAGTTTAAAATGTATGGCAAGTAAACGTTTACTAAATCTATTCAAAACATTATACGGTTACATGACTTAATGCATTATCATTTTGACCATCCTTTATGAGGACAAACTTGGGTAACATACAATTACATTGTCATTATACCTTAACAGGTTATGTGATCAGTAAAACATTAGAGTATAGAAGAGCATATTTAACATCATTAACTACCATGTTTGTTTTTTTTATCTAAACTAGATCTTGCATATTTGATGTAGCAATTGTTGACAAGATGTTATTTTTTTTATGCATGTAACTGATGTTTATTTCTTTTTCGGTGAAACACCTACACAACGTTTTTAAAATAACAGACAAGTATTTAAATAATATACAACTGTGATAGAAAAGTATGATTTATTGATTATATCTGGTTTATCGTTCAATTGAGGACAAAATTCGAATATGAACCCATTGTGTTTTCAAAGTATTTTGTCAAAGATGTATGCTTTGATCTGGTATACACTAGATCTGCACCAATGCATGCCTGTATATTTTGCCCTAGACGAGTGTTCTTTGTTGCTTGTTTTTGTCATTTGTTTATTGTATATTTCTGCCTTATACATTAAATATGACCAGATAAGTTTATGTTTTAAAAACTTACAGTACCAAAATGCGTATTATGCTTTTTTCATACATAATAGATGACGTTAATTTTAAAGATTCATCGAACTTTTTTTTACTAAAATTATGAGGATGCTGCTTTGATAAAAAAAAATATTGTGCAAAAAGTAGTACACAAGAAATATAAACAAATTGATCACTGAAAAAAATAAATTCAGTTTTAACATTGTTGCCGTGTTACATTTCTTTTGTGTTTATCCATTTCAATCTAATATTCATAATTGTTTTTACCTAATTTGAATATTCGACAAAATAATTATTTTCTACCCAAAGTAGATTAGCATTAAACGTATTTCACTATTTGTCAAAATTTATCGTTATGATCTGTTAAAATTTTGATTGGAGCTTATTAACAGAAACCGGTCGATTATCGACTGACGTATCAAATGCAATGCCTAATAAATTGGACAAACGTTTATCATGTTTATTACGCACTATTATGAGAAATCATTGATGCTATACAATTAAGGTTTATTATTTGCTCAGACAATTATATATACTAGATCAGTTGTACAAAAGTAGACTAGTTCTTGTTTGTGTTTCGTTTATTTGTTAACAATTTGATTATATCGAGGTTTAACTTTGGCAAAAAAGATTATCACGAAGGTAACTGGTAATGTTTGATGAATTATAGGGTATATGTACATGTACGTTTGAAAGGAGAATGCATTTTGACATCTGACGTATATTCTGTTGACCCATAAAAGAGTTACACTCGTCTGGTACTTTACGTGCTGATTGTTTAACACTCTATAAATTAAACAAACATATCTATTCGAACTGAATGTAGCCTCGTAATTTTATATCCCGATCTTAATCCTTAATTTTGAAATTAGATACACGCAATTATGCTTCTTAATACTTTAAACAATGTTAAACATATCATATTTGCGTTGTTCACATAATTTAGTAAGTATGAATATTTTAGACAAATCTGCTGTAAGTTCACATACGTGTTTAAATTTCAACATCATGATTTGCAATTTACAAATATATATAAACCGTAACTCTAGCCATTTTAAAAAGATGCCTGTGCTTGAATCTTGATGGAAGGAGGGTACTATGCTAGGATATACATACTTAAGACTGATTAACAACTCACAGCTATTCATCACAGTATAATGATATACATCTCAATTTGCTGAAATAAGCCGCATTGTTTGTATTCTAATATTTTGGGATAGAACATGCTCCCTTACATTTCTATTGACAGAGACAGTTTACAAATCCATTTCAAATTTCAGAAATCAATCTAAATAATTAAAGTTCAGGCAAATCAAAACAGATGGGGGTAGAATTGATTACAAAAGAATCTGGAACACACCATTTGTAAAAGTTAACTGCAGACGTAACAAAACAGTAGTAGTAATTTTGCAACCGAGATACATCAGTCATCATAAAGCATTTTAAATAAACTATAAGGCATTTTCGTCAATGATGTTTTCATTTTAAAGATGAGAACAATATATATATGTTTTCAATCTAAGATATGCTTTACATAGTCTTGCACGTTGAGGTTTTGATACATTGTCTGTAAGATTAAACACCCTTATATAACATGCATTATACATCATGTTTTTGTCATTACACTATTCATTCCTTTATACAGTGAGTTATATATTCCTTGATGGATCTACATTGAGAAATCAGAAAACACTTCCGATTGGTAAATCATGGGTTTTGTGTTGTCTTTTGTTGTGCATCATTAACAATCTACTTTGAAAACGATAATGAATTATTAGTAGATTCGGCTATCTGCTCTCGTTGCCAATCGTTTAATATTGTCCTAGTCACCTTAATACCAATACTCGTCAGTTGGTGTATAGCCTTGGCATGGATCACCGGCATAATTTACTTGAAAATACAATTGTCAACATGTAGATGGATTTTTATTAAAAAATGTCATTTTAAAATATGTATACATCAATTTGTTACCATTTTATTGATAAGATAATTAATTATGGTTTACAGGTATAGTACTCAAAATATGTACTGTTATCTATAACGCACTAGCAGTTTTCTTAAGTCGTGTGTTGCATTTGTGTTCACCTGGATCTGGCGACAAATTTAACTATAGACATTCAAGTATGTTCTTCCAGTTTCTGTATTAATGATGAAGAATTGGAGTAAGAACGAGTATGAGTTGGTATTGATCAAAATTATGTGTCTAGGTAGGATTACATATTTTTGTGCAAAATGTTACCTTGCAAGCTTATAGGTGTCAAACCACCAATAACTCCCTCAAATTTAGAACGTATGTGAAAGTAGGCCTACTCGGAAATAAAAATAGTGCATTTGATGTCATTGTTTACTTAAACTAACCAACAAATTGGCAGAAATGGTTCTTTTGGTGAAAGTGAAATATATTAAGACCATTTTGAGCCCAAATTTATCTGACGATTATACATTTGAAAACTATTTACACCACTGGATCGATGCCAGTGCTGGTGGACGTTTCGTCCCCTAGGGTTTTTCCAGCCAAGTAGTCAGCACTTCGGTGTTGAAATGAATCAATTATATAGTCATTTTGTAAATTAACTGTTTACAAAAATATGGCTATTCGAAATTCTAAGAATTTTCTTAACCCAGGCATAAATATTTGTAATATTTGGCCTCAATGCTCTTCAATGTTATTCTTGTTTGACTATTTTAATCTGAACGTCACTGATGAGTCTTATGTAGACGAAATGTGCATCTGTCGTACCAATTTACCAGCCTGATACCTTTGATATCTAGTTATAATTTGATTATGTCTATCGTAATTCTATGTCTTTTTAAATCACACTTACTTTTTGCCTTGTAAGCTGTAGCCATTCGAAAGAAATCTGTATTTTTATGTGTCTTCGTAGTGGTAACCTTGTTTTTAAAATCACCGTTATGGGACCATGATTTTCTTTTCAATCTTGAGTTAGTGTTCCTGAAATACAACATACAAAATTACAACTGTTTTCAATCATTGACAATGCTTCATATCTAAAAGTACGTCATATTCAAGATATATGGCTATTATTTTTATGCCAAAGTTTGGTACATTAGCTCTTCAATTGTGTCAGTGGTAAGCAGTGTAAAAGGCCTTAGATATTTGGCTTTGATCGCTCTTAACGAAAGTAAATACAGGAAAGCACTTTGGACGTAGAAGTTTATAAAGTCCCGTTTTCATTTTTTATTTGACTACGATGCTTATAGATGAAACTATTAAAATGAATAAACTGCGTTCATTACAAAAGCGTCTATTTTCAACAAGAATAAAAGTCTGCAACCACGCTATCTAACGAAATATGCTTTGTGAAATAAAAATTAATTCATGTTTAGCCTGAACGGTATTTTTTCCCTTTTATTTCTTTTATTTTGTAAACGTGCACTTCGTGACTAAGACATGTAATGTTAAACATCTCAACCAATCCATTATTCTGATGACACACAGGAAATAGATATGTATGCACTATATGCAGTATTGGATACCATTTGTTATATATTAATGTTTTATAATTTTCTTTTGCGTTTAATTCCGATTTTTCGATTTTATACAGTATTAGAACTGTTAAAAAACAAAATTAATCTAGATACACGGGACTTTTCAAAACATCTGCTGTTGTGTGCATGTGCTTTAACACAAGGTCTTTCAGATTGATTTCATGTTCAGTTGGTTTTTTAACCGAAGTCATGTCCACGGTAACGTTTTTCTTTGCCAGTAACAGAGAACTGCCATGTATATTTTCATATAAGGTTTACTAGGAATGAAAAGGTTTGGTAAGAAAAAAATAATGCGTTTCAAGTGCCCTCTCACAAATAGTTGCGAAACATACCAGAGGGACATTCAAACTCATAATAAGAAAATAAACTGAATGACAAAAAGGAAAAAGAAAAACAGATAAAAAACAATAGTAAACAGAACACACCATAGAAAAATAAAGACTAAGCAAAACGAACCAAACCAAAAACTGGGGGTGAATTCAGGTGCTACGGAAGGGTAAGCAGATTGTGCTCCAATATTGCACCCATCTTGTGGCTAAATGTTAGTACAAATCCGGTAATTAGTCTAATTTTGTAGGTTTCATTTGATATGTGAACCGGATATTCCATAACGGTCAACAAACTCGAGATAGCGTCCGTAAAATTTACGAAGGGTTGATTTCAACTGCACCATTTTGAACTCTTGGCGTAATAGCTTCCTTGTGAGCAGCACCCCTCTATCAAGGAAATTATGATATGAAATTCAAGCCCGGGAATATCTTATCAATTTGGATACATATACTCCGTATGCAGGCGCTGTTGGAGTGTTGCTACATAGAAATGGGAAGTACTTAGTTGGGAAGCTGAAATCATCTCTTTTGTCGTGATTGTTTTGTTTTCAACCGACCGTCATTGCCAAGTATAGATGTAAGTCAAGATATGAGACTGACTTAACTACATATGTTGTATCCTTTATCCCATGGTCGATGAGATAGATGTGTTGAGTTCCAAGTGAACTTTTCTTATCTCTTGCATACAGTTAGAACAATCAAATGTTTTAAATAAGACATATTACAAAATTGCCAATGTCAGTTGATTGGAAAGTTTGCTTCCAAAAAGTTGAATGAAAATTTGAAAATCGTTGTATAATGGCTTTGGGAATAAAATAATTGTACATTTCTTTATTTCTGTGAAAATTATTAAAGTTCTCGGATAATCCAGAAATGTCAAAGTTTTTATTTGACTGCTATCTACAAAAATGTTCAAGTTCACATACGACATTTTGGAAGCATGCATGTTGTTAAAATTTTCATAGCTTGTTTGTGAGATTTTTTGTCTTGAAAAAAATGTAATTTACAACATATTGGAAGCCCATCGACGATTTATCCCTGTGGTTGTATCTATAATTCATATAGAATGATGTCACTTAATACAGGGAGCAAATATTAAATAACTTTTCAACATCAACTAGCTATATATAAGATATAATACACAGTTAATACTTCTTTTGAAAATTATGTTGATGTTTCGTTCAAATAGATAGAAGATATCATAAAATAATGAATCCAGGAAAAACAAATAAATCTCGAGACATCTTCCTATATCTAATAACGTTATCTGAAACTTAAGAAACGTAAGAAATTCTAAAAAGTAGTTTATTACGACTTAGTAGAGGAAAATGGCTCACGTAATATTTTAAATGTGTTTGCTTTCTTCTTTTAGATATGATAAATAAAAAGTACAGAAGTGTTTAAAAAAGAAACAACAAATGTGTTTATCAGCTTAAACGTGTTAAACTGCAATACATAATATTCTTATCAGAACATTTACGAGATTCTTACTTGGACTGTACACTCCTTATTAACACTGTAGCAACCAATACAATTAATATGGCACACACTATAGCTATAGCAATGACAACAGAAAGAGAAGAAAACTCTGTAAAATATCAATAATGTTTATTACAAGAAAGATTTTTTTTGCAAATGATAACAACACTTCAATAAAATTTGATTGACTCGAAATAAAGGTGAAAAACGTGTCGCTTTGTGTAGCATGTGTAGGCCCTTATATCTTTTTCAACAATATAGACTTATAGATTCACATAAAATATAATTAGAGAGTTATTCAAACATACTAGTTTCCAGCAAATGATGAATTTTCAGCAATCTTATATTGTAAATAAATAAACTCATCATTGATACCAGGATTGAAATTTTATATTAACACCAGACGCGCGTTTCTTCTACAAAAGACTCATCAGTGACGCTTGAATCAAAAGATGTTAAAAAGGCCAAATAAAGTACGAAGTTGAAGATCATTGAGGACCAAACATTCCTAAAATGTTTACCAAACACAGCTAAGGTAATCTAAAATAGTGGAATAGAATATCCTAGATTGTCAATCAAGTAAGCAAATGAAGATGTCAAATCAGTACTGAGTTCATAGAATTAGTATCTTTATAGTTATTGTATACTAATGGACAATTCTGAATTAATAGAAAGTATACATTACAAGTTTTAAGTCGTTCCTAACAGAACTGATACGCAAGAGGGTATAATTGTACCAAAAACGTGGGTTAATACTTGGTAGTGTTGAAATGCAATACAATAATAAAACATTTCAACTTGTAAATAAATGTTCATTTTTATTTGATTTTATATTGATAGGACGAATTTTTCATGATCCAATTGCATGTCATAAGCAACAGTATCAGCTCAATGATTGTATGGTGATTTTATTTGGTATGCCTAAAAAAACATATTTTGTGCGATAAATGTGTTTTTCCGGTTGAACTTTCCAGGACCGCATATTTTCCAACATGAGCTCAATTATAGATTAACAATTATAAATACCTCACCTGAAGACTAGAACAGACATTTTTCCTTGTGGATTTGCAGTTCTACATATCGTCTTATTGTTAAGGTAATGCAGTTCATTGCTGTATACAAATTTAGAAAATACGTTCTTTATGATATATGCTCTTCAAATCTGCGATAAAATTACATGCAACAGCTAATCTCTACCCGATAGTTGTCTCATTGACAAGCATACCACACATTATTTATACTAAAATAAGACTTTATACCTAGATCGTTTGTATCATCTGGTTGTGTACCATCAATTGGTGTTGTTGTTAGAACTGGTGTGAACAATAATGTTGATTCAGTTTGTGAAAAGAGAACTGATGATTCTAACGAAAGTGATGATGTTATTTCTTTAATTGGCATTACAGATAGCACTGCTGTCTCAGTCGATAATAATGGAATTGTTGATTCCAGCGACGATGAGAAAACTGATGATTCTTCAGAAAGTGATGGCATTGTTTGTTCAATTGACACTGAATATACCATTGTTGATTCAGTTGATGATAACTGAATTGTTGATTCAGTCGATGATAATGAAACTGTTGATTCAGTTGATGATAACTGAACTGTAAATTCAGTCGATGGTAACCGAAATGTTGATTCAGTTGATGATATCTGAACTGTTAATTCTATTGAAGATATCTGAACCGTTGATTCTGCCGATGTTAAATGAAACGTTGATTCAGCCGATGTTAAAAGAAACAGTGATTCAGTTGATAATAATTGAGTACTTAATTCAGAAGTTGATAATTGACCAGTTGGTTCAGTTGATGAGAATTGAACCATTTGTTCATTCGACGACAATTGAACTGTTGAGTCTATATAAAGTGGTATTATTGTTTGTGTGGTTTCCATCGAAAACAATGCTGAATTAGTTTGTTCAGTCAAAACTATTGATGTAGTTGGTTCAATTGACAATGTAGATTTACTAGAGATATATGATGATGTTGGTTCAATTAGGATTGAATTTAAAATTGTTATTTCAGTGAGTAAATTTGAAACAGTTTGTGCTGTAGAAAGTGATACAACTGACGGTATATTTGATAATGAAGCTGTTTCATCTGTAGATGATAAATAATCTGTTTCGAAGACAGATTGTGAAAAAGACGAATCAATAAATACTGCTTCTGCTGCTGTGGATGTGGAAAATAATACTGACGCCGTCAATTTGCTAACCAGAGTTGGCATTATGGATTTGGTAGGTATTTCTGATGTTGTCGATTCTGAATACATTGACGCTGATATGGCGAAATCGGTAGATACTTCTAATGATGACGAATTCTGAGGGCAATCTGCTTCGGTGTTTGCACAGTGTCCGGAGGAACATTTAAATCCATTTTCTGGACAAGGAGGCTCAACTAATGTACCTTCATAAAAGTAATAAAAAACAGTTGGATTCGTTAACGCCAAAATTTCAGTACACTTAAATTGTAACCGGGTGTTAATTTCCTACGTTTACCCCTGCGTTAACGGGACGTGACGGCTACTTTTGGTAGTAAACGTCAATCACCTTGAAAATATCGAATTGACAGTTTCAGTGTAAAGTTTAATTGTCATTAACAATTGATTAGATATGACCGAAAAACCTTTGTAGTATTTAAAAAATGAAAGTGATATTTTTTTTTTAATTTCAGGATTAAAGATTATTACAAATTTATCTCATGATGTATTTCAGCCGTTCTGAATAAGTGACCAGTTCTGTCATGGTATTATACATTTTGACTTTACTTACAATTTGATTCGTCTGAAAGGTCGCCACAATCATTATCGTTGTTACATGTTAATGCATTTACAATACATTTTCCATTGTTACACTGAAACTCACTTGTATCACATGGTAACCCTGGCACTAAAGATAACATGTAGACAATCAAAAGATTTGATATATATATATATATATAGTTATAGACACATTTAAATTCCGTATATTTGATACTCATTCATATATTCCAAAGGTTATACTAAACAAGAAGATTTGTAAGATGTCATTGGTATTCCTGATTTTCACTTACATTTTGAAAATTGCAAAATATATTTGTTATAATAATTGAGGCAATCAAGCAAAATAATCGGATAAATATCAATTGATTGCTGCTTGCTTACATGTAAATCTGAAAACTCTAACAATAAATATGAAAATGCTGTCTTGTTCAGTAACGTTCACTTTTATTCGTTAAGTATTAAATTTTATGTTTAAGTCATATTTTTCATCTATGTAAATAAAAAGATGTTGTACATTTGTTTGGTATGTCATGAGAAAACTCTTCATCTAAGTCAACATGTGTAAAGAATTTTCAATTATAAGTCAAAGTACGGTTTTCATTACGGAGCATTCGCTCAAACTTAACAGCAAGCTTTAAAGTGCACAAAAATGAATAATATAAAACAATGCAAAACAGGAACTAGTTGTATTTATAACGTTTTATAGTAATATCAATGTAGCTTGCATCTCACATCAGTATTTTGTTTAAATTAATCACTAATAACTGATTTTATGAATGAAACGGTCATTTTAAATTGAACAACTCTTCAATGTCTGAAATAATCGCAAAGAAAAATGTCACGATTTTTGTTGTTCAATACGTAATTATATATGCACAATGATTTTTCGACAAACCTTTTTTGACTTGATGAAAACGTGAACTCGTTCAAATGTAACTATTGAAAGCTTTATACAAATTTTAGTAACATATAGTTCATTTATAATTGTTTCGACGCACTTAGTCTCGCGCCGATTTAAGTTAAAGAGGTCCATATAGTTTTTTTTTGTTACCATGCTTTATCTGTTTAATATATTTGTGAAATTTGAACTTAGATAGATTCCTTTTGCAGGATATATTGCATCATTATAGCAAAGTTCCAATTGGTGAACGGTTGCATTGTGTCACTTGGTTGATAAAATATATACGAGACACGAACTACAACATTTGTGTTTTTGTACTACATGTAGTATGAACGTGTGTACTATTATATCGTATGTTTAATATTTCCTTGTCTTCCCTGACTTATGATATTTGAGTAGGACTCTCGTTTCGTCTAAACACATACTACAGTATCGTTAAAAACATTCTATTACTGTTATTTTCTCTAATACTCTAATAATATCAAGCTGGTACGTTCGAAGATAGTTCATATTGCATTAAACTGTTGTTTATAGTCGGCAAATAATTGCTTACATCTACATCATTTAAACTGTTTTAGATAGTTGACTCATAGACAATCGTACCAAATTTACATATGATATATATTTTTTTTATATTAATCCATTAGAACCCACGTAGCTTACAATTACAATACCATAGATTCCACTCAGAAAAAAGTTATCGTCCTTTTTGAATTAAAGTTTGCTACTTTTAAATGATTCATTTGGAACTGTTGTTGCATTTTTAACTTGCCTTTGAATTATTTGATATTTATCATTTCAAATAATCGTGTCTTCTTAAAGTATGATGTTTCAGAAATATTACATTTTATAATTTTAATAATGCATATTACAGCTTATTCATGATAATAGGGGCCATGCAAATATCAATACAATAACACATTTATCATGTTAATGAAATTATTTTTTAATTGGAGTAACACACACTACAAACCAGTAACAGTCTAAAATGGCCTATTTCCGTACTCGACTGTACTGATTTTACTCGACCAGTCTGAATTGGTCGGAAATTTACTTGATATTATTCGACCCAGTCTTAACCGTACTCGACTATACTGATTTGTACTTGACCCTTATCTTTGACATTGAAAATAGCCTGAAGTATTACTCAACCTGTCTAAAACAGTCTTAAGCCGTTCTCGACCTGTACTCAATCAGTCTGAAACAGTCTTAACCCGTTCTCGACCTGTACTCGACCTTTTTTTTCAGTCTTACCATACTCGACCAAAAGTCTGAACAATACACGACCTGTCTGAACAACACTAGACCAAATAACCTCTACTTTTTCAACTGTTAAAATTAATTTCTGTTTATTTACTTTACTCAACTGACACTTTACATCTATACTAGACTTAAGTTGAAATGATTAAAATTGTCCAGTAACCATAACATATATCTAACAGATTCAAAATATTTGAATAACATCCAACATATTAGTCACAATTCAGTTTTGAGATAAATTGATCAGTTTGTTTTCATTTTATCTTAAAGGTTTTGCATGTATAGATGCGTAACTGTTGATAAATATGGTGTAATATTATGTTTATTGTGAAATTTTGGTTTAATACTATAATGAGAACATTTATAATTTGAAATTGTTGTTCAAATTTTCAGTTCCTAAATTGATAATAATTAAACTCATCATATATACCAGGACTAAATATAGTTTATACGCCAGACGCGCGTTTCGTCTACAAAAGACTCATCAGTGACGCTCGAATCCAAAAAAGTTAAAAATGCCAAATAAAGTACGAAGTTGAAGAGCATTGAAAATATAAAAAAAATAGATATAGGAAGATGTGGTATGAGTGCCAATGAGACAACTCTCCATCCAAATAACAATTTATAAAAGTAAACAATAATAGGTCAATGTACGGCCTTCAACACGGAGCCTTGTCTCACACCGAACAACAAGCTAAAAAGGGCCTCAAAATTACTAGACGTGTAAAACCAATTATACGGGAAAACCAACGGTCTAATCTATATAGAAAAAAACGAGAAACGAGAAACACGTATAAATTACATAAACAAACGACAACTATTGTACATGTATGGATACAAAAAATAGGTCTAGGTTTGTTAAGACTTTGTCGAGTATGGTTCAGACTAGGTCGGAAATGGTTCAGTCTAGGTCAAACATGATTCAGACTAGGTCGAGCATGGTTAAGACCCGTTTGAAAATGGTTGGTACAAACTCAGACTATTAAGTATGGTTCAGACTACAGTCGAGTATTATCAAGTAAATTTCCGACCAATTCAGACTGGTCGAGTAAAATCAGTACAGTCGAGTACGGATATAGGCCATTTAAGACTGTTACTGGTTTGTAGTGTGTGTTACTCGAATTAAAAAATGATTTCATTAACATGATAAATGTGTTATTGTATTGATATTTGCATGGCCCCTATTATCATAAATAAGCTGTAATATGCATTATTAAAATTATAAAATGTAATATTTCTGAAACATCATACTTTAGGAAAACACGATTATTTGAAATGATAAATATCAAATAATTTAAAGGCCATTTGAAAATACAACAACAGTTCCAAGTGAATCATTTAAATGTAGAAAACTTTAATTCAAAATGGGCGATAACTTTTTTCCTTGACCTTGTTGAAAGTCCATAATTGATAAATTTATATGCATGTATCTATAAACTTGAGCGATATTTATTCACGATATTTTTCATTATTATTCTTAATTGGTAGTTGGTTGCTTGGCGTTAAATGATAAATAATTTTGGGACGACATATATCCTGTTAAAGAGACTATCCGGGAGGAAGGTTGTGGAGATATAAATGTACTAGTAAATTGAAAAGACAGACATTTAACCACGAACAAGGCAATCAACGGCCCCCTCAAAGAGTTGTAGCAAGGGTTTTAATCGTGCAATGAGCGCAATAAGCGTGACATTGTCTAATACGAGGGTTTTGATTTCACTACCCCAGTGTCACTACAAACGTGTAGATCTCGCTCAACCAGACTGATATCCCTATGTGATAAAGATACAAATTAGAGCACACCCCTTTTATTGCTGTTCTCTACCTGAAAGACAAGATCAGACCATATTGAAAACTTTACGTACGTACCCTGTGAATATTATATCTGTTTTGCTATCACTTAACTAGATAACAGTAATGATGTTAATTAGCTAGTTTTCAATTCCAATATGTATCATATTAAACAGTTTTAGATAATATCTACATACCTGTTAAAATTTCTTTACTGAATACGATTAAAAACAGGATGTTTATAATCATAACTGCTGAACCGTTTTACAAAATACTGTCAAACTAGAAAAAACATTCAGCTTTAAAATCAATGTTTTATAATTGAAAACATCAACATACAGAAGAGTAATATTTTAAAACGTCATTACTGCATATTTAATTCGAATCAATAAACTTATGTAACAGTTGAAAAATTTTGTTCTACAAATTTGACATATTGACTTAAAAACCAGTACGTCAATTATTCATTATTCGTTATTCAAAGTTCAAAAATGAATAATGAAATATTTCATTTATTGCTTTTGTACTATTGTCAATTTGATGGTTTCCTTATGTCAAATTTTGTCATGTCGTCACCTTTTATAACTTACTATTTGGTATATTCTTTGCTAATTGATTAAGGCCGTATGTTGATATATAGTTGCTCACATTTTCATTGTCTGTCACTTACCATCTGAAGGATAGTTGACAAATGAGCAATTATACCATATCTTCGTATCTATATATCAATATTATCATTGTTTACTATAGATTCTACCGTTTCAGCTCTGTCCTACTTTTGCTTTGTTAAATGTTATTAGGTAAACTAATGAAAGCTAAAATGATACTTTACATAATTATAAAGATAAAGGAAAAATGTGTAAAAGAATGTCAGCTTAAAATAATCTATTCATAAGTCACTTACATTATAACATATAGCAATATGAAGAAACAATATTACACATCTATTGAACTAGACATAGAATATATCACATAATGGAATTTCCTCAACTACCTGTTTCGAAAAAATACATTTTAAAGGATTTAAAATTCAATCTTTTGTTGTTTACGACAAATACAGTGAATTGAGTCATATTCTAAATACGTATAACCGTGCATTTATTATCATAAATCAATATTCATTATTGAGTGCAAATAATGATCAATAGTTAAGGATCTGGTTTTTTTTGTAAGTGTGCGAAATAAAACCTTTTTGTACGAACCTTTCTACGTTGATACCATTGTTTTCAGTTCACATAGTGATAACTTAAATATTAAGCAAACTTAGAAACAATAAAGAAAACTTGAAAATAACATATTTCTAAAACTTATTTGTGTCAGGCCCATAGACTCTCATCCTTCCCGAAATAGTGTTGATAGATTACAAAATTAAAAAGAAACTGTTTTCACCTACCTTAGATACATTTAGCTATCTTATTATGCCACTAGAATTATTAAGCTCCTCACTTGATGTGGTTTAATACATCCTGGTTTTCAAATGTTGGAGCATTCCCATTGACAGTAAGTCTAGAAAAACACACGTTATCAATAATTTAAAGGTGTTATTTCCATTTATTAGTCTTACAATATGTGATATACTGTTCGTGGTTGTTTAATGTAAATGTTAAACTAAAAATGTAACCCCTCATGTGTGTGCCTGTATTTAGTAAGGCTATTTTGACCATGTTATTCGTTGTTGGTAGACGAGTTTAATGTTTAAAGTAGTCAGTTGTTCGGCGTTTATATTTATGTGATCGTGCAATGCTTTTGGAATATTTTTTTTCTCACGAAAAATATAAGATAAAATAAAAATTTATATGTTTCTGTGATTATAAAGGTCTTTAGAAAAATAGGAGAAGTCACTCATATTGTAAAGTGAAAATATAAGATTTGATTTTATTGATAAATATGTCTTTTGTAAAAGTGAAGTGTTGAAATTACTACAAATTTAACACTCATATTAAAAGGAAGAATGTTTTTTTCCTATATCGTTTTAATTTTTAGAATTAGGGGCATCTGCGAGTAATTATATAAACCATTCATGAGGTACAAGTACAAAATGAAGTAATAACACCTTGGCATAATTGGAAATATCTATTAGTTACAACCACAAAACGTTGTGGGTAGATGTAACGAAAATTTTGTCCAGGTGTTATTCCCGTATTTATTGCTGCTGGTATGTCTAGCAGCCCACATTCCACATTGTGTTCCGTATTTCTCAATTGCCAGATTCTCTGACTAGTTAGTCACTAATAGGCGCATACACAATCTTCAAACTAACAATCTATTACACATCTAGTGTTTGTTCAAACCTTTAAATTGATTTAATACATTCATTTTCAAAACATTTAAATCAAATCTTTATCATTGTTTACACTCTGTTAAATATCTACAAAAAATAAACACATCAAAAGTGACACAGGTCTTAAAAGATCATTATTATATAAAAACAAATCAACTCACATTAAATCAGTTTGCCTCATCTGACAGTAGCTAACATTCAAATTGCATTGACTTCTAAAATATCAATAAACGGTTTTTTAAATCTAAAAGTAGAATAAATGCGTTAAAGGCTAACCTACAATATACTATTTAAGTGTTTGAAGACCTGTGTCTTTCAAACACTTTAAATAGTATAGTGGAGGTTTACCTTTCACGCATTTATTCTATTTTTAGATTTGAAAAAACGTTTTCTAAAAAAAGGATTTTTCTGTATCTAATTATAGTTCTAAGTTTGATGTTGGATAGCTTATTACTAGGAAAATAAACTTTTACTTATTGTTGAAGCTGTCCGGTGACCTATAGTTGTTAATTTCTGTGTCATTGTCTCTTGTGGAGAGTTGTCCCATCGGTAATCATATCAAATCTTCTAATATAAATTTGGCCATCTTAATTTGCCATATTATGCCAATCTATTACTACTATAAAGATTAAAATCAGGTGGTTTTAGTTGTAGTAGTGCTATTACATGTAATTACTAAGGATTCATTTTTATTCCTTTGATTCCAATATTTGTTGATTTCGTTCTTACCCGGGTGCCACAAATTCCATGTCCAACAAAACAAATTCTTTATAAGAATGTAATCAGATTTTGTCGAAACCACAAAATTAAATATCCTCGAAAATGCAAGTTTTCCTCTATCTACAAAAATTGGAATCAATGAAAATAAATACATTCACAGTATAAAAAGATCCTTATTTTCGTATGACTGATATTATCCGATTGCTTCTATATTTGAAGGTAAGTTTATACTGTATATCGTGTATATAGGAACTTTTTATTATATAAATCTTTTAATATGCATATGTTTCATCCAACTTTTGAATTAAATCGCATGAAATATCTTCCTATATAAATTCCGCGATTGGGTTCAGTTATAACACATTTTTGTACTTGAGAGAATTAATTGTCTATGGGATCCGTAAAATGGGTTTCATTATTGATTAATCTGGAAGCAATTTAGAGCCTGGCATATTGTACAAACATCTGTGTATAGTTAATAATTAAGTTATTCCCCCCCAAAAAAATATGTGTGTTTTGGGGTTGTTTTTTCGTCATTTGTAGAAGACAAAAATCTCAGAAGAAAGCACTGATCTTTTTCATACAACGAACTAAAAAAACGTCATACAAAACTATAGTCTGATTTTTAATTTACATTTGTATAAGAATTATAGTTCATCTTGTATTTCTGTGTCAAAAGTCTTTCTTGTATAAACATCACGTTTTAATGTGCTTGTTGAAAAACAGATATCTCACGTGTGTATCTACTGGATTTTGAACGTAAGCTTTATGACAGAATTGAATATGGACTGTGAAATTCAGCAATATGTGTTGACTCAGATCTATTTAGTCCTTTTCTATTGTCAAAGATCTATTTTGACTCCTCTTGGCTTTTTTTGTGTGTGTTGTTGTAGCACAACTATAGCAAAATTTTCCGATTTCATGTATCATTATGGCACATACAAAAGTATGGAGGTGTGGTTTAAAAGGCATTGCAAGTAAACAAGTTATAAAAAAGAGATGATTTCAGCTTCCTAGTTGTATAATTTCCATTTCTTTGTAGCAACATTCCAGCAGCGCCTGCATGCGAATATAAATTTTCCAATTGTTACGATATTCCTATGATTAAATTTCCTATCGTGATTTTCCTGATAGAGGGTTGCTGCTCAAAAGGAAGCTAAAACCTAGTGTTCCAAATGGTTATCCCTTCGTAAATTTTACGAACGCCATCACGAGTTAGTTGCCTGTTATGGAATACCCGTTGCACCGATGATATCGGATATGTTTTTATGTCGTAATTACAATCCCGTTCCCGTTTCACGAATGTGACTTACCGAATTAGACTATTTACCAGGTGTGTAATAACATGAGCAACACGACGGGTACCATATTATGAGCAAGTGTCTACCCTCCAGGAGCACATGAGATCACCCCCAGATTTTGATGTGGTTCGTGTTTCTAAGTCTTTAGTTTTATATGTTGTGTCTTGTGTACTATTAATTGTCTGTTTGTCTGTTTGTTTGTTTTTCTTTTTTAGCCATGGCGTTGTCAGTTTATTATCCATCTATGAGTTTGAATGTCCTTCTGAAGTCTTTCGCCCCTCTCGTCTAATTCTATATATGTTACATGGATAAATGCGTTAGTACAACCATCTTTTGTGAGGACTAAATTGGGTAGCATGCAATTAAATTGCAATAACATGTAATTTTTTTGTGAATAAAGGAGTGGTGTCACCAGTGTTAAATATAAGCACAAGAGTGATGGAAGATAAGACTACATATGTTCCCCTCAAAACCTACAATGTATTCATATTTAACCGCATCCTTGCAATTTTTCACAAAATTTGTATAGGTACACATCATTGGTGAATTGTTCGAAATACTAAGGAATTTCTTATCCCAGGCATAGATTACCTAAGCCGTATTTGGCACAAGATTTTGGAATTTTAGGTCCTCAATGCTCTTCAACTTTGTTCTTGGTTTTGGTTTACAGAACAAAGAGTGGAAGATGAGAGCACCATGAGTTTTAGATTTTGTTCAGGCTTGACATATATCTACAATTATTAATTGTATCGAATCATTCTTACATATTCTGGCCGAGTATCCTTCGTTGCATTTGTATTTATAATTTGTATATTGCATTTGCACTACCCTAGCTATATGAAAGTATTGATTTGTATTTATTATGCCTCTAGTGGCCACAAAAATTCAGCTCATTGAAGATTTCATTGGATTTTTGGGACATAATTTATAATACTGCAACCAGAGTTCATTTTTTAAACTTTAATGGTCCGGAAGAACACACACCTAAATTACATATCGATGGAAAGAGGAAAACGTGTACAATAAGAAAAGTTGGGTCGTAAAAATCCAGAGTGGTCACAATTTTGTGAAATTGAGGTCAAAGGTCAGACGTAAAAATATCAATATTTCAACAACAAGGACAAAAAGGAGAAATATTCTGATATTTATTCAATAGAATGCTACAAAAACGATTCAAGCATAAGCATATGCTATAAACGATGTTAAAACGACAAATTTGACTACTTATATGAAGAGCTGCCATTACAAAATGGCGTTGATTTGGAACCTTCTGATTTTTTTCCATTTAAGACATAGCACAAGAAGAAATGGCCTTGACCTTTTCACATCCATAAACTTTCATATTGTGTATAGTTTTTCACTATAGTATATTACATAATTATTTTCTGAACTATAAAACACCAGTTTATCAAATTATTTCAAATCTTCTATCTTTGAAAAGAAACAAAATTCAAGCACTGAAACAGTGTTTTTAATTTTGCATCTTAAAGGTTGTGTATTTTGTGAAAATTAGTATCTAGTTATAGATAAATACATATTTTGTATTTGCAAAGTCTGGACAGAGCAGTTATAACACGAAATATACTATAGTCACCCGAGGCGAATGCGAGGTTTAAAAAAAATGAGTGTAAAACAAAGTCAGTTTGGTGCATGAACATTTTTTTAGTTGGATAATCCTGGTAAAAAAGTTAATTAATTAGTTTTTTAAGAGAAGGATGAAAAATTATAGAATGCAATGCCAAATTTCTAATGTTGTTATTCAAAATCAGTCATGATCCTTATATCACTTTTAAAAGCGACACACAATAGCTCAAGTATTCATTAAATAGGGACATGAATCAATCTCTTAGTCATCATATGCGGATTCAGTACGCGTATTAGCAGTACAAGACACTTCCCTTTTTTATAAGAACAAGTTCGGCGCAGGACAGAGTTTGTTCAAAGCAAACACAGTTTTTTTTAGTACAAATGCTATCTGGAGCGTAAATACCGTCATGATTTGGTCAAACTCGTCAGATATAGTCTTACCTTTGCATAGGAAACACAAAAGCAATGTGAGTACATAGTTTCGATCAATGTTCGTGACCCATGTTCCCATATGCATATGCATGATATATCCGCACTGCCAATCCCAAATGTAATTAGGCGAATGTTGCTACAAAAACGATTGATTTTGTAATAGTAATACATTTACGAATATTTGTTATCTTTAGGGACAATATTCGGTTCAGAAGTGCCTTTGAGGTTTTTTTCCATCAATTAACTAACAAATGAACTTTTGAGCCTAGGCTCCGTGTTGAAGACCGGACCGTGACCTATAATGGTTTACTTTTATAAATTGTGATTTGGATGGTGTGTTGTAACATTGACACTCATACCACATCTTCCTATATCTATTAAGAAGCTATTCGGGCATCGTTTCCATAGAAATACCAAAAACGAGGACATAGCTCATAAGAGCACTAGTGGCAGTGTGAATTTGTTGTTCTTCTTTTAATGTATCCTTGATATTTTGAGACACACCTTGGTGTAATTCTGAAAGTCTTAACATAGACTTCAATTTTCCTGCAGCAGATATGGCATCCCCTATATTGAGTTCATATCCC
Source organism: Mytilus edulis (assembly GCF_963676685.1). NCBI lineage: Eukaryota > Metazoa > Mollusca > Bivalvia > Mytilida > Mytilidae > Mytilus > Mytilus edulis. The sequence goes on from NC_092349.1 coordinate 65,526,856, forward strand.
TATGTCCCACTGTGTCTGAATTGTAAGGTGTCACAATATCTAGCTAGTTCTGGAGTTTGGCAGTTTGGTAAGCATCAGAGACAATCTGTGGTAAAAGTGATCGGTATATGTAGAGGATGTGCTACATGAGAAAGACTTTTTCTTATGGAAGAACAAGTCACAACACTAACAATCGTTATCAATGAACTGACAGCAAGTTCAAATTCTAATTTTTCAGTAACTGTTTTACTTAATTGCACAGGTGTTGACTTCAATAAGTACTTGGTTATGCATGGATAAATGATTACTCACATTAATAAGTACAACTTAAAAGACTGTCAACACGTTTAGAGGACTCAGTTTTGTGTAGTTTTCTATTTTTTTCTTTTACACAAAAATCCTGTTTTCATATCAAAACTACAAGGAAGAAACTGAGCGCGAGATCGTATAAAAGTGTCAGGTTGTGAGGATACATGTCGATCAGTTTGATCACATATATGGATTTCTGTTGTTTCTAATTTAAAGTTCCCCAAGGGTGACTGGGGAAACGAAATATGGTCACTTGGTCTTCTCCCGACCGGCAGTGAAACGAAGTGGGGCGTCCGTTTGGCTGTGCGGGATGTATCAAGTTCAAAGTCACGTCCGGTCAGAATGGGGACGCTAAATCCGATGCCTCGTGTAAAGGGAGTGCCACGTCCTTTGAGCGTTAAAAACCCGTGCAACAAGTCTTTGAGGGGTCCGTAGGTGGCCTGTTGCAATTGAAAATTTCTGTCTCAAACCAATATACCATCATTTTCCAGTGGCAGTCTAATTTTCCCCGACCATCATATCGAATGGCCTCTATTATGAATAAACCTACCTATTGTTTTTATTGTTAACTTGTTCTCGTCCTGAAAATGCATGCAATATTTGCCACTGGACGTTAAGCAACCAACAATCAATCAATCTAATTTAAAGACGCACCAATTTTGCCTTCTGGTGCAAGTCTCATAACATCACTGATGATTCGCCCAAGGAAAGCAGAATATCAAGAGAAGTTGGTTTTAGCATCACCTTGTCATACAGCAAATCTCTGCAAAACTTCAATAGTACTTTTCCCCCGACCAGTTGCATGCATATTAATTGCTCTGAGGTTAAACATTGACATACATTGTATTTTCACACAATATCAACTATAGTCATTATCCGGAAAAACCTCTTATCCGAAGGATTTGGTTAACTTTTATAAAAAGTCAAAATTTTATTAACAAAAATATAACTTATTTACAGAAAATACACGAAAGAACTACTATACATATTCAAATCACTCAAAAATAAATTAACTTCTCTTACAAAATCTACATAATCACATCGAAACTATCAAATTGATTTCGAAGGAAAAAATAAATGGTGGAGCTAATTGAAAGTTTCCGTAATTAAAAAAGGTACAAATGATGTTTTTATTTTTGAGTTTTGATAAAATTGTTTGGAATTGGCCCAATAAAATTTGCATGCAGTATCGTAATAATATGTTTTGTCCTCTCAAATGTCAAATACTGTTTTTGAATCATACGTTTTTTTGTTTCCAAAGAAAAACGCGTTAAATTTCTATCTAAAAAACAGCCAACTTTAAGTTTGAAAGTTTTACTTGGAGATGGTATTATATTTATGTCTTCATCATTCCGATGATCATTGATGATATGTGCGTAGAAAATATTTACGAAAATAGCGGGAAATTCAACCAAAAAATATATTTTTGGATTTTAAGGTACATGTAACTACCCAAAACCGTAAATTGAGGGGTACCCCCATTAAAGGGATAAAATACAAAAATGTGACCATAGAAACTTTTTACCACCCGACGTAAATTAAAATATAGATATTATTCTATCATTTAAAACAATTTGCAGCCCTGTGACATTCCGGACCATTAAACTCTTTAACTAAGCGTTTTTTTCGGTGTCAGTTGCAGTACTATTATGACTACGCTGCATTGTTGTGACAATGTTGTAAAATAGTAGATACCGAAGGATATAAATAATCTAACCATTGTAAAACCCTTGACGTGAAACATTTTCAGTTTTCGGCATGTTATATCATTTATATATATATATATACCTTTTTTAAATGTTGAATCACTTCGAAACAGTCAGAATCTTATATATTTTATATATTCAAACTCTTTAAGGACATTTTTTAGGAACAACACACAAAATAACTATGTCAATTGAACATCCTCTGATACTATAACTGTCCTTAAAATTTTACTAAATACCATTGTTGTTCGCTTTGAAGATTCAGTATATGGTCAATTTATCGGAATTCCAATGGGGACTTACTGTGCACCACTTATTGCGGACCTGTTTCTATATTATCATGAGTTACAATTTATGACTAAAATCAGCAAAGACCCATCGAAACAACATTTGATACTAACATTGAATGATTTTTAGATATTTGGATGATACATTGACTCTAAATAATGACGACTTCAGTATGAATACTAAAGAGATTTTTAAATAAAGTTTAAACTAGCAATGTTCACTTCCCTTCCTGGATTTTGATATCTATATTTTGATTGTTCCTAATCTTAATTAACCATTTGTAGATTGTAAAATATAATTCATCTTATAAGTTCAGGTATTTATGATCAAATCTTTTATTGGATATTCTTAACAAAGCACAAAAATGTCGGCAATTACCTCAAAAGCTAAACAAACCTTTTAACAAGCATATTCAAAAGGGCTATAGTTACGATACTGTTGCCAGGTCATATTTTGGTATTGATATTGATAAAATCATGTAAAAAGATATTGGTTATGTTGTCGTATATTTTATATTAATATTATACTAAACCAGTAACGGGAGGGATTGAACTTGATTTCATATGACGAAGACATGATCTTTTAATTATTTTACTTGAAGTCTGGGGTTGGTATGTAACCCTGCCGCATTTTGCCTGTCCCAAGTCAGGAGCCTCTTGCATTTGTTCGTCTAATTTGTTTTCAATTTTATTCATTTATTTGTTTTGGAATTTAGAAAAAAGTTCATTTTCGATTAATTTATAATTTAGTACACATTTCTGATCAGTCTGATCTGAAGTCTGCCTCCGGGTGCGATATTTCCTTGCTGTATTGAAAACGATTGGTAGCTTTCGGCTGTTTTTTTACTTCCTAGGTCGGGAGGTTGCCTCTATGACAAATTCACCATTTTCATTCTCAATATTTCTTACTGTTTTGTGCCCCACGTGCACGTTAGATTTTATATATCATAAATTATCGAAATTCTTGATTATAATGTGCTTTTTAAAAGTGTTAGATTGGACTTTCCGTTGTTCTAATTGGAGCATAAGTAGACAAAATGAGCGATTTGTAACTATAATACCCAATTATAAGCCTGTATTTTTGTTGAGCGTTTGTGAAGCACTATAATGTAGAAACAAAACAGTGACGCTATGCAAACATGGGTACAGCTGTAGGTCAGATTTACAAATATAGATTAATTGTTATTTTTGTTCCGTCTGTTTTTTAAAGTTATTCTCGTTTATTTGTAAACAGTTATTTTAATAAATAAAGATCCCTTAAAGATTTGTTTTCAGGATTCGTTAACGTGCAGAAATGTTTACACTTCATTAACTTCACATTTTAATACTAATCTAATGTAACCTCCTATTTAATTATCCTGCACATGTGTGTATGCTTTTACTTGAGGATGTACTTTGGTACGTTTAAAAATTGGTGTAAAATGTTCGGAGTCCTTTGTTTTTTTCCATCAATACAGGGTAAAATATTTTGCACACTAAGCCCCTTTGTAGCTCACCGGGACCAAAGGGCCCTATGTAAGCTTTTGCATTCACTTAACGTCCGTCGAAGTCCGTTGTCTGTCGTCCTAGTAAACTATTTCAAAAATCTTCTCCTTTGAAACTACTGGACTTTAACTAAATGTTTTTTTTAGGAATCTAGTTTATGAATTGTATCCGAATGTTTGATCCATCAACAAACATGACCGCCATGGCTAAAAATAGAACATAGGAGTCAAATGCAGTTGTTTGATTATATATCAGAAAGTAACGTATTTAGAGCAAACCTGACATGGGTCAAGATGATCAAAAGGTCAAGATATATCAGCCATGACATTTCAGACACACTGAACAACCCATTGTTTGGTTGATGCGACTAGATTGGTTATTTTAAGGACATTTTACAGTGTTTGGTTATTATCATGAACATTATTGAAGATAAATATAAACTGTTAACAGCAAAAATGTTCAGCAAATTAGGATTTCTAAAAAGGTGTATATGACCTAAATAGTCAATTGACCCCGTAAGGAGTTATTAAGGACATTTTTACACAAGCTGTTTATGTTTTGTAACTTTAAAAATCTTCTCTAATGAATCTAGTATAATTTTGTATTTCTTTTCCTTGTACGTCAAGAAACATAGACACCATGGCTAAAATGGAACATATTACGTGTTTAAATAACTGTCAACCGTATTATTTGAACTTTATTTAAAATCGTAACTTTACCCAGCTTAATAAAAATGCTCGTAATCTAATCTTACTGATTGGATGATACCATATGAGAAAACATATATACATATCAGCAGCAGACTGTCACAGTAAGATGATATAAATGTCATTTTTTTTTATTTACCATCAACTTTCACGTCGTCTTTTTTCGGGATAAAACGTGCATACATTTCAATGAGGGGCGAACGATACCAGAAAGACATTCAAGCTCCATGGCTCAAAAAGCAAAATACTATCAGTCAAATAGACAAACAATAGCACACAAAACATCAAATAGAAAATTAAAAACTAAGCTACACGAACCCAGTAAAAAGATGGGCTGATCTCAGGTGCTCTGGATGGATGAGCAGATTCTGCTCTACATGTGGCCTCCGTCGTGTTGCTCATTTTAGTACAAACCCAATAATATGTCTAATTCCGTAGGTAATATTCGTGAAAAAGGAACGGAATAGTAAAAACGATATAAGGAACATATTCGCTATCATCAGTGAAACGGATATTCAATGAAGATCACTCAACACGTGATGGTGTCCGTAAAATGTTGATAAAAACCCTCTATCAAAGAAGAATACATGATAGGAGAACAGACCCGGGAGTATCGGATCACTTGAGAGATGTTTTACTGAATGTTTCCTACGTAGAAATAGAAAGTTTACAATTTGAGTTAACAGAAACAATAGATTGCTGATGCATGTTCAAAGTTCAGAAATCCAATCAGATTATATCCAAATCAGGGTAAAATTCAAACCCAGAGGGAATCACAACTACAAAAGAAGAAGACTAAAACAGAACCAGTCATTGACCTAATATGAATGTTGACAAAGAAAAACCAGTATTCATTATTTCGCAGCCAAGAAATATCTGTCATCAGAAGGCATCTTAAATAAATTTGTGAGATATATTTATTCAGTGTTTTCTCTATCATTTTGATGATGAAAACAACATATATATTTATGATATACATAGTATTGCACTTTGAGGCTTTAATACATTGTCTCTCAGACTACATACTCTAATATAACAATAATTTACACTCCTACAACATTGTCTTGTACAGAAAGTTTGCTTTCTGTTCTATGGTATTTTCCTAGCTGGTGGATCTGCATTACGAAATCAGAATACACTTTTCCCAATTGTAAATTACTGGTCTTGTTCGGTCTAAAGTTATTCATCATCATCTATATACTCCAAAACGAATTTATGAATAAAATTTAGCTGCTAGATATTATCACGATCGATCGTCAAGTCAGGTACTGGTATCTTTTCAGGACCAAAAATCCGCAGTTGGTTTATTAATTTGGCATGCGTCACTGGTATAATTAACTTGAAAATATAAGAATTAACATTTAAACGCATTAACGTGATATTGTCATTTAACAGAAATAGTCATATATAAAATTGTAAACATTTAATAAATGAAAAACGCATAAGTATCTTGTATTGTCTTATGCTTCACTGGTGTTTGCTTCAATTCGGCGAGAAATTAAACTAAATCTTTTAAAGTGCATATTGTTGTGTCTATGTTATTGACACAAAATTGAAGTAATAACGATTATCTCACCACGGATAAATACGGATGTGATGATTGGTTTCTTGACTGAAACTTGAGGACACGCTATGAATTCGTTTTTGGGTCAATAGGTCCGAGTAAACAGTTATATCGAAGTGCATTTCTTTTAGACAATAAATAAAAATAAAAAAAATTCCACTTGCTCTTTCTCAATAATAACATTTTTACTGTGTCATGTACTACTTTGGGGACAAATTATAGCAAATAAACTTATCATAGACATGATAGAAACTAAGATTAAATTTTGTTTTATGCCAGACGCGCGTTTCGTCTACAAAAGACTCGTCAGTGACGATCGAATCCAAAAAAGTTAAAAAGGCCAAATAAAGTACAAAGTTGAAGAGCAGTGGGGACCAAAATTCCTAAAAGTTTTGCTAAATACAGCTAAAATAATCTATTCCTGAGGTAGAAAAGCCTAAGTATTTAAAAAAAATCATAAGTTTTGTAACCAGTTAATTTATAAATATGACCATATCAATGATAATTCATGCACGCAAAAAAAGTGCTGACTACTGGGCTGGTGATATACATGGGAAATTAAACTCCACCAGCAGTGGCAAACTTATAGAAAACTATATAATACCGGCTCTAACTCAAAATATTGACAATACTATGTTAAGGAGGTCTTGCAATCTTTTGACAGCTTCCGAAGTACTTATTTTAAACCTCTTTCAGCTGGACCAAATCACTCCTTTACTTTAAAATGCATGACCCAATTCTTTTTACAGTGTAATTCCATCCCCATTTTTTGCTATTTGAGGCATGAAACAAGAAGAAATACATTTTGAAGGGGTACTAAAAACATTGCAAGCAACACAATGTCCACACTATGGACTATATTCGTGGACAACGAAAATTAAAGGACGATAAATGTGTACGCGGACCAGTAGATGTTTAATTAGGTTCATTACGTCGTAATTACTATTTATGGTGATTTTATATATAAGAGTTGTTGTTTCTTATTTTGTGTTCGATTGCAAAAGCTTTTCTGTTATTTGAAAAATAATTCAAAGTTTTACAAAATTCTCATTGTAACAACGTGTTATGCTTACAATTTATTATTGTATTAGATAGTAATTCTAACTCTTCTCTTAATCACACTTACTATTTGCCGGGTATGCTGTAACCATATGAAAAACAGTTGGCTCGTCATCTGTAACAATAGTTGATATTGTGTTTATAGAATGGCAGTCATGTGACTTAGAGTTTCCTTCAAATCTTGTGTACCTTGTTCTGAATAAAATAAAATTAACCCCTTCAATCATAGCTAACATTTATTTATCCTGCAATCGACCTTTTAACTATACATATACAGCAGGTCAACAGATAACATGAAGCAATAAACGTATTATAGATTTGTATAGTCTCCTGGTAAACTGCTTCTATTACGTGAACGGTATGTCAAATTACAAACGTCATAACAGTTTAATGTGGGGACCTAATATAATGCGGTCAACAGTATAAGTCATGTGGATTTATTTAAAAAAAAAGATATTTAACGATTGGGATTGAAATATTTACAAAATTATTTGCAGGATAAAGACTATCATGTTTAGTGTCTTTAAACATCAGCTGTATTTGTACTCCCCTCGTGACAGGAGAAATATATTTTCGAAGCCGGCATTACACTTGTTCTTAGCCAGCTGATATTTAAAGACACAGAACAGTTATTGTCTATATCTCTGTAAAAAACGACATACACAAGAGTTATTTCAGCTGTGAGCTGATAGATGACGCCATAGCTAAGCAGGAACTGTTCAAAATACATTCGCACCTGTTTTCATTTCGAACGCAAGGTGGCGCTCACATTGATGATATTGTGATCTAGAGATTGTTAGACCCGTATTTGGACATTGACATACACAAGACTCTTACCTCATCTTTGCACTTCTGAATAACACTGTCGCAACCAAAATGATTAAAATTGCACATACTATAGGAATGACGGCATATAGAAAAATCAAATCTGTAAAATATAAATGAATATTTCTTTCCAATTGATGAATTATTACAATTTAAATTATTTCACACCCCTTCGTGCTCATACACACTCTTTAAAGAATTTTTCAGATTTAAAAGGTGTAGGGAATTGTCGCTTTGCAAAGATCAGCGGACTTTTCTTTTATGATCATATCAATTTTTCATAGAGTTTATAAAATCAATTACATGGCTTACTTATTCTAAAAATAATATTTCTTTCTTGGAAATTAAGATATTCACATCAACAAAAGGAACAGGCGTATCTGCAAATGTTTTTTTTGTTGCAATCGATTTCTTCACCTCATTTTGAAAAGTATAAACTTGAATGCCAACAAAAAAAATGAACTAAGCGATACTAATATAAGCGCGAAACGTTTTGGGGCCTTTGCTAAACCTATAGATCATAGTTTTAAAACATAATAAATGCGTTGTGCTATATTTTTGTTGTTGTTGAGGGATGTCTCATTAAACCATGACCAGCTTTAAACATAACTTCAATTACAAATGTACATAATAGTTACTGAGTTATGGAAGTATACTTTGCATTCGTATCGTAATGTAGTTGCTGTTCAATCAAGATAGCAAATTTTCAATGTTTATGCAGGAATGCAATTAACTTAATTATTAAATAAAGGATCTAATTATATGCTTTTATGTTAATATGGGGACTTTGTATTAACAAGCAAATGAAGGCAACGACAATGGTATCATATCAATGCCGATAATACGTAAACAAAATATAGCAAACATCAAATTTGCTGCGATAAATGTGCATTTCCGGGCAAACCCACATTCGGAACAAATTTATTCGAAAAGTGAGAAAAGCCCTAAAACATCACCACACTTCAAACTATTCAAGTACATATACCTTACAGAATTACCAGATCAGACAGAGACATTAAACTTGGTGGATGTGCAGTTTTACATATGGTTCAATTGTAAATATGATGCAATGCATAATTGTATTAGGGTCTAGAAAATACGTTGTTTATTATATATGCTCATGAAATTTGCAACTGAAATATGATTTCTTTGATATTATAAATTTGAAAAAAATAGTTTTCTCATTGAAAATCATACCACAAATTATTAAAAAAAAAGACTATACATATACCTGGATCATTCGTATCGTCTGGTTTGGTACCATCTATTGGTGGTGTTGTTGTTAGTAATTGTGAAGATACTACAATTGATGCAGTTGGTGAAAGAAGAATTGTTGATTCTAAAAGAAGTGATGATGTTGTTTGATCAATTGGCATGGAAGATCGCACTGCTGATTCAGTCGATACTAACGGAACTGTCGATTCATAGGACGAAAAGGCAACTGATGATTCAGTATAGAGGAATGACATTGTTTGGTCATTTGACATTGAAAGTATCATTGTTGATTTAGTCGATAATAGTTGACCTGTTGATTCAAGCGATGAAAACGAAACTCTTGATTCTATAGAAAGTGACGACATTGTATTTTCGATTGACATCGACGATAGAACTGTGAAATCAGTCGAATATAATTGATTAACTGATTCAGTCGGCGACAATTGAACTGATGATTCTGAATCAAGCGATGACGTTGTTTGTTCAATTGACATCAAAGATAGAACAGTTGATTCAGTCGACGAAAAAGGAGACGTTAATTCAGTCGTTGATAAAGACACTGTTGATTCAGTCGAAGATAAGGAAACTATCAATTCGATTGACGATACAAAAACTGTTGATTCTGTCGATGATAAGGACACTGTTGATTCAGCCGACGAAAAGGGAGCAGTTGGTTCTGAATAAAGTGATGAAATTGTTTGTTCGATTGAAATTGAAGATAGAATCGTTGATTCTTTCGATGATAATTGAAATGTTGATGCCACCGATGAGAAAGGAACTATTGATTCTGTATAAAGTGATGTCATTGATTCAGTTGATGATAATTTAACTGTTGTGCCAGACGTCGATAAGAGAATTGATGATTCTGTAGAAAGTAATGGTAATGTTTGTTCAATTGGCACTGAAGATATAATTATTGATTCAGTCGCTAAAAGTTGAACTGTTGATTCAGTTTTTGATAACTGAACTATCGATTCAATCGATGATAATGACTGAACTGTCAATTCAGTTGACAACAATTGAATAGTTGATTTAATCGATGATAATTCAACTGCTGCTTCAGTCGATGATAACTGAACTGCTGATTCAGTTGATGACAATTCAAATGTTGATTCAGTGAATGATAACTGATTTGCTGTTTCAGTTGATGATAATTGGCCTATTGATTCAGTCGATGATAACTGAATTGTAGATTCAGTTGATGATAATTGAAGTGTTGATTCAGTCGGTGATAACGCAGCTGTCGATTTACTTAATGATAAATGCACTGCTGATGCAGCTGATGGTGATTGTACTGCTGATTCAGTTAATGACAATTGAAATGTTGATTCAGTTGATGATAACTGAATTGTTGATTCAGTCGAAGATAACTGAAGTGTTGATTCAGACAATGTTAATTGAACAGTTGATAAAACATGAACTGCTGAATCATCTAATGATAATTGAAGTGTTTGTTCATTCGACGCCAATTGAACTGTTGAATCTATAGAAAGTGGTAAAATCCATTGTTCGGTTGCCTTTGAAGATGAGATAGTTGATTCAGTAGATGATCCTGGAGGTTTTTTTGCAGTAGCAACAATTGATGATGTTGGTTCAATTGAGAATGCAAACGATTTTGTTGATGTGGTTGACAGTGATGACAAGATCAATGTTTGTTCCTCTGAAAATGAAGATTGAATTTTTGTTTCAAAGGGAAGTTGTGAATTGGTAGATAACATTACTACTGTCGATTCGGTTATAACTGTTGACGCTGTAGAATCGTGAATGGAAACTGTAATTTCGTTATATATTGATGACCTTGACGATTCAGATGACAACGGAACTGCATATTTGTTAGAAATGTATGACGATGTTGGTTCAATTGAGACTGAATATGATATTATTGATTCATCGAATAATTCAGAAACAGTTTGTATTGGAGAAAGGGATACAACTGACTGTGTATTTGATGATGAAGCTGACATTGTTTCATCTGTAGAGAATATCATACCCGTTTTGAAGACAGAATGTGATAAAGTTGAATCGATGAATGATGCTGCTGCGTCTGTGGATGTCGGAAATAATTCTGATGCCGTTGATTTGCTAACCAATGATGTGATAGCTGATTCGGTATATATTGCCGACGGTGTCGGTTCTGTTAACATTGATGTTGACTGATAAAAATCGGTAGATAATTCTAATGATGATGTTAATTGAGGGCAATCTGCTGCATTTGCTACACATGTTCCAGATTCACATCGGTGTAATCCTTCGGGGCATACATTCTCGGCTGCACCTTAAATGACAGATGAAATACTATCATGTATCAGACATGTGTCACACTTTTTGTCTTTGATAGAAGGTATTTTTTTATTTTTTTCATTTCACGTTTATAAAATGATTTCTTTAGCTTGATCTATGTGCAAAAAGTTGACCTATGATATTTCATGCTAAAACTATACGAATATGTCAGGCCAAATACAGTGGTTTTTCTTTTTTCATCTGTAGTTGTCATGTTTCTGTACGTCCTATGTCAAGTCAGGAATATGATAGTTGTAATTTAATAGTTCGCTTCTATGTACGTTAAATGTTGTTTGTTTTTGTTGCACGTCTATTTCTGTTATTTCGTTGTTTTCATTCAAACGATTTTTGACTCTTTGAAAAGCCGTATACTTCTGATAGTTATATACATTTCTTTTAGATTTAATTATGAATTTTGCCAGTTTAATATCATTATGATTAGATTTAAGATGCAGGTAAGTACATAAGTAATACTATGATATTTGTAAATCTGTCTGAATAGCCAAAATCATCTTGTAATTTAGATTTTATGAGATTATACTTTAAAAAACCCTGCTTGGTTTTGTCAAAAAAAAAGCAATGGATATATTTGTCAATTTACTTCTTTGACATTTTCTATTGCAAGCTTTTCAGATTGCTATGATGAAACAAACTGTTACTCGCACAAGATAATCTTAGGCACAAAACAAAAAGTATTGCAGTATACAATGGATCTAAGAATACAGGTTTTGGAACAAAATAACAGATCTACCTATCGGTTGAACAAATCATATATTGTATTGTTCTGACAGTAACTTGACTTTTACTGGCAATGCTGGTAATAAGGGAAAGGTCTGTGAATTTTTTTTAATTTAAAAATGTTGATTATATAGTTCAGTGGTAATAGAGAATTCTCGATATCTGAATTTACTAACGTAAGAAATCACGATTAAGACTATATTTGAGATTGAATTGTCTCCCTTTTTCCAAAAAAACAAAAACCCATATTAAAATGCATTCAGCTATAATTTCGCCATTATCTTCATATTTTTCTTAATCTAATTAGGATATTTGAATTGAGACAACATTGTTGTACACAGGGAAAACGTCTATTTTCAGTTAGGGAATCATGAATACATTGGACCATTAAAACAATCTTGATACTGTACGTGTAAGTCTTTTTGTTTATAAGAAACAAACCGATCAAAAACCAGATACAGCCCAATGCCATTAATGGACTGTTTTATGCTTTATGGTCTGGTGTGGTCTTTTTGAAATGTTTTCGTCTTTCATTTTTTCCATACTTCGTCATCCCGGGCTTTAATATCTCAGATCGTTAATCTATGTCCTAGCTTATATAGACTATTTCTTACGAGTTATTTAGTGTGAATTGTTGCAACTGTCTTTTTAAATCGATTTTTACCGAATGCTGTTGCTGTTTCTAAACTTAGGAGAACATTTTGAGTCGCTAAACATGTTTGTCCACCTCCAGAATTTGTGCTAGGTCATATGCTACTCAGTGCTTGACTTTGTTGATGTTTATAATATTTGTGTTTGGTTCGCACATGTTTGCTTTCTCATTTTAATTCCCTTGCCTTTCCCTTTCCAAAATAAAGATTTTGTCAGTGCATAATTAGTCGATCTTTAAGCGTGCATGCACGTCTTAAACTTGAGAAAGCAGTTTCGATTTTTTAGTATTTATAGTGATTCTGGTAACTTAAAATTATTGACCATTAAATTTCAAGAAAAATAATCGTAATTAATGGAAGAAAAGGAAGGTATAAAGAGCTGATATCCAGTTTATGATTCAATAACTGGAGACACTGCTATACACCTGTTATACTTTGTTTAAAATTACAAGGGTTAATTATAAAGTCAAAGCATATTATCATTAAACTATTATAATTGAAATAAAAAATCTCAAAATACAAATATCATCTCACTTTGTTGACCGTAAATCCACGATTTTCACACCAAAATAGGTTGTATCTCTAATTTAAAGTTGTGTTTGACGTATAGTTATCATAACTAGTATTTTGAAGGTTTTTTTCTCCGGAAAAAAACCTTCAGATATACCTTATAGTCAAGTCAGAATCAACATATGTATGAAATTATAAAAAAAAAATAAAAGATAAATATTCATGGTTGATACAAAACTTCATGTGTCGTATATTTTGTATCAAGACAGCTCTTGATTGTTTTTTGTCGTCAGTACATAATTAAGGCAATCTGAAATTGAGACCTGGGTCTAGACTAAAGCTAAAAAATGAAGGCCATACGGAAACCAATAGTTGCTTAAAATAAACATTATTCCCCTGATAGTAAGTTATCTGGGGCCGTGTCAATGAAAGTATCCTAGGACATGTACTTGTCCTAAGATAGGTCTTAGGACATTATTTAGGACGTGTCTGAGACATGTATTAGGATGTAAAACAAAGCTGTCTTAGGACAGTCCTAACTATGATTGTCCTAGGACCATCCTAACACATTTATTTAATTGAAAATATATGTAGAATTTTTTATGTCATAAGATTGAATTTTATTTTAGAACCTATATGTAAAGAGAGGGAGGATGACTCTTATATAGAAAACAATTAACGCAAAATAAAAGTTAAAAGTTTTTACGGAATACTTATAAATACGTTATTAAATATGATAATAGATATAAATGAATTTAATATGAAAACAAAAGTAAATGGTCACAAAACTTTGTGATATTCGTGCTGCAATTGTAGTGCATAAACTAGTTTTGTCCTTAGGTCCACTCGATTTCATTACATGTATCGAATCAGGATTAGGTAAAAAAGAAGTAAACTTTTTCCCATATTTGAATTATTTAAAATATGTTGCTTATGATGATAGTATTGTTTAGGCTTCAAAAAAGGCAACACGAAATAATTTAATATAATACAATTAAATCTTTAACAAACACTAAACAATGTTTTTTTTATTAATTTTGTCTAATGATAGTTTAATATTGTATTAGTATTTTTAGTATTGAGTTTATGTCATATTTGTTGTTTATATTACGTTTTAGAACGATGTAACCTTTAGGAATATCCTAAGACACCTAATTGTATATCCTAACTTTAGGACCAAATTTAGGACATATCTTATTTTAGGAGACTTTTGTAAACCCGACTTAGGACTAAGACGAGTCCTAAGACCATCCTAAGCCATGTCTTAGTCCTAGGACAGCTTCTTTGACACGGCCCCTGATTGTTAATACTGTTAAATATCGACGATTCATCTTTTTTGGTTGAACAAAGGATTTTTTTAAAAGTTTGATTTTTTTTGGCTTCATATATACACTTCATCAAATTGTCTGTATAAAATAAAATGCCCCTCCGCACCAAGTATTTAAAACACATAAAAAGATGGTTCGTTCCTTCTATGATGTTAACATTAGAAAGAAAAAAAGGAAACATCTGAGTTGCCATCTCCTTGCCATATTCTACCAATCATCTCTTTAAACGAGTATTCACAGTAAGGTCGAACATATAAATAACGAAGTTATTTTTTGGGAAGAACTTCTTGCAAATACGTTTACGAAATATCGAATGAAACAAGTGTGGACACAGACTAGCGTGGACAGTATCCAGCATATAAGAGAATTACTCTGTCAAACTCATAAGACCCAAACAAATGCGAACTTGATCTGGATTTTATCATGGACATTTGCCAGCCAGACAATACCACCAGATAGACCACTAGAAAGACAGATAAACAGACAGAGCAGACCACCAGAAAGATAGATATACAAACAGATAAGACCACCAGACCGACAAGACCATCAGACAGACCCCCAGACAGTCACACAAACAAGACCACAAGACAGACACACAAAAAAGACCATCAGACAGACACACAAACAAGACTACCAAACAGACATAGACAGACAAGACAATCAGACAGACAGCAAGCCAGACAAGACAACCAGACAGACAGATAGCCAGACCAGACCACCAGATAGACAGAAAAGACCATCAGACAGGTCCGTGTATATCTTTCGTTTTGAAATATCAAAAACAAAAAAACAAAAAACGAAAGTGTTTTCATTTTTCGTTTTTGATTTCTTAAAAACCAAAATGAAAAACAAAAGTGTTTTCGTTTTTCGTTTTTGATTTCACAAAACAAAAAACGAAAAACAAAAGTATTTTCATTTTTCAATTTTGATTTCACAAAAACAAAAAACGAAAAACGAAAGTGTATTCAATTTATCTTTCCCCTACACTGTTTAATTGTCATTCAAAAAATGACAATGTTGTCATTTGTCATTCAGTTAAGGTCGTTAAAGTATACATGCACAGCGGTTGTCAGATCAATACTACTTTAATCGAAAATAATGTCGACGGATGCAAATGTCTTTAGCAATCGGAACAATATGAGTGCGTGAACTCTATTACTTTTAAGTTTAGAAAGGTCGATCCAAGATTATTAGAATTTTTAGATTTTACAAACTACGAGGACGATAATGTATTTTGCTTGATCAAATTTTTAAAATTTCCGCAATTTCACAATCAAACTGGGATATCAAAGCCTTCAATTGGTTTGCCATTAGAGTCTATAAGGTGTTAATTTTGCTTATTTGTGAAGACTATAAGGTGACATTAACTAGAGGCCGTTGGTGGGGATTATGGAATTGAGAATAGTGGACAAAAAATATAAATAATAGAGACAATGGACTAAGAAATAAATAAAATAGCTTAAATGTAATGATAAGAGAATAATTGTCAAAAAGTATAAAGAATAGAGAAATATGGCCTAAAATATTTAAGAATACAGAAATTAAGAACCCCGAATCCAGACCATCATACTAGTTGCCTTAATGAACGTTAGTTTGTCTCTGGGAGATTGTTATTGGTTATCATACGGTTTTTCTTTATTTCTATGTCTATTAATTGAGAAGCGTGCTTTCATTATTTGCCAACATTTTACATAATACATTATAAAAAAGACTATTATTTTTCAAACTACCATAGATTTCCGGTAATTGTTCTGCATAGACCACACCACATTGTAGTCCCTGCTATTTTTTTTCAAGTGGACCGCAGTAACCCACCATACCCCATCATAACATAAAAAGTTAATAAACAAATGTCTACGGAAATACTTCTGTCCGCACAATGTGTAAAGGGGAGCTTGGTAGCTGATGTCTGCTGGAGAAAAACAATCAAGGTTGCTGTTTAGCTTATAATTTTTCAAAGATAGGTCCATAGTTGGGGTCGAACACCCCACCCTTACCGAAAATGTAATAAGAATTGTCCTCACTAGGTGCAAAGTGAAGTTGGGTAGCTGGGGTCTACAGTAGAAAAATCCAGGGTGTTGTTCTGCTTAGTTTTTTTTTCTTTCTAAAGTAGGTCTAAAGTTGAGGTCGTATACCCTACCCAACCCTTACCGGACAGTTAATAAAACAAATTCTGCGGCAATACGTTTATCTGCACTAGGAGAGAACGTAGGCTAGAGATCTAGGGCCTACTTGATCAAAATTACAAGTTAATTTAGCACGGATCAATCTTTTTTGAGCTAATAAATAATTTACTTGCCCGCCATACTTTGAATACAAAAAATAAACCTTTTGTCCAGTCATATTTAAACGAAATCCACTAGTTTAGAGGTAGAATGTTTTGTAAAAACAGTTTTGTGTGGCAAAAAGAAGTTAAAGCACGAGTTCAACTTTCTTTTCTTTTAATGCAGAATTATTATTACTTTTCATGAACTATTTGACAGGATGCCGATAATAAGGAAAGCTATTTCACCCAATAGTGCAATTTTGCCATCATTAAAAAAAAACATAATTATTTACGATTCTATAAACACTCAAAGTGTTGACTATTTAAAATGTAAAGCGGGCAGTACGCTGTGTGATATATCGAAAGCGATTGATTTTGCCTTTCTATAACTAATAATTACATAAGATGTATGTTTCATTATAATTCGTTATTCTGATTGGCTAACTGTACATCTCATGTTCCTTACGCAATTGCATTACACAATGAAATTCATCATTCATGATGACACGAGGTTCAACAATAAAGTGCAAGGTGAATTTAATATAAACTTGATAAAAATCGTGTTTTCATGATCCTAGCTAAAAAATGTAACTATAAATATTGAATGCTTCTTTTTGTAACGTCATAGGGTTGTAAAAGGATTGACCGTGCGCACATTTTTAGAATGAAGCGCTTCAGCGTTTCATACAAAATGTATTTCGGTCAACGCTTTACTGTACCTCAATGAAGTAACAAAAAAAGCATTTAATTCTTAAATGAACCAGAAATGAAGTTTTAAAATTCATTGAATAGTGTCTTTGACTGCTTAATTATATATTAAAAACTGATGATATAGTGGTTATATATTAATAAAAACATTTGAAGTACGTTTGAGTCTTATGCAATCTTTGTGTTTATATATTTGAAAAGTGGCTGCTACCGACTGGCTGCTTGAGCCTGGTCTCACAAACTCCGCATTTTCATTACAGCCGATTGCATTGAGTGTGTAGACAAAGGTATCTTTGGATCGCTTGTTTGTTAGCTGAACTATGAAGTAACTAGGTAAGGTACAAATGTATACCACCCTCCTGTAGAAGGAGCCTAGTCCTACAGACAGATTGATTGGTTATCTGTCGAACTAGTCTACTCTTAAAGGAGGGTAGCTTACCTAACCTAATAATACAAGCAAGCTAACCAAGGATATGCTACCTTTGTCTACACACTCAATGCAATCGGCTGTAACTTCTTTACACCACAGGTTGCAACACCTTGCCAAATCATTGGGTTCTACTAGAGAAAACAACACAAGCGACATAAGTATCTACTTTATACATTAAATGTAACTTAACAATGGTATTTGTACGTATGAAGCGTCAACTTCATGTTATTTATACCTTTCAAGCGTCATTGTAACATACATTGTACGTATGAAAGTGAAAATTATTAATTTGGATTGTCTTTCTTTTCCAAAAATCATTTCTATTACGAACTTAATCACTGACTGCATAAGTAAGATGGTAAGTCGGTGATTGTTTTTACAGATATATATATATTTTTTTGACAGTAAGCTAAAAAAAAAATTACGATTTTTATAGATAAAATGAAATTTATCAGTATCTTTTAATTTAAGTTGCATATGTTATGACGTTACGCGCGATGTTCGTACCTCATTGGAAATTCGGTGTAGTTGGCAAGATGTAAGTCCAAAATATATAATTTTGTGATATCATATTCATTGCTATTGTACGTATTTTGAAAAATAACGATCTTTAAAATAAAAACGAAAAAAATAATTGTTGAAAATATGTTTTATGCTGCATGCAAGAAGCTTCATTTAAAAAAAACGGCGATTTTTAGGTTGTCCCGCGTAACATATTTCATTTATTGTAACCACTAAACTATGATTTTTGTCAAAACTATTTAATATTTTGAAAAACGTTTTTTTTCCATTATTAAACAGAATGTTTCATTCAGTCTTTGATGCATTTATTTATGACGTTATGATGTCATAGATAAAAAAACGCGTTCCATACTACAAGGGCAAATCTGTCCCATGGTGAAAAAAAATGGGATTCCAGATTTGAGAATCAAAAAACATTTATCTAAAATGAACAAAAGTTTAGTATTTGTATTTACTACATCAATGTTAGTTTGCTTAGTTTTATGAATTTAAAGACAAATATCCTGAAAAATGATATATGGTAATTTATGAGCGATTTTTCAAAGGCTTACAAGGTTGTCGCACCGCCATTTTTTGACGTAAAAACGAAATCAACTCAAATTTACGTCAATTGTTTGCTTATCACTGCTCTTATAATGGTAGACAGTGCTTGTCGTTTGTTGGTACAATGTACTATGTGTGATAAATCACAGTAGAGCCTTCATCAATGAGCAAAGCCCATACCGTATAGTCAGCTATAGAAGGCCCCGAAATGACAAATGTAAAACGTTTTACAATTCAAACGAAATAACTAACGTCCTAATTAATGTACAAAAAAAATGAACGAGAAACAAATATGTAACACGGCACCAAACGACAACCACTGAATTACAGGCTCTAGACTTGGGACAGGCACATATGTACGTAATGTGGCGGAGTCCCAACCCTCCCCTAACCTGGAACAGTGGTTTTATAGTACAACAAAAGAACGAACTGTAAAAATCATTTGAAAAAGGCTTATCTGTAGATATTCGGTCTCAACAGTATTTCATGTACATTGTTGAAACCCGCAAATATATTTGCTCTTCTCTTTATTTCATAGCAACGTTATGTTACATATTTATATATGACTTTTAAAGCCAAGACGCAAAGATATGCTGATTTAGTTTAAGTTTGGTTAAGTTTAATTGGTAATTAAACTAAATTGATTTGTGTGAGACTAGTGCCTAATCAGCTATAAAACATTTTGTTGATTGATATAGATCGTTAATCATCTAGTGTTAACTAGATATATAAGTCCCTGACCTGTGAAGTGGAGCTGTAGGAGACTTTATTATATTTGTTTGTCTATCTGTCTTGTAGTCTTTTTTGTCTGTCTGTCTGGTGGTCTTGTTTGTCTTGTCTGTCTGGTGGTCTTCTCTGTATATCTGTCTGGTGGTCTTGTGTGTCTGTCTGTTTGGTGGTCTAGTCTAGTTGTCTTGTATATCTGTCTGTCTGGTGTTCTTGTCTGTCTGTCTGTTTATCTGGAGTTCTTGTCTGTCTGCCTGTTTATCTGGTATGTCTGTCTGACTGGTGGTCTTATCTGTCTGTCTGTCTGTATGGTGGTCTTTTCTGTCTGTCTGGTGGTCTTTTCTGTCTATCTGGTGGTCTGGTCTTGCTGTCTGTCTGGTTGTCTTGTCTAGCTTGTTGTCTGTCTGATTGTCTTGTCTGTCTGTGCTTGTTTGGTAGTCTTTTTTGTGTGTCTGTCTGGTGGTCTTTTTTGTGTGTCTGTCTTGTGGTCTTGTTTTTGTGACTGTCTGGGGGTCTTGCCTGTCGGTCTGGTTGTCTTTTTTGTCTGTATATCTGTCTTTCTGGTGGTGTGATCTGTCTGTTTATCTGTCTGTCTGGTGGTCTATCTGGTGGTATCGTCTGGCTGGCAAATGTCCATGATAAAATCCAGATCAAGTTCGAATTTATTTGGGTCTTATGAGTTTGACCAAGTAATTCTCTTATATGCTGGATACTGTCCACGCTAGTCTGTGTCCACACTTGTTTCATTCGATATTTCGTATAAAGAAATTCTTCCCAAAAAATAACTTCGTTATTTATATTTTCAACCTTACTGTGGATACTCGTTTAAAGAGATGTTTGGTAGAATATGACAAGGAGATAGCAACTCAGATCAGATGTTCCGTTATTTTTCTTTCTAATATAAACATCATAGAAGGAACGAACCATCTTTTTATGTGTTTAAATATTTGGTGCGGAGGGGCATTTTATTTCGTACAGACAATTTGATGAAGTATATATATGAAGCCAAAAAAAAACAAAAACTTATTAATAAAAGAAAATCCTTTGTTCAACCACAAAAGATGAATCGTCGATATCTAACAGTATTAACAATCAGATAGCTAACTATCAGGGGAAATAATGTTAATTTTAAGCAACTATTGGTTACCGTATGGCTTTTGTTTTTTAACTTTAGTCCAGACCCAGGGCTCAATTTCAGATTGCCTTAATTATGTACTGACGACAATAAACAAACAAGAACTATCTTGATACAAGATATATACGACACATGAAGTTTTGTATCAACCATAAATATTTATCTTTTGATTTTTTTTATAATTTCACACATATGTTGATTCTGACTTGACTATAAGGTATATCTGAAGGGTTTTTTTCCGGAGAAACAAAACCTTCAAAATACTAGTTATGATAACTATACGTCAAACACAACTTTAAATTAAAGATACAACCTATTTTGGTGTGAAAATCGTGGATTTACGGTCAACAAAGTGAGATGATATTTGTATTATGAGATTTTTTATTTCAATTATAATAGTTTAATGATAATATGCTTTGACTTTATAATTGACCCTTGGAATTTTAAACAAAGTATAACAGGTGTATAGCAGTGTCTCCAGTTATTGAATCATAAACTGGATATAAGCTCTTTATACCTTCCTTTGCTTCCATTAATTACGATTATCATATACTTAGACTAAATAACATATAAATTTTACCGTATGATAATAGCCTTAAATTGACGTAAATTCCATATTTTTCGAATCGGTGCTTAGCGGGCTGATATGAAAAGTTTATCACATGCTTTGATTGTTATCACATGCCTTTCCGTAACGTTATCACATGGCATTCCGGTAATACTCGGCCAATTCCGGAAAATACACCTCAATGCTACGTTTTCAGTGAAAAACATTAGAAAGTAGTGTACAAAACAATTACTTGAATACTGAAAAGTATATGGATTAAAATAATAAAAAAATAATAATAATAAAAAAAAAAAAAAAAAAACTATTTAATAAATACATTTTTTTAAGTTTTTCTGAAACATTATTTAGAAAGTTTCTTTAAAAAGTTGACTTTTCCAAACAATGATCATTCTGTATATTGTTTAATTATTTTTTTATCGATTCGTCCATATTAAAATGTTTTTTTTTTCTCTCTCTCTGTTGAGGCATATGATAGAAAGGTATCAATTTTTGGGTCCGACGGCCGTGAACCTTTTTACTCTTTAAACTTCGGGAACCACGTAAAAGGAGCAATAAATGAATCTGTTATTTTTCTCTACTGTTGAAGCATATGATAAAAAGATCATAACATGTCATTTTTCATATCGCATGTATTATCAGCCCTCGGTCAATATCAGCCCTCGAGCCATGCGGCTCTTGGGCTGATATTGAACCTAGGGCTGATAATTCATGCGATATGAAAAATGCCATGTAATAATCTGATATTAATTTTCTTGAGATTTAATGGTCAATAATTTTAAGTTACCAGAATCACTATAAATACTAAAAAATCGAAACTGCTTTTTCAAGTTTAAGACGTGCATGCACGCTAAAAGATCGACTAATTATGCACTGACAAAATCTTTATTTTGGAAAGGGAAAGGCAAGGGAATTAAAATGAGAAAGCAAACATGTGCGAACCACACAAATATTATAAACATCAACAAAGTCAAGCACTGAGTAGCATATGACCTAGCACAAATTCTGGCGGTGGACAAACATGTTTACCGACTCAAAATGTTCTCATAAGTTTAGAAACAGCAACAGCATTCGGTAAAAATCGATTTAAAAAGACAGTTGCAACAATTCACACTAAATAACTCGTAAGAAATAGTCTAAGCTAGGACATAGATTAACGATCTGAGATATTAAAGCCCGGGATGACGAAGTATGAAAAAAAATGAAAGACGAAAACATTCCAAAAAGACCACACCAGACCATAAAGCATAAAACAGTCCATTAATGGCATTGGGCTGTATCTGGTTTTTTAACGGTTTGTTTCTTATAAACAAAAAGACTTACACGTACAAAATGTACAGTATCAAGATTGTTTTAATTGTCCAATGTATTCGTGATTCCCTAACTGAAAATAAACGTTTCCCTATGTACAACAATGTTGTCTTAATTCAAATATCCTAGTAATTAGATTAAGAAAAATATGAAGATAATGGCGAAATTATAGCTTAATGCATTTTGATATAGGTTTTTTTTTTTTTGAAAAAGGGAGACAATTCAATTAAGAAATAATTCATGGGGGCTTGAATATATCGTGATTTTACCACGGGTTGGCCCTTTATGACAAATATTTTACCCCTGAGCGATAGCGATGGGTAAAATATCGGCATAAAGGGACAACCCGTGGTAAAATCTAGATATATTCAAGCCCCCATGAATTATTTCGATTCTGATAGGACACATACGGCAATTCTTTTGGATCGAAGCGCTCCAGGTGTAGGCAAATATTTGCCGTTCCCATAAATAAACGCACTAATAAACTAGCGTAAAAGAACGGAGCAAACTGCATTAGTGACATGCTTAAACTATTTAAAATAATGTATTTAGACAGTTTTGGATGAATTTGAATGATAATTTATTTATATGTCTTATATGATGTACAATAAAGGGCTTTTGCCACATTTTAGCATCATTTGTGTATGTTTCCTTGTGATGATTTTCGGATTCACAAGCGTGTATTTTCCCGTAAAATGCTTACATTCTAACGTCATTGTTCTATGACGTCGGGTATCTCATTCATAAAAAAGCATATGACGTGGGGGTACAATGGGAACAGCCCATGAAATATATTCATATTTTACCACGGGTGTGTACTCAAAGCGTTTGAAGGACGTCATGTTAGAATCTCAAATATAGTCTTAATTGTGATTTCTTACGTATACTTTATGTATGACGTTAGTAAAGTCAGATATCGTTATTGACACATTCGGTTTTACAAGCTCTTCAGAGCTTATGTTTGTAATTGCTTGCTTATACCGACTCTAAATAAAGCTTTATGTCTTATGTCTTATGTCATATCGAGAATTCTCTAATAAACGTTTGGAAAATTAAGTCAATGTGCTTTCCCATAGGGTTTTATGCAGAACGATTACCGGAAATCTATTATGGAAACTTGCAAAAACTATATCAAAATCGAAATCTAACTGAACAATGAAGTTACTAACATTAAAAAAAGTTGAGACATTGAAGGCCAAATTATTTTTTTTATTCTTGCGTGTCTTATTATTATCAGACGGTAATTTTAGAGTTTACAAAGAAATTTAATATTAAGACAAATATTAATGTAGAACTTCATTGGTGAAATTAACACTACAATACAAATAAAGGATTCTCAAATGATCATGACTTTTGCTTGTAGTAAAATAATCAATCAATCAATCAATCAATCAATTGATCAATCAATAAAATTGAGAATGGAAATAAAAAACGTGTCAAAGAAACAACAGCCTAACCAAAGAGCACAGCCAAAGGCCACCAATGAATCTTCAACACAACGAGAAACTTTCGCAACCAGAGGCGGGCTTCAGCTCGTCTCTAAATAAAAATATATACTAGTTATGTGAAAATGGACGTCACACTTAACTTAGATAAAAAAAAAAGAACATAAAAAAACTAACAAAGATCAAAGTCTCCTGTCTTGGGACAGGCGCAAAAATACGGCAGGGCTTAACATGCTTTGTGAGATCTCAACCCTCCCGCTATACAACTATATCTAGCTCATGTAGAATAAACAAACACACAACAATATGCACAGGAAAACTCAGTTTAAAAGAAATCCGAATCCGATGACAAAATAGTAAACAAAAGAAACTACACAAAATGAATATGATTCATAAATTAACAAAGAACTACTAGCAGTAACTGATATGCCAGCTCCAGACCCCAATTAAACATATCGAAATACTACATAGATATAAGAAGATGTGGTATGAGTGCCAATGAGACAACTCTCCATCCAAGTCACAGTGTGTAGAAGGACCCTATTATAGGTTAAAGTACCCTCTTCAACACAAATCCTCGGCTCACACCGAATAGTAAGTTATAAGGATCCCCCAAAATGACTAGTGTAAAACCATTCAAACGGGAAAACCAAAGGTCTAAACTATATATATAACTCGATGCTCTAAAGAGCCTGTGTCGCTCCCCTTGGTCTATGAGTTTTGCTGATGGTGATGTGTTCGTAGATCTTACTTTACTAAACATTTTTTATGCTTACAATTATCTCTATCTATAATGAACTTAGCCTAGTAGTTTCAGTGGAAAACATTTTGTAAAAATGTACAAATTTATGAAAATTGTTAAAAATTGACTATAAAGGATAATGACCTAATAAACAATTTTACCCCATGTCAGATTTGCTCTTAATGCTTTGGTTTCTGAGATATAAGCCAAAATCTACATTTTACTCCTATGCTCTATTTTTAGTCATGGCGACCATCTTGGTTAGTTGGCCAGGTCACCGGACACATTTTTATACTAGATACCCCAATGATGATGGTGGCCAAGTTTGGTTGAATTTGGCTCAGTAGTTTCAGGAAAATATTTTTGTAAAAGTTACAACGACGGACGACGGACGCCAATCTTTGAGAAAAGCTCACTTGACCTTTCGGGCCAGGTGAGCTAAAAAACGAGAAGCGAGAACGACATCAACACACGACAATTACTGTTTTTTTGTGTGATTTTTTTATTACTAGACCAAATGTTTTATGACTTTTTATTATCTAGGACTGTATTTTTTTTTATTAATAATTGATTGCCAAGTTTAATAAAACATATGTGTGTATAGCAAACATATTAACTTTGGCTTGAAAGACGTCTCTTTAATTGTTTTCGACTCGCTCTGCTCGGAAAAATTGACAAGAATAAAATCCTAAGATTGAACGCGTTCGTTCAACAATCTTATTAAAATTAATAAATATATTAATTTTCTCATACACATAAGTATAACGAAATCAGTGATATTCCTTTTAATTAGATTAGTTCGTCTAATTTACAAATGTAGTATTATCTGTAGTAAATTTCTTGACTTCTTTATAAAGGATTTGAATAAGAATGTGTCCATAGTACATAAATGCCCCACTCGCAATATCATTTTCCATGTCTAGTGGACCGTTGAATTGAGGGTCAGAACTCTATATTTGGCATTAAAATTAAAAAGATCATATGATATAGAATATGTGTACTGAGTTTCAAAAAAATTATATCTGTACATTAACTTCACTTTCAGGTATAGTGATGTGATTTTTTTTCTGAGACAAGTGCTTGTGACAATCCAAAAGAACTTGTAGTCATTCAATGTTCAGTACTTCAGTACTTTGATTGTTTGAAAATGAGGTAAAAATAGCCTGCCACATTCGGTATGTGTTTTTGTTAAACCTTTTTTTTCTTCTGTTTTGTATCGATCTCATGCGTTAAGCCCTTTCCACTGATTTGTATAGTTTGTTCTTATGCTGTGCTGTAACAAAACTGTCCCAGCTGCTAACAAGCATGTTAAACGCCACAATATATTGCATGTGCCTGCTCCAACTCAGGAGCATGTAGTTCAGTGATTGTCGTTTGTTGATGTCTTTTATATGTGTTTTTCGTAATTAATGTTGTTTTAGAATAGGTCGTTATTTTTCTCAATTGAACTGTTTCATATTTTTCAATTCATGGACTAATGTAGCCGACAATACCGGATGTTTTTTCTCATTGTTGAAGATTATATGATTGCCTATATATAATTGCTTACATCCACTACATTTGAACTTTATGGGATAGTTGACTCATTTGCATTAATACCAAATCTCCTTATTAAAAGTTGAGGGGTGTGTGTATTTCTTTGGAAAATTTCAATGTTTTTCTCCCAGGTCACCCAGTTTGAATAGAATATTTTGACATTTTGCTGTGCTGTTGGATTTGAGTTAAGAGTCAACCAAAGCTCACGGCCTGTTGGTGGGTAGTTGATGACTATATGGTAAGCTCTGAATGTCTTTTTGAGTATTGCATACGGTGATTTGGTGATGTCTTCATGCCATGCATTATCCCATTACTTTATATAGACAGCTTATCAGTCAACCTGATCTATCAAAGTAGCTCTCCTCGCCTTTTGTCTTCTAGGGTCCTTGAGCCCTTCCCTCGCCAACAATATATAGTTTGCTTTATTTGTAAAAGAGGCTAGTTACGCTTCTTTATTATCATCTTAGATTAACCTCTCCAAACTTAAAAGTAATAATCACGCACCCTTATTGTTTAGATTGATAAAGACTTTTGCATCCGTCGACATTATCTTCGATTAAAGTAGTATTGATATGACAACCGCTGTGCATGTATACTTTAACGACCTTTAAATGAATGACAAATGACAACATTGTCATTTTTTGAATGACAACTAAACAGTGTAGGGGAAAGATAAATTGAAAACACTTTCATTTTTCGATTTTAGTTTTTGAGAAATACTTTTGTTTTTCGTTTTTTGTTTTGTGACATCAAAAACGAAAAACGAAAAACTTTTGTTTTTCATTTTGGTTTTTAAGAAATCAAAAACGTCAAATGAAAACACTTTCGTTTTTTGTTTTTTGTTTTTGATATTTCAAAACGAAAAACGATTGGACGCAGATATACACGGACCCAGACAGACAGAAATACCAGATAAACAGACAGACAGACAAGAACACCAGACAGACAGACATATAAAACAGTCAGAAAGATATACAGACAAGACAACCAGACTAGACCATCAAACAGACAGACAGACAAGACAACCAGACTAGACCATCAAACAGACAGACAGACAAGACCACCAAACAGATATATAGACAAGACCACCAGACAGACAAGACAAACAAGACCACCAGACAGACAAAACAAACAAGACCACCAGACAGACAGACAAAAAAGACTACAAGACAGACACACAAGACCACCAGACAGATATACAGAGAAGACCACCAGACAGACAAGACAAACAAGACCACCAGACAGACAGACAAAAAAGACTACAAGACAGATAGACAAACAAATATAATAAAGTCTCCTACAGCTCCACTTCACAGGTCAGGGACTTATATATCTAGTTAACACTAGATGATTAACGATCTTTATCAATCAACAAAATGTTTTATAGCTAATTAGGCATAAGTTCCACACAAATTAATTTAGTTTAATTACCAATTAAACTTAACCAAAGTTAAACTAAAGCAGCATATCTTTGCGTCTTGGCTTTAAAAGCCAAAGATATATATGTAACATAACGTTGCTATGAAATAAAGAGAAGATCATATATATTTGTGTGTTCCTCCAAGGTACATGAAATACTGTTGAGACGAATATACAGATAAGCCTTTTTCAAATGATTTTTACAGTTCGTTCTTATGTTGTACTATAACACCACTGTTCCAGGTTAGGGGATGGTTGGGACTCCGTTAACATGTTTAACCCCGTCACATTACGTACATATGTGCCTGTCCCAAGTCTAGAGCCTGTAATTCAGTGGTTGTCGTTTTGTGCCGTGTTACATATTTGTTTCCCGTTCATTTTTTTTTGTACATTAATTAGGACGTTAGTTTTTTCGTTTGAATCTTAAAACGGTTTATATTTGTCATTTCGGGGTCTTTTATAGCTGACTATACGGTATGGGCTTTGCTAATTGATGAAGGATCTACTGTGACCATTTTTATTAATTTCAGTGTCATCTGGTCTCCTATAAAGAGTTGTCTCATTGGCAATCACACCACATCTTTTTTTTTTAATTTTTTTTATTTTGAACGAGAAACATTTATCAAACATACCAACAAACGACAAGCACTGTTCCTGACTTAAATTCCTGAATTAGGACAGGTGCATATAATAAATGCAGCGGGTTTGAACGTTTTAACAGGCGCCAACCTTCACCCTAAAACTGATACAGCAGTATAACATTACAATTGAAAAGACACACTATAAAATATTAATTGAAAATGGCTTAACTCTTAGACTATAAAAAAATGAATGTAATATGAAATCGTGTACCAGTGTTTGACTGAAATTTCTGTAAATTTACTTTGCATATGTTGTAACGGCTCTTGCTCTTTCTGCATGAAAGAGAATAAACTTTGAGAGAGCAAAAAAAGATAATAATTATGCAACCATCAGCTACATTTTCTTTTATCTGTTTTGACTCCTTATAATTATAAAATCTTGATTTATTTCCTTGCAAAAACTTCTAAGCTTGTTCGATTTCATATAGTATGTGCTGCAACGCATTTGAAAAGATTGGAATTGATGACAGGGGACTCTACAAAGATCCTTTAGTAATCTAAATAAATGTTCATCTGTTGACAAATAGCATTGCACATTAACGTAACAACTGTAAAAATACAAATTTCTTCTACACCGAAAACTTAAATAATCAATTTGAAAAACTAGAGGCTCTAAAGAGCCTGTGTCGCTCACCTTGGTCTATGTGAATATTAAACAATGGACACGGATGGATTCATGACAAAATTGTGTTTTGGTGATGGTGATGTGTTTGCAGATCTTACTTTACTAAACATTCTTGCTGCTTACAATTATCTCTATCTATAACAGTACTTTCTGTGGAAAATGTTATTGAAAATCTTCAAATTTTAAGAAAATTGTTAAAAATTGACTATGAAGGGCAATAACTCCTTAGGGGGTCAATTGACTATTTTGGTCATACTGACTTATTTTCAGTTCTTACTTTGCTGTACATTATTGCTGTTTACAGTTTATCTCTATCTATAATAATATTCAAGATAATAACAAAAAAACAGCAAAATTTCCTCAAAATTACCAATTCAGGGGCAGCAACCTAACAACTGATTATCCGATTCATCTGAAAATTCCAGGGCAGATAGATCGTGACCTGATCAACAATTTTACTTCCTGTCAGATTTGCTCTTAATGCTTTGGTTTTTGAGTTATAAGACAAAAACTGCATTTTACCCCCATGTTCTATTTTTAGCCATGGTGGCCATCTTGGTTTGTTGGCCGAGTTACCGGACACATTTTTTTAACTAAATATACCAATGATGATTATGGCCAAGTTTGGTTAAATTTGGCCCAGTAGTTTCAGAGGAGAAGATTTTTCTAAAAGATTACTAAGATTTACGAAAAATGGTTAAAAATTGACTATAAAGGGCAATAACTCCTAAAGTGGTCAACTGATCATTTTAGTCATGTTGACTTATTTGTAGATCGTACTTTGCTGAACATTATTGCTGTTTACAGTTTATCTCTATCTATAATAATATTCAAGATAATAACCAAAAACAGCAAAATTTCCTTAAAATTACCATTTCAGGGGAAGCAACCCAACAACGAAATGTCCGATTCATCTGAAAATTTCAGGGCAGATAGATCTTGACCTGATGAACAATATTACCTCGTCAGATTTCCTCTAAATGCTTTGGTTTTTGAGTTATAAGCCAACTGCATTTTACCCCTATGTTCTATTTTAGCCATGGCGGCCATCTTGGTTGGTTGGCCGGGTCACCGGACACATTTTTTAAACTAGATACCCCAATGATGATTGTGGCCAAGTTTGGTTAAATTTGGCCCAGTAGTTTCAGAGGAGAAGATTTTTGTAAAAGTTAACGCAGGACGACGACGGACGACACCGGACGCCGGACGCCAAGTGATGAGAATAGCTCACTTGGCCTTTCGGCCAGGTGAGCTAAAAATGTATGAAAAATGTCAACTTAAATTAAAAGATACTGATATATTTCATTTTATCTATTACAATCGTATTTTGGCTTACTGTCAAAAAAGTATATATATCTGTAAAAACAATCACCGACATACCATCTTACGTATGCAGTCAGTGATTAAGTTCGTAATACATAAGTTTTCACCTGTTTAATAACGGTCTAAAAATAATTTTGGGAAAAGAAAGACAATCCAAATTAATAATTTTCACTTTCATACGTACAATGTATGTTATAATGACGCTTGAAAGGTATAAATAACATGAAGTTGACGCTTCATACGTACAAATACCATTGTTAAGTTACATTTAATATATAAAGTAGATACTTATGTCGCTTGTGGTGTTTTCTCTATTATAAGTAAGATGTGTCGACGTACTCGTGGTCGGAGCCTTGTGGTTACTGATACTCTTTTTTCTAACATACGTATCTGGCCCCCGAGTTTTGGCTAAGTAAATGAGTTAAATACTTCGTCATTAAACATCATTTATACAATCCTATTTACATAAACTTGGACATCATTGAAACGACAGTACAAAATTGAAGTTCAACTGTTACAACTCAATTAATGCTATATGACTGGAATATACTCTAAAATAATAGATTTCTTTTATAGTACTGTTTATATGATACTGATTATTTTATTTCAAGATTAAATAGCCAACAAAATATATAAACTATTTAAGGAGTCCTGAATTAGTAAGCAGTACCAACATATTATTATAAATATTTAATATTACTTACAATTTAACTCGTCTGTATTGTCACCACAATTAAAGTCGGCGTCACATCTTAAATCTTTATCAATGCAGTTTCCATCGTCACATTGAAACTCGTTAATACTGCACGATAAACCTAATAGTATAAATAAAATATTAACACAATCACAAGAACAACTTCTATAATTTGAGAATGAACATCATATATGAACTTCCTAGGAAGAAAGATAAGAGTAATATCCCTTAACTTTTTTTTCCGCTTTATAGATGATGTTCTCTTACGAAATAATTTAAAATTTGGTGACTATATTGAAAGCATCTATTCCATCGAACTAGAGATAAAGAATACAACGAATACATTTAAGTCTGCCTCATATCTTGACTTCAACTAGAAAGTAACAATGAGGGTCGGTTGGAACAAAAAATTACGACATGGAGATGATTTCAGCTTCCCAATTGTAAACTTTTCATTTCTATGTAGAAACATTCCAGTTGCGCCTGTATACGGGGTATGTATCTCCCAATTGATACGATTTTCCCGGGCTTGTCTTTCCTATTCTGATTTCCTAGATAAAGGGTTGCTGCTCACAAGGAACCTATTAAACCAAGTGATCCAAATAATGAAGTTGAAATCATCTCTTCGTAAATTTTACGGACGCTATTACCAGTTTATTGACCGTTATGGAATAACCGTTTCACAGATGATATCGATTATGTTCCTTGTGTCCCTTTTCACAACGAATGTGAACTATCAAATTATAATATTTACCGGATTTGTAATAACATGAGGAACACAACGGGTGCCACATGTGGAGCAGGATCTGCTTACCCTTCTGTTATTGACAGGGTTCGCATGGCTTAGTCATTAGTTTTTTTTATGTTGGTTTCTTGTGTACTTTTATTTGTCTGTTTCTCTTTTTTGATTTTTTTGCCATGGCGTTGTCAGTTTATTACCGATCTATGAGTTTGACTGTCCCTCTGGTAACTTTCGTCCCTCTTTTACTATTAAGTTAAAGACACATTAAAGTTTATAATATTTAGTTGTAACCTCCATGTTTCAAAGATTTTATCAGAAGGTGGAATTTTTGATAACATTTTGAAATGTCAATATATAAGATAATGATAATTATAGTATAAGAAATCTACTACAGTGATAAAAACAATCCAATTAATCTGTTAAATATTGATTTATTGATGTTTGCTTAGCTAACAATAACTTCTATCAAGGAAAAACACCATGATAAATCGCTTATCTAGAATTAAAATAAGCTATCACCATCGGAACTTGTGACAATATTACAATTGGATTATGTCGTTGATATCTTCACTTGCCTTTTAAAACATGAAACATTTATCATTTCCAATGCCCGTCTTTTCTTATGACTTTCCACAAACATTTTCTTTTTATACTTTAATGATACATAGTACACTTTTAGTAACAAAAGCTATCTAGTTCAAATGATCCGCATCTGATATGAATATTTACATACACAATATAAATATTTCCTTCATGTTATGGACGAGGTGAATGGTCGTGAACATTTAGACTGTCACTGAAACATGAAGATATATTGCATAGGGACAGAAATTTAGCCTTGCAACATGCAAATAACGGGCCTTTCCAAGTTAATAAGAGATCAGTGCACTGTCTAAAACAAGGCTTAAATTGAATTGTCTACATTATGACTGGTGGTGGCTGGGTACTTGTATAGCAAACACAGCAAACTAGACGCCCTACTTTGTTAGTTTTACTGCCGGTCGGAAGAAGACCATATTTATATCCACCTTCGGATCTAAATTTAAATCCAAAGATTCTTTAGTTAATTTGACAAAATACATCTACAATTAATTATTATAATACATATTTAGCGACCGAATAACTAAATATGTAAATCACTATTTGTCTCATTTTGAAGCATTCAGACAGATTGTTAGTTATAAGAAAATATATAGGGATAATCCATCTAAGTAACATTATATATACCCGTTATAATCTCTTTACTGAATGCGAGTAGATACAGGATGTTAAGAATCATTGCCGCTGACTTGTTTTTCAAATTACTGTCAAAAAAGGTAAAAAGATTTATTATACCCTAATGATTGTTTTATCATTGAGACTCCATTCTACAAAACGGAGGTATGCAAGAACCATCATAACTGCATAATTATATAATTCGTACTTATAACTCCTCTATCTTTTTTCACATTTTAATCTATGTGAAAACCTAGGTTACATTTGATTGCAGACATACATGAATATGGTTTACTGTCACCTTGTTCAAAGCCAAAAGAAATTATTTTACAAAACAGTCATGTATCTAAAATTGAAATCATAATGTCTGTCTGGACATTACCACTATTTTCAAAATACTTCTCATTATACGAAACGCGCGTCTGGCGTACTAAATAATAATCCTGTTACCTTTGATAACTAGTAACAATTCATTTTATAGCTTTAAATAAAAATAGGAGAGAATTAATAAATTGCATTTCGTTATTATAATATATCTGATTCATTTTGATATGATTTCGTTTTGTTTCTTTTCGTTCCGTGGATTCCCATTTCTTTTTTTTTTCGTTGTTATTGTTTTGTATTATTTTGTTTCATTTCATTTTGTTTAAGGCATCAACTATCTCCTACACATATTTGATTCGAATGCTGAAATAATCTCAGCTAACGTTTTCACCACGTTGTTAAAACAATAAATTTTGTAGTTTTTATATAAATATAAATTTCATGTCTTGTTCAACACGGATTTGGTCTTCAACAGGATTGTTTTTAATTAGTTAGTTTGAAGACAAAAGCATTACTGGTCTGTCGTGGTATACTGAACAGATAATACGTATTGTTGAGGTGTATCGATGTTGGGAAATAATCATTGAAGGCTTTATTCTTTTTCCTCTCAAATTACTTTGCGCTGTTAAATTTGTCCATTGACAAGTTACTAATCTTATGTTGTCCATTGGTAAATAAATGGTCGAAGCTGAAAATACCCAAAGTTTGCCCATTACGACCAGAATATCTTAGCAAAAACATAAAAATCGAATATGATTTGTTAACTCTTTGACGATAACCAACATCAAGAATATTGAATTAAACTAATTTTCGTTTAACACATTTGTATCCTTTCAAGTTTTTGTGTGCTTTTCCCCCAGTCAAGCTAGTGGTCAACATGTTTCTTAACTTTCTTAGCATGTGTTTTTGTATGTTTTAAAAGCGCTTTTGACGCCCGAAATTTAAAAGTGCGTGTTTTTTTTTTTAATTTTCATTAACTACCACTGGCCGATACAAGTTAGACCATGAGTGTAGTCAGTGTTTCGTTTCAACCAATTATTTCTTAGATTCTCCGTTTATGAATTACAAAATCGTAAAGAAACTGCAATTCTATTTATTGGTGTTTTTGTCATTATCATTCAGTATATCGTGATTAAGTCTTACACATCTTTGACTTTCAAATGTTTTGGTTGGAGAGTTCCTGATTGAGGTAAATTCATTAATTAATCTTACAATACATGATCTTATTTTAGGTATCATGGTTTAATGCGCATGTAAAACTAACTAACCCCCTCATTTATTGCATGTATCCTTTTAGAGTACCTGAACCCGGTGTTGATCATTGTTGGTTGATTAGTATGGTTGTTTTTGTCAGAGTGCTCCATTGTTTGTGATCTATATGATCTTTTGTGTCATTGGGTGATTTTACAATAAAGATTTTTTTCTAAAGATACATATCATAGTTGAAACAATCAATTGTGTGTTTGTGATAATGAATGTTAACGCTTTCTGCTAAAAGGTCGAATTAGTAATCAAAGTTACCAGGATTATAATTCAGAACGCCAGACGCGCGTTTAATCTACATAAGACTCATCAGTGACGCTCAGATAAAAAAAAGTTATATAGCCAAACAAGTAATAAGTTGAAGAACATTGATGATCCAAAATTCCAAAATATTGTGCCAAATACGGCTAAGATAATCTATGCCTGGGTTAAGAAAAGCCTTATTTTTTTATAAAATTAAATGTTTTGTGAACCGGAAATTTATAACAAATGACCACATAATTGATATTTATGTCAACACCGAAGTTCTGACTACTGGGCTGGTGATACCCTCGGGGACAAAACGATTAACAATTTAAGATACCATAGTTATTCCACTTTCGTGACATCTTGAATATTATATAAATGTGCATCCTTCAATCACTTTAAAAATGATTTGTAGGTTTACCTTTTACTCATTTTGTTTCTATTTTTAGAATTAAAAATATCCCGATATATTTATAAAGAAGAATATTTTTCTGAATTGATCTAAGTATCGGTCTGTATTTCAGAACCAACATTGTAAACATCTGATTATAAATTGCTCTTCAACTTCGAAGATAATTTGCTCTTCCAATTATTATGAAATTAAATTAAAAATGGAAAGTTTGAATTCAAATGGCGAAATCAAAAGCTCAAACATACCAAACGAATTGATAACAACTGTCATATTCCTGACTGGGTGTAGGCATTTTCTCATGCAGAAAATGGTACATTATACCTGATTTTACAGTAAGCTAATCCTCTCACTTGAATAACAGCATAACATTTGTGTATTGACAACAATGTGTGAAGAAACCAAACAGACATAATATGTAAAACGTTAAAAGTAGGGGTATAGCAGTCAACAATGTGTTATAATTTTAATCTCTATAAACATGATAAAAGCAAGTAAATATATAATCAAAGAAAAACAAAAAACGTAGGAAAAGAGCACAAACGCAAAAACAAAAGACTTTACCATAGCAAAATTACACAATGACGGGATGTTTTAGTAATCAACCACTTCAAATGGATATTATCAACAAACAGACTAAACAGTAAAAGCAATGAATTACAAGTCAAATAAAATAAAACTTTTACACGTTATAAAGATGATAAAAAAAAAACGACAGTACCTTAAATCTGTACTTCAAGACCATTCTGTATTGTTTGTGAAGCTGACACGGATAATTTAGCAACTACGTCGAAGTATCTTCCGATGAATTATATTTTAGAAAAAGGATGAGACGTTCTTTAACATACCCCGGGTTCATCAATCACGACTACAGTCTGTTCTTATTTGTAAACAAAGTTATTTTTAGTATTTTTGTGTTGTGTTCAACTATTTTCGTGTATTCAATGACATTTAATTTAATTATAAAAAGACAAAAATCTGGGTTTTTTGTGTGAGTATTATAGTGGTTAACTTTTAAAGTAACACATATTTAATTTATTCGTGTATCATAATCGTAAATACAAAATAATGAAGGTGTGGTATCATTGGTAATGTGAAAAAAACTACCATAGACCAACAACTAGGATGTAAACACCTACACGTCCACTGTAAAATAGCTTGATCTAATACATGGAAATAAATAAAATAATACCAATAATTAATAAAATAAAGATAAATAAAATGAAATAGCACATCTTACAATAGTATATCACAGAAGTTAAGTAATACCTTTGACAATTCTTTCAGATTAATATGATCACGTAAATGTTTACTTACTTTATAAAACGTTTTGTATATCAATATATAGAAAATCACTCAACCCACCTGATATACGCATTTAAAAGACACAGATCATTGAATATTAAGTATGGGGATTTCCACAGTAAGTAAATTGATACCACTAACTGGTTTAAAGTTTTATTTGTTTTAATAACAATACTACATTCGTATTATTGAACAGCAGAACACTAGTATTGCCTTTATTTATCAAAAGGAAAAAAAACAATGGTTCAATATATTACATAAAATCACTACTGTACTATAGAAAGGAAAACAAATATCTGTATATATTCACAGTTGTGTCGGATATAGCATGTAAAGTAAAATTTGTTTAAAACGGTGCAAGAAAAAGCGTTCATACAAAATTAAACTTTATTGAAATACAGAATACTTGAACACACCCGCGAAATAGCGGGGAAATAGAGGGTATGTAAACTGTAAAAAAAATAAACCTGGAGAATTCCAGGAGAGGTATCAAAAGTCAAAGGTACTTGGGGACTTGGCACATTTTTTTTGCCCTCCCCTTTTCCCCAAAAAAAACGATTTTATTCTTTGTTTTTCTGTATACTTTGAACATACATATATATATATATATATATATATACTATAATTACTATAGAAAACGGTCACTGATATATTAAAAGTCACCCCAGTAAACATTGAAATTTATACTAAATTATAGCAAATTTATACAATTTATTCATAGTATATATATATGTATGTAGTATACAGAATATTTCAGTGACCGCCGTGGATAGAAAACTATTGGAACTGATAATATATATAAATAGCAAATACACTTTATCTATAGTAAATGTATGATCATAGTATACAGAAAAACGCAAAAAATAATTGTTCTGTCCCAAATACTTATGCAAATTATGTTTAATTTCAAAACAGGCCTAAAGGGCAGCGGAAGTCTTTTATATTCCTAAAAAAGTCAGTCCGATGACGGAAAAGTCTATGGACGCCTATATGTTCGTTTTCCTCCCAAAATAACCCAAACTGAAATTCTTTTAAGCAAAGATGATAAATGCTAGAACACACCCGCGAAATCGCGGGCATCCAGAGCGTGGTTGGAAGTATGTAGTGTTGTAAGATGAATTTTTGTAAAACAAATTAATGACTGGAGAGTTTCAGGAAAGGTAATAAAAGTTATAGGTACTTGGGGACAGGAAAATTATTTTCAACCCCTTCTCCTTTTTCCCCAAAATTTCCAATTTTTGTTTTCTATTTATTTCAATATGAACAAACGTTTAGTATGTTTTTAACATACATTACATTAAATAAAGTGTGTTTGTTTTTTAGTATCAATTCTCAGTTAACTAATCAATCCACGGTGGTCATTCATATATTATATAGACCATCTCTATATATTTAATATACTTAGTAACCCGATGAATTTTTGTAAAAGATTTTATGACTGAAGAATTTCAGAAAAACTATTAAAAGTTAT
The DNA here is from genome assembly GCF_963676685.1 of Mytilus edulis. Lineage (NCBI taxonomy): Eukaryota > Metazoa > Mollusca > Bivalvia > Mytilida > Mytilidae > Mytilus > Mytilus edulis. The sequence continues at coordinate 65,565,104 of NC_092349.1, forward strand.
AGGTACCTTGGGACAATGACAATGTTTTTTCTAGCCCGGCTCCTAATTTGTTTCTTCCAAAACTCCGATAATTTTTTTTCTATTGATTTCAATAATGTTAGCGTTTATCTGTATAACATACATTACCATAAATAAAGTTTATTTGCTTTTTACTATCAACTCTCAATTTACTAATCGATTCACGGCGGTCATTGACATATTATATAGACCCTCCCTATTTTATAAACTCTTCATTTCAGTGAATAGTAAACTTGAAAAAGATAGAAGATAGTGAATATACGTTATTCATAGTCTTTGGTATGTACAAAGAACAGAACAAACGCAAACCGGATGTCTATTCTGACTTAAAATTTGGTCCAATGACGGAAAAATATTCGGATGCAGTTTATTTTTGTTTTTCTCCCAAAATAACCCAAACTGAATAATCATAAGAATGGATGACAAATGCGACACTACTTAGTACCTATAGGACACAGAGACATGATGATTAATTTATTGTGGGAGGGAGAGAAGCGTCACACAAAATGAGGTATTCTCGTTTAATAGTATAGATTTATCATAATTGTTTTTTTCTTTAAAATACAAACAATAGTAACAGTAATCGTTTTGGTTGACTTCACAGAGGCCAGCTAACGTAAAACATATCAATTCCCTTTAGACATTTTTATGTGAAGGAATATTGCCAATGTGCTTAAATAATTAATTTATACTAAAGACGTTTTTCAATATTCATTCGCCGTTGTCATCAATTGCATATTGTGGTACTAAAATGTTATGTTTTACTTTTAAAACGATCACCTTCAAAAGTTCTACTGATGTCTACGAATGATTTTCTGACGTCATGCAGTTATTCACTTTTAATTCAAGACGTCAAATGTTTCAAATTGAGAGGCATTATTCTGCAATAACCGGAATGTGTAGTATAACGTTATGTCAGACAAAGCATACTCTCAGATCTGAAATTATTGTCTTTTTGTTATTGGGATATATAAGTACCCGGCCACGTACACTCTCTGTTTTATTTCTATTTGTATCCACCTGATGTAATTTAGTGGTTGTCGTTTGTTTATGTATTACATATTTGTTTTTCGTTAATTGTTTGTACATAAATTAGGCCGTTAGTTTTCTCGTTTGATTTGTTTACCATTGTCATTTCGGGGCCTTTAATAGCTGACTATGCGGTATGGGCTTTGCTCATTGTACGGTGACATATAGCTGTTAATTTGTGTGTCATTTGGTCTCTTGTGCAGAGTTGTCTCATTGCCAATCATACTACATCTTCTTTTTCTATATACAACTACAAGTAAAAATACTAATTTCTATTCCAATTTGAGTGTCAATGACTAACCTATTAACCGGTTAATACAAAGGACAAGCGTGATTCTAATTTGACGTTCTTCCAACGCTTTGTATACTCGATTATGGTTAACTACGAATAAATTGATGAGGAGATGGATGGGTAGTTCCCTTCTCCCTCCAGCCATTCAGAAATTCCTTCAACCCTGCCCCTCAATCATAGACGAAAAACGGGTAAAATTTGTTTCCCTAAATAGTCTTGTGAAGACCTGTTGGTGACCTTCTGCTGTTCTCTGTTCTATGGTCGGGTTGTTTGTTGTCTCTTTGACGCATTCCCCATTTCCATTCTCAATTTGATTTTGTTTTACTCCCCGGCTTTTTCCCTCTCGTTTGCATGTGACCTTATCATAAACTGACAACGTCATGATTTATGCGGATGTCTTAATCTTTCTCTAACATCGTATGCGTTTTATAAATGTTTACCTGAGATCAAACGCCTAAAATTATGTCATTGAACGATGGCTTCAGAATAAAAACAGTTGGACAATCGGGAGCATCTGGTATGGAATTGTCAACATGTAATGGCAGCCATTGTTTGGTGGTGGTTTTAGCAACAAGACAACGCACAAATGTGAAACTGAGAGACCTCAAAACATGAACAAATAACCATGGTGGTTAAATGGATGGTGAAAGTCTATGTCATAAAATAAGAGTAAGATGATCATTTATATATCCATCCAAATTTGTCTTTGTCCGTTTTTGTTAAAGTCTTATGCATGTCATTTATTAATTTTCTCTGATATTTCGTCAATATTAACACTGTGTTCAAATTAGGAAACAACAATTGATTCCATTCACCGTGAGCACTTCGATCAAATATTATGTCTGTTCCTGTCCTTTAGAATATAAACAAATAATGGGGGCATGTATTATATTGATTTGAACTATACTTTATCTCTATCGCTTGATGTAGAGTATTATGGGCAAACCCGTGGTAACATCAATATAAACTCAACCTCCAGAAATTATTTCTTGAATATATGTATATTGATGATGACAATAAAGAAAAATCTTCCCCTTTATTTTTAATTGCACAAATATCAAGATGAACCGAGAGTACATAAATTATAGTATTTATCTTTAGATCGACGCATAACATATTGTTTTCAGAAACTTATCAAATGAAACAAAGTTTAATATTAGATTTCCAATAACAATTTGCAGTATCATCACTGGATATAGTTTCTCTTAATTTGGTATTATGTTCATTGTCTAAGAAAAACAACTTAACTCTTCATATACCAACATATATATAGGTACTCTTTTTGTAATTGTACAGTAATGCTGTTTTTCTTAGACTATGGGTAGTGAATCAGGCCAAGGGTACCTATATCTGGTGATGATGAATCACCGTGAATAACAAGCACGGAAAGATCTCTTGTGGTTGTTTTCACAATAAAGGTAACACAATACGCATATTAAATCTAAAATAGTACGTTCATAAGTGGAAAACCAAACTAAAACAAAATATGTCATACCAAATTAGGTAATTTAATGCAATTAGATATATATGTTATAAAGATGGACTGGGGGTTTTCTCTCTCTAAGGTTGTATATCGTGGATCCGTTTGATTCCTTTGATTATACATTAGTGACATACATTAATAAAAAAAAAAGAACTATGCATAGTCGTGTAATTGAAGATTATATGAAAACACATAGTTACATTGATTTAAAAATAAAAATATGCTTATCCGAGTAAATACAGATTATTTAAACATAAAATATATGTTAACTATTTAATTGAAGAAATATAAATTGTATTAATATATTTACTAAAAAAATGTAACTTCCTTGTGAACATTTTAACAACAAAATGTCTGAATTAACATATTCGGTAAAGATGACTTCCTTGTCAGCGTTTAAAAACGTAAAGACAAATTGTATTACCTGGTTATCAGACATGAATCAGATACTAATTTAAAGGACTCTAACTATAATAAAATATAACCTATGCAATATCTTATCAAAATACCTTTAAGTTCCGGTTAGAAAATAATTTCTTTTTAAAGGGATTGTCACTTTACTAAATCAGCAAAACTATTTTAAAGGGAAAATAAAATATGAATAAATACAAATAAAAGCTCATTTGTCCGCATTCTTGTCACTTTTTAAATCGTTCAAAAAAAGGTGTATAAGAATTATTAGTGAATATGTTACAAAAGCGTTTTTGGTTTTTATTATGTTAAAGCATGTAAATATCGAACCAGAAAAAATGATTCAGTAAAATATTTTTTAAAGAAATAATTTAACTTTTGTTATGTAACCGATTATTCGTAAAGATAATTTCAGCAATCCCATGTCTCTAGACTTTTCCCTCATTACCATAACTTTGTTTGTATATGACCGTCGTATTTGTCGAGATATGCGTTTTAAAGATCAAATAAATAAAAGCAACAGTAGTATACCGATTTTCGAAATTCATAATCGATTCAGAAAAAAAAATCCAGTGTACAAACTAGAACTAACGGAAACACATCAAATACAAGAGGGAAACAATAAAACAACAGAAAAAGTGCGACAAAAACCAAACGACAATGTAACACGCACAGAATCGAACTATAATTCGATTTAAAGGGCTCGACCATTAAATCTCGTTATCAGAGGAATACCAGCAATAGTTCATTAGCAGGTCAAAGCAGACGCGCATGTCTAAATTTATTACACTACATATATAAATTAACTGCTCTTGCACTCTCATCACAAATATTGCAAACGCTATCTTCAAGGATTTATATTGATCTAAGGCCAGACTATTGATTTAACTTATTATACACATGATTACTTGATATTAATTTTAATATATTCAATCGATTTTATTTGTTAATGTTTACTATATGTCTATATAACAAATTATGATGTTTAATTTAATTTAATTTTAGTTTCATTCACATTATTGCTTTGTCTTTTATTGAGGCATCTAATAATGATGCTATCCATGCTAATTGCATTCTGTTATGCAGATTATTCTGATTACTTCCTATGATGTATGTAATTTATACTAAATTTACGATGCACGCCGAGAGTCATCTATATGGCTAGACAATACAATAATACATGGTACAGCTAATTGTTATTTGATGTTGCAAATTATTTAAGAGAATTATACTTAACTAGGCTTCCGTTAAGAAATATTTGGTAAATGCTTTAAATTGACATTTGATTAATTGATTTATCATGAATTCTTTTCCATCATAAATATCGCGTTGTTTATTTCATGTTTACTTTTATATTTAGTTAAACATATATTTTAAGATTGGTAACTATTTTTTATTTTATTTATAGGAAGGTTAGTGATGCCTAGGGGAAAAACTGTCGCGAGGGGAAAAGGAGTTAAAAGAAGGAGAACAGCCGTGTTAATGATAATGACAGGACAGCTGCACTGACTCAAACAGAACATGATGTAGTGCCGCCACAGACGCAAATGACAACATCTAATGCATCAGGACCATCTACCACGTTTAACAGTTCAGTGGATTTACCGAATAATGAAGAGTCGTATTCACAAAACATCAATGAATAAGGTACATTTCAAAATTTTGAATCTAATGTTAATTCTGTACATGAAATTGCCAGCATTAGCAATGATTTGGGTGATAATGTTTCTTGCAATATCAGACACAAAATCTTAAATGGTGAATATATTGATCTGGATTGTTTATTGTCGAACCCAGTACCTATTGATGATAATTCTAATACTTTAATAATTAAAGATGGTGTTCTACAATCTAAACCAAAAGCATCAACAGTAAAGATTAATAGTATTGGTCAGTGGACTGATGCATTCCTGGTTTTCATTGACCTGTCAAGTCATTTGGGAGAGGCAAGAGGGCTTCTGAAACACATGAGTAGCATACGACTGGGAGCTAGTAGGGTTCCCGGTTTAGGCTGGAAGAGGTATGACGAGCAATTCCGTTTAAAAAAAATAAGAATGCCGTCTTGTAACTGGGGAACAGTTGATTTAGAGCTTTGGTTACTCTTCATGTATGATGATAACACACAATTTAATCTAAACCCTGTAAAAGAGGGACGAAAGATACCAAAGGGACAGTCAAACTCATAAATCTAAAACAAACTGACAGCGCCATGGCTAAAACTGAAAAGGACAAACAAACAAGAGCACACACGAAACAACATAGAAAACTAAAGAATAAACAACACGAACCCCACTAAAAAACTAGGGGTGATCTCAGGTGCTCCGGAAGGGTAAGCAGATCCTGCTCCACATGTGGCACCCGTCGTGTTGCTTATGTGATAACAAATCCGGTAAATAGTCTAATTCGGTAGGTCACAGCTCCTACTCAGACTTTGTAATACGTCATCAGTGTCTGAGTAGAAAGTTGATGAAACAGGGGTATGTCAAAGAACGTCTCGTTCTTTTCTTAAAAAAATTTATCGGAAGGTACCAAGACCTTGTTGATAAATATTCCGTATCAACTTCTCAAATAATACACGATGGTCTTGATGTATAGATTCTTCGTACTGATGTTGTTTATCATCTTAACAACGTGTTTTATAGTTCTTTCATTTGTCTTTGTTCTATTATTAATATTACTTTTACTGTTGAATGGTTTCATGTGATATCCGTTTCACGTGGCTCGGTACTTATACATCTCGTCAATGTGTTTGTATTGGTTTTCATTTGTTTGTGGTTCGTTTTGTATTTGCGACTTTTTGTATTGTTCTTTTGTTCTTATAAAGTGACTCTGTACTTTAAAAGATCCCGTCAGTATGATATTGTTCTATTATATGTCATTATGATATATTTCTATTATGAATTACAATATACGTTGAACCACAAACGTCAAAATCATTCAATCGTGTAGTGGAATTAACTATTTTTGGATTCTTATATATTCTATAGATAACTTTTGGACTAGTTTAAATCTCGGTCTATTTCTTAAATTTATTCTTACATACTTTTGATTTTTTAACCCTGTATGCTAACATTCCCATGAAAATTTTAAAATTGTTTGTACGCACATTGAACGACAAATTTATGTGACGTATAAAATTTTCTGACGTCAGACACTCAAATCAATAAATGTGTTCGTAGATAGTAGATGTTTTTGTGTTCTGTTAAATTGTTCCTATTAAAATTGTTAAACGATGATGACTGATGTACCCATATTTTGACTATTATATTTATTGTGTCTGTTTATTTATCGCATCAATGTAAAAATATCAGAAATTGATGAGACTGTCATTAAAGTGAGAGGGTTAGCGCTATAGAACCAGGTTGAATCCACCATTTTCTACATTTGAAAATGCCTGTACCAAGTCAGGAATATGACAGTTTTTGTCCATTCGTTTTTGATGCGTTTTGTTATTTGATTTTGCCATGTGATTATGGACTTTCCCAATTGATCTTCCTCTAACGTTCAGTATTTTTGTGATTTTACTTTTTCATGAAAGGGAAGGGGATTGTAGTTACGACGTAAGGAACATATCCGATATCATTTGTGAAACGGTTATTCCATAACGGTCAACCAACTCGTGATGGCGTCCGTAAAATTTACGAAGGGATGATTTCAACTTCACCATTTGGAACTCTTGGTTTAATAGCTTCCTTGTGAGCAGCAACCCTCTATCAAGAAAATCATGATAGGAAATGCAAGCACGGGAATACCGTATGCAGGTGCTGCTGGAATGTTGCTACTTAGAAATGGAAAGTTCACAATTGGAAAGCTGAATCTCTTTTTTCGTAAAGTTTTGTTTTCAACCGACCCTCATTGTCAATTTCTAGATGTTAGTCAAGATATGAGGCCGACTTAACTGTATCTGTAGTATCCTTTATCTCTAGCTCGATTGGATAGATGCGTTCCACATAGTCACCAAATTTTGAATTATTTAGTGAAAGAACATCATCTATGTAGCGAAAAGTAGGATTAAAGGATATTGCTACTTCTTATCTTTCTTCCTAAGAAGTTCCTGCAAGAAGTCAGCCTCATAATAATAAAGAAACAAGTCGGCAAGTAGATAACTAATGCGTATAAATGTTATGATTATAACAATGGATCCTGTACTAGGCCTAACTGTCATTATTCACATAGTTGTTTACGTTGTTCAGGTATTCACCCATCGGTAAACTGTACACGATTTCATGGTGCTCAGACAAATTTTAATTTTAGGCTTGGTCCTATATTCGCTGCTGGACAACCAAATAACAGTTCGCAACGAGTCTCGAGTGCTAATCCAAGGGCAGCTGTCAGATTCCAGCGACCAGCTTTCCACGGTTCATTCAATCGCTAATACGCCAATTAAATTTGATGTTCTTTGCAAGTTTCTGGAAAATTATAGTAATAAAACAGTTGCTTCAGAATTATATTTGGGATTTTTGGAAGGTTTTCGTCTAAATTATACTGGACCTAGGATGACTACTGATTGTAGAAAATCATTGTTTTTGGCAATGAAGTTGAAGTTACAAAAAAATTATTGAAAGAAATTAATTTGGGAAGAATAGCTGGTCCATTTAACAATATACCAGTTTTTAATCTAAGATTGTCTCCGATTGGCTTATGTCCTAAAAAGGATGGTTCTTGGAGGCTTATACAGCATTTATCATACCCACACAGTTTAAGCGTAAATGATTATATCGATAAGGGCTTGTGTTCTGTGACTTGTACGTCGTTTGACCATGCACTAGATAGGGTGGGTAGCCAAGGAAAGTTCGTCCTAATTGGAAAAGAAGATACCAGCTCGGCATTTAGGCTTTTACCAGTAAACCCGGATGATTTCGAGTTATTGGGTTTCAAATTTTTGGACTTTTACTTCGTGGACCGCTGTTTGCCTCAAGGTTGTAGTCTGTCTTGCGCAACGTTTGAGAACTTCTCAACATTTCTAGAATGTATCTTTAAGGACAAAACGGGATCGGAAAGTGTTATACACTACTTAGATGATTTTTTGTTTGCAGGCCCGGGGACTGATTCAACTTGCCTTAACCTGGTGAGTTAATTTGATTGTTTATGTGATCACTTAGGAGTTCCTTTGGCACATGACAAGACCGTCGGTCCAACTCATGTTCTTACTTTTTTGCGGCTTAAAATTAATACAATTGAAATGTCTGTAAAAATTCCCAAAGAGAAATTACTGAAATTGAAAACAATAATTTCAAATTTGTTAGGCAAAAAAAGAACAACATTACGTGTTCTCCAGTCTTTTACAAGCATTTTGAATTTTTGTTCGAGAGTGATCCCTACGGGTAGGGCATTCAACAGACGTTTTTATTATGCAATGTCAGGAATATTAAATCCTCGGCACCATATAAGGCTCACTGCGTCAATTAAGGACGACATAAGGCTGTGGTCGTTATTTTTAGATTGTTTTAATGGCAAATTTTATTTTCCCGATTCCGATTGGATATCAAATGTTGATATGGAGTTATTTACTGATAGTGCTGGGAGTGCGTTTGGTGGATGTGCTTCGTATTTACATCCTAATTGGGCTTTCTTTCCTTGGCCGTCATATTGGTTAGGTTGCGATATATTAAAGGACATTACATTTTTAGAGTTATTTCCTATTGTTTTAGCCTTTCATTTGTGGTATGCGATCTTTGCGAATAAGAAAATTGTCTTACACGTTGACAATAAAGCACTTGTTCATATCTTGAATTCTAAAACGTCTAGATCATGAAGGGTAATGCATATTCTTCGTCCTTTAGTCTGAAAAGCTATGTTTTATAATATCCAGTTCAAAGCAATGCATATTACATCAAACAAAAACTGTATTGCGGATGCAATTTCTCGTCAACAGTGGCCACGGTTTTGTCGCATGTCACCAGAGGCGCTACAAGAACCAGAAAAGGTCCCACAGTCTTTTCTTCAAGTGATCTCAAATTTGAATCCAACAAGTTGTTAACGGCGTCAATCTCACCAAACACAAGTGACACTTATGAAACTGCTGTCAGGTCATTTTATCAATTTAGATCTTCACACGGACATGCCATTGTTTGGCCACCCACACTTAATGTTATCTGTAACTTTATAGCATATTTATCTTGTGCGAGGTTATGCTCCGTCTACTGTCAAGTCTTATATTTTTGGTATAGCCTTTAAATGTAAAATGTTAAATATTACTGATAACACTCACAATTTTATAATTAAGAAAATGTTAATTGGAATGGAAAGGCTTGACAAACGAGTGGATTCAAGATTGCCAATTACACCACAGATTTTAGATAAATTGATTTCACTATTACCATCTGTATGTCTCTCACAGTATGAGACCTTATTGTTTTCGGGGTTGTTTAGTTTGGCGTATTTTGGTTTTTTCAGGATAGGGGAATTAGTAGTCAATAAATCACTGGCACATTCTCACACTTTGTCGTTAGATGATTTTAGTTTTTCAGAAAATAACGTTTCTATCAACCTTAAATTTTCAAAAACTGATCAGTTAGGCAAAGGTAGTTTAATAATTATACCTTCAATTAATTATCATGTATGTCCTGTTCATTTATTAAAGAAGTATTTTATTGCCAGGCCCAAAGCATTCATACACTTCGGTGGAAACTATGTTACACGTTATCAGTTTAACGCTGTTCTAAAGAAAGCTCTGAATGTGGCGAATATAAAATCGGATAATTTTCAAAGTCATAGTTTTAGGATTGGAGCTGCATCTCAGTCTTCGAAAATGGGGTTTTCTGATGATGAATTTCAGGATTTTGGTCGTTTGGAATCAAAAGCTTATAAAAGATATATCAGAATACCAACGCTAAAGTTAGCAAGTCAAATTTAATATGTGTCATCATTTATTTGTTTGTATATATTGTACATAATTGATTTGAAATTTGAATACTCGCCTGATCGTCACTTTAAGACTTTCAGGTCAACAAAAGAGTGTTTGGTTGGTGGGTTCTTCAATCATCAAACATGCATTTGTACATGCTAGAAAGTCTGTCGATGGTGTAAATTTAGGTTTGGAACGAATAAAATCTAAAATATGGTGGCAAGGAAAAAGTGGAATGAGGATTTGTGAGATAATACCCAAAGTCAAACATGTGCTTACATTTGAAGAACCCCCGCAAGTATTAGTATTTCACTGTGGTGGAAATGATATCGGACAAAAAGTGTCATGTGTATTAGGACACGATATTTTAAAAGTAATTGATTGCCTTCGGGTCTTACTACCAAAGTCGAAATTTGTTTGGTCTCAAATTTTACCCAGATTGAAATACAGGAATGAGATTGTACATAGATCTTTGAATAGAACTAAAGCTAGATTAAATAGTTTAGTAGCTACATATATCATCAAACATGGCGGTGCTTATATTAGATATCCAGAAATATTTGAAGACAATCCAGATTTATTTTTAGACGGTGTTCATTTATCAGATATCGGAAATAATTTGTTTTTGTATAGGTTACAGCAAGGTTTATTTGACATTATAAAATTTTCACATACAAAACGGCGAAGTAGGTCCATGGCTTCGGGAATCTGTTAGCTTTTAGTTACGGCGGTCAGATTCTTTAACATACAGGTTTTTTTATTTTCGAATAAATCACCTTCATAGTACTGGTTGGCGGTAACAATTTTCGAAACATTCTGTTATGACAGAAAATTTCGAATTTGTTTAGTGGCGGATTTTATAGGCTGCACCAGTACCGATAAACTTGATTTATTATTATTTAATTTAGAACATTAATCCATTTCTTCATTTACACTTCAAACGTAGTTTTTCGTGTTGATTTTGGACATATGTTGCCAGGGTTCAATTCAGCACACTATTAATTCATAATTTCATTACATTTTAGTTTTATTTCAATTTTAATTATCTATTATATTTTGAAGATTTGATTTATAATTTTAATTTACGGTTACCCAAAGACCCTTTGTTCATGGGTTGGTAACCGACAGAAGCCGTGATCTTACTTCGCCAATAAATATATATTAACATGTGTTATCTCTTATAATTCGATTTAAAGGGCTCGACCATTAAATCGCGTTATCAGAGGAAGACCAGCAATAGTTCATTAGCAGGTCAAAGCTGACGCGCATGTCTAAATTTATTACACTACATATAAATTAACTGCTCTTGCACTCCCATCACAAATATTGCAAACGCTTTCTTCAAGGATTTATATTGATATACGGTCAGACTATTGATTTAACTTATTATACACATGATTACTTGATACCCACCCACCCATTGCCATTTTCCTGACTTCGTACAGAACATTTTAAGAACGAACAAACGGTGGGTTGAATCTGGTTTTGTGGCTTGCCAAACCTTCCGCTTTGTTGGCAATGTAACAGAGATTATAATACTAAAATGACAATATTACATGACAGGACTACAATACAAATAATTGGAAGAACTTACAGGACAGAAAAATACACAATTAAACTATACAATAACACATTACGACATGCTTATAGTTATTAAAGATACCGGTGTTATAACATCATACGCCATACGCGTGTTTCGTCTACATAAGATTCATCAGTGACGCTAAGGTCAAAAAAGAAAAGAAAGCCAAACAAAGATGAAGATCACTGATGATTCAAAATTCCAAATTGCTGTGTCAAATACGGCTAAGGTTATCTGCCTAGGATAAGAACATCCTTCGTATTCAGCATAATTCATACTTTTGCGAATAATTGATAAACATGTCTACACCGAATTGGTGAATAACTACAGAATGAAATCGAACACGTAAAACATAGGTCTGCACATAAAAGCAGTTCAATCAAACCGTGCGTTGTACATGTATGTCACATATTCAGTAACAATGTTATAATTTATTTTAATATTTGTCAACACTTTAGTAAGGTTTCAACTCCCTCGTATAAATTGGAATGTAAATGGATTAAGATATTTTTGTTATTGTTCTTTTTTGGTCGTGACTGTATCATGTGTATATGTCTATTCAACTGTTTCGGTTCTTGTACATCGATGCTTCATTTTTTTTTTTATTAATTGCATGTTTTTACTCGGTATTAGTTACATTAAAATAAGAATAAAATACATAAAACAAAACAGAATAAATAATTAAGAGCCAAATGAAAACAAGTTAAACAAGTAACGAGCAGTAAAAGATAGCAGACAGATATAAGAATGCATACTTTATCTTAAGATGGCAGATTAAGATAGGAATGGGAACAAATTGTGCCCCTCTACTTGCCGACATTTTTCTTTGTTATAATGGGGCTGACTTCATGCAGGTACTTCTTAGGAAGAAAGACAAGAAGTTAGCAATATCCTTTAACTCTACTTTCCGCTATATAGATGATGTTCTTTCACTAAATAATTCAAAATTTGGTGACTATGTGGAACGCATCTATCCCATCGAACTAGAGATAAAGGATACTACAGATCCAGTTAAGTCGGCCTCATATCTTGACTTACATCTAGAAATTGACAATGAGGGTCGGCTGAAAACAAAACTTTACGACAAAAGAGATGATTTCAGCTTTCCAATTGTGAACTTTCCATTTCTAAGTAGAAACATTCCAGCAGCACCTGCATACGGGGTATATATCTCCCAATTGATACGATATGCCCGTGCTTGCATTTCCTATCACGATTTTCTTGATAGAGGGTTGATGCTCACAAGGAAGCTATTAAACCAAGAGTTGAAGTTGAAATCATCCCTTCGTAAATTTTACGGACGCCATCACGAGTTGTTTGACCGTCATGGAATAACCGTTTTACAAATGATATCGGATATGTTCCTTACGTCGTAACTACAATCCCCTTCCCTTTCATGAATGTGTCCTACCGAATTAGACTGTTTACCGGATTTGTTATCACATAAACAACACGACGGGTGCCACATGTGAAGCAGGATCTGCTTACCCTTCCGGAGCACCTGAGATCACCCCTAGTTTTTGGTGGGGTTCGTGTTGTTTATTCATTAGTTTTCTATGTTGTGTCATGTGTACTATTGTTTGTCTGTTTGTCTTTTTCATTTTTAGCCGTGGCGTTGTAAGTTTATTTTAGATTTATGAGTTTGACTGTCCCTTTGGTATCTTTCGTCCTTCTTTTTTAACTAGACAATGTTAAAATAATTATATTGAATACAAGTAAAAAAAATGTAGCAAAGGCAACACGTACTAAAACTGATGAATGTAATAAGGTGTTACATGAAGGTAAGTTGTAGATCATTCTAAAGTGGCACACATAATGTCGCTGATTGTATCTAAACGTATTGTGATATTCGTTGTTATCGCAAATTACAAATGAAGAATACAATCTTGGATAAAAATTCTTGATCATAATTCAAGTTCAAGGTGATATATTCAATCAATATTAGCACCAAACCTCGAAATATGCTGTGTGAATTAAAAAATCATTTCCTGAGTTTGCAATAGGGCGAAATAGGATAAATTTGTGCACTTCCTTGTATTCCTTGTATTTTCATCCCTAAAATAAATGGAAAAACATTAGAGTCTGATAAATTCATTTCAAATGTTAGTTTTCGAAAGAAAGAAAAAGACATATGATACTTTAACAATAACGTTAACTTAAATTAGGATAACGTCCTTACCCTTATACCATTTTATATGAAAAAAATATGATTATCTCTGGTAAGTTTGTTAATTGGCTTTGAAATAGCTAGTAGAAACTACGAGTGCACTTAGATCAGTACCTTGGGCTTGTTTTTCTTCTTGTTAAGATTTTTCCGCTAAGTGGCGATCAAGTTTGTAAAATACACACCTGTCCCTTGTGTAGGAAGGTGTGCCCGCTCTCAAATATTTTTGATCATTGCAATATTCCTTATAGTCATGCGCCTGTAGTTCAGTGTAAGTTATTCTGTTGCGTCATTTATATTGGTTTTTTATATTTATTCCAGCCTAAACCTCTCCGCTGGTTTTATGATACGTGAATATAAGAAAGAAAATGTGGTAAGATTGCAAATAAGACAACTCTCCACAAGAGACCAAATGGCACACCAATTAACAACAACTGTGCATTAATCTCTATTCGTGGTACCAATTTGCGTGGAATAAGAAAAACTAGCATATTCGTGGATGATCAATTTTGTTGCTTTACCTGAAGTCTTCATACAAACCTACAGCAAATTTGTCATTCGTTTAACATTTAATTTCGTGGTGGTTCACCTGGACAAAAGAACTCCATGTAAATTGGTATTCAACGAAAAATAATGAATCCACAGTGTTATCTACACAATGGAGTGTACTTATTTTGGAGGCCGGACGGTGACCTTTAGTTGCTTATACCCATATTATTTGGTCTCTGATTAAATGTTTTATCAATGGCACTTAAATCGAATTTTATTATTTTTATATTCGTTTGTTTCTTTCTTTGATGTGTGATTACTTAATTACGAAAATAACTCATTAAAAAATACGTCATGTCATTACCTACTATGCTGCTGTCTATACAAATTTATTTTCGCTTGTTCTCATTCGGTTCCATAAATAATATGCAAATAAACAAATCGGTACTAGCAACAGTAGTAATAACAAGTCTGAAAACAATAACAGAATACATAAGATACAGACACATAATATTACATAGTACGTTGTCATTAATAAAATATTGTGTTTATATCAATTCGGTTTATGGGCGCAATACATTAGTGCCAATTTTTAAAATATCAAATCTTTCATCTGCACCACAAAGTTATATTTCATTTGCGCCAAAAAATAGTAAAGAGCTGCACTAGTAGCGCATGATACGTCCGTTGCCTTTTTAGCTTGTTTTTATGCATTAAATGATTTTTATTTTACATTAATTAGGCTGTTATTTTTCTGATTTGAATTGTTTGACATTTGTCATTTCAGCGTCTTTTATAGCTAACTATGAGGTATGGGATTTGCTGATTGTTTACGGTGACCTTTAGTTGTTAATTTTATTCTAATTTTTGAAATTTAGCTTAAGTCAACAGATATAAACAATTCACCAATGTTTCATAAAATATTGTGAAAGTGTTTATGAGTGATTGTCTGAAAATTGGAAAATCCCCCCTTTTTTAAGCTGAAAATATCATAACACGGAAACGTGTTATCTGAAATTTTTAAAAATCGAAAGGGAGCTTACGTCAATATATATAAACAATTCACTAATGTTTCATTAAAGTTGATGGAAGCATTTTTGAGTTATTGTCCGAAAACTGGAAAATCCCCTTTTTTTAAAGGAGAAAGCTTCATAACATGGAAACGAAAAATCTGAAACTTATAACAATCGAAAGGGAGATTACGTCAATAGATATAAACAATTCATAAAAGATTTATAAAAATTGGTGGAAGCGTTTTTTAGTAATTGTTTAAAGTGTGGACGATGGACGGACGGACGGACAACGGTATACCATAAACTACATTTGCAAAATGTTTAGGGGTAACATATAACGGAACAGTTTGAAATATCGATTTGAGGGTATTCATCAGGGGTAACATAGCAAGTTCATACTCATTCTAATAGAAAACTGAGATCCACTGAAGTTTCGAACGACAAAATTTATAGTGTTCATATGTTTGAGGTGTGTAGATGGACATTGTCAATTCTGAGATAAACAGTCCGGTAATGAAATACTAATTGGCACAACGGCAAAGCACAACTGTATATTCCTACGATAAAGCTTATCGTATTCGATGTGCCTAAATCTGTTGCCCAAATAATTCATTCATTCGCCATAATGCATTTTCATATGCATATATCTGTCAAAAATGAGAGGTTCAATCAAGAACACGTGTTATGCACAGTACAATGATCGTATTATGTTATACCTTAAATCAACCGTATATTGATTAACGATTGCAGGATAATCTCATTAATTATTTCAAATTGTTTTCAAGTTAATCATTTCATTTGCTCCGTCATTTAAACTGTTTACAAAACAAACAAGATTTCAAACTAGTTTAAACTACACCAGTTCTACAGGTTTAAAATAATTGACAAAAGGCAATGAGAAATTTCTTGGAAATATTACAGACGTTTTTTTAGACTTGGACAAGTCTATAACAAAAATTATCTAGACATTTTATTTCTGGCGATTCACCATATAAGGCTCTGGATGATACAACATGTTGTCTGCACAGTCTGGTATAACAAATGCATAAACATCTGTAATAGAAACTTGTAGAATAATTTTTAGTGTAATACGTGCTAATAAGTCTTAGAGTATTTATCGCAATACAAATGTTCCTATGACACCTCTATCTGTTATAGCACATTTTGTATCAAATGAAGTTAAAAAAAATCTAAAACTTTTAAATTTAAAATTCCTATAACATCAAGTTTGTTCTTTGGTTTATTATTGCACGCTATATTTTACATTACTGAAAATTGCACCAAATAATTAGATTCATTAATGGTAATTTCAATACATTTTACTTACATAAAAGATTGTTATGTTCGCTATCAGGATCTTGATTATCAGTTGGAGTTGTACCTGCTTTTACTGATGTCGTCGTATCTATTGTTGAACTATCATGCATGGAATGGGTTGCCGTTGTTTGAATGTCAACTTTAGATTTGGAATATGATGTAGACGATTGTTTCTGATCTGTGTTTGTTGGTGTGGTCTCTTTTATATTTTGAGTTGATAATTCTACAATGGATGTCGATAAATCTATAATTGTCGTTAGTACTGGACATTCATTTCTGTTTGAAACACATTCTCCAGTGCCGCACCTATATCGTCCTTCTGGACAAGGTTGTACAACACTGGGGCCTAAAATTAAGATTATTTAAAGAAATTATTGCAGCAGAAATGGTAAAACAAACAAAGAAAACTGTTAACATAAAAGTAAAGTTCATTCAAGAGTAAGATAGTGCTAACGATTAATAAGGAGGAAATGAGACCATCAGATGTCCACAAACAGATCAATATTCAACCCATGACACTCCTGTGTCTACTTGTGTCTATGAATTTGCCTAAGCAAGAAAGGACAAGGTATGATAAGAGGCGTTTTTGGCCCCCTTCCCAAATAAGTTTATATATACATCATTGATAGCCTTAGTATAGAAACTACTCAAAACTATGATTTTTTTATGTTCCGGTGAAAGGAAGGTTGCCTAGCAACGGTTTAAATAAATAGCCAAATTATCACATATGCAATATTGCTTTCTGCAGAAATCATATTAGAAATTCTTCCAGTGACTCATAGTCTCGGATTTACTTCCAGACTGCAATACATTTAAACACTTAAAAAGTGTAATATTCTATAAAAATCTGATTATAAGTCCGGCGTCTACAAGCATATTTCAGACGAATTGTGCACATCCTGCTACAAGCATGAAATTTGGAATAGACCTTCCTCAACTATTACTCTTTTATTTCAGATAGGGAGGCATTTGAAAAAAATGTCTCACTCCCGGTAAAATCCAAAATGGCGGACTTCATACTAAAATCAGTCCGATATCGAAGGCTAGTATTTGAAAAGGTGTTATTATCATGCTACTATCATAATATTTGGTACAAACTTTTTGTTTTACTACTTTTTGATATATTATATAGATTATATGTCTTCAAAAATCCTACTTCCGGTAAAATCTAAAATGGCGGACATTGTACTAAACTAAAATTATTTTTAAGGGAGGGTAATTGAAATGTGTTTTAACGTATTGCTACAATCATTACATTATGCAGGAACCTTTCGTTAGTGCTTCTCATGAATACAATGTATAAGAAATCTGTCTTTCAAACTCCTACTTCAGGTAATATCCGAAATGGCGGCCATAAAAATATCAATTCATTATTTGAATATTCAACTTTTTTTCAAAATGTAAAGAAAATGTTGTTTTGTTGTGCTGGTCATTAAACTTTTGGCTTTAAGTTATCCTCAAAACCCCTAATTCTATTCTGTTGTGAATGTTTAAATACTAAGTTAACACTTCCAGTAAAAAATATGGTGTAAATTTCAAAGATGAGTCCTCAAACCATTTCTTCGATGTAGAGTTTTTGATAAATTGATTAAAACAAAATAAAATCACTATAATACTAAAACCTTTTTAAAATTACTACTATTTGGCCAAAAACACATGTTTATTTACAGTCACCACCACATGCACACAAAGCAGTGCACGGGTGACCCGATTTTCTACATTAACAACGACCGCGACATTCTTTCTTACATTCACAATGTACAAGCTTAAGATTCTGACAAAATGATGAGGCCTCAGAAAGAGTTTTTTTTATAAAGGATCCTCTTCGTCCCTTCGCCATCCATTAGCGCCTGGACTGGGTAGCATAAGACCCAATCCAAAGCTCGTCCCCCTTAACACATGCCCTATTATATTGCACGTTTTACATGCTGGAAAAGACTATACCAAGTTGAGGAAATAGCATGAACTAGCCTTCCGTTTTGTGCAAATAGTTGTTTTCTTGCTTTGTTAACCATGGGGCATCTGATAAGGTGGTGCGATTTTACAGTAAAACCCCGGTAATTTAGGTTGATCAAATATCATTCCTTATGTTAAAGTCACATCTTCAAATGCAATCAATGTCTCACATGCAGTCTTTTTTTCTTTTTAAGCAAAGAAAGAACTGTATCCCAACCGGTAAAGTCATCGATCACAATAAGTGTGTGTGATCACTCATTGCCTAGAGCATTTGAAAAGCCATTGATAGATATTAATCCAAAGATTTTTGCCTTCCCACCACTTACTACCACTGGGTCGATGCCTCTGCTGGTGGACTATTAGTCCCCGAGGGTATCACCAGCCTAGTAGCCAGTACTTCGGTACTGGCATGAAAATACGGATTTTTTGTTTTATTAAAATTTGCTGTTACAAAATGATGAAAATTGTTATAAATTAAGGAATGTATCTCCCTCATGTAAAGCTCTGATTCCTTTTACGGATTTGGCTATACTTTTTGGACCTTTTGGATTATAGCTCTTCATCTTTTATATATTAAGCTTTGGATTTCAAATATTTTGGCCACGAGCATCACTGAAGAGACATGTATTGTCGAAATGCGCATCTGGTGCAACAAAATTGGTACCGTTAATTTTATTACTACCACTGGGTCGATGCCTCTGCTGGTGGACTATTAGTCCCCGAAGGTATCACCAGCCCAGTAGCCAGTACTTCGGTACTGGCATGAAAATACGGATTTTTTGTTTTATTAAAATTTGCTGTTACAAAATGATGGAAATTGTTATAAATTAAGGAATGTATCTCCCTCATGCAAAGCTCTGATTCCTTTCACGGATTTGGCTATACTTTTTGGACCTTTTGGATTATAGCTACTCATCTTTTATATAAGCTTTGGATTTCAAATATTTTGGCCACGAGCATCACTGAAGAGACATGTATTGTCGAAATGCGCATCTGGTGCAACAAAATTGGTACCGTCAATTTTATTATTAAATGTACAAGCAATGCAAAATTGGGGGAAAATGTTTGTAGAGCACTGCCAGGATTTCACGCCTTTACTGGTTGTGATTCAGTTAGTACTTTGTCTGGTAAAGGAAAAAGCAAAGCATTCGGCGTTTTGACACGTTCTGTGGAGTTTTCAGAAGGTCTATCCCGTCTTGGTGAAACTTTTGAAGAGGTAGGCGAAGAACTGTCAAAAACACTCGATGATTTCTGTGTGCTATATATGGCTACGAGAATAATAAAATCAATGAATTAAGATTCAGATTTTTTTTTGCAATGCAAAAAACATTCATTGTCATCCACTGCCCCCAACAAAAGATGCAATGTTTAAGCACATCAAATGAAGCAATTTTCAGGCCAAGATTTGGACATCTGCTCATCAACATAACACTGTTCCATCGCCAAACAACCATGGTTTAGGGGGAGGGTTGAGATCTCACAAACATGTTTAACCCCGCCGCATTTTTGCGCCTGTCCCAAGTCAGGAGCCTCTGGCCTTTGTTAGTCTTGTATTATTTTAATTTTAGTTTCTTGTGTACAATTTGAAAATTAGTGTGGCGTTCATTATCACTGAACTAGTATATATTTGTTTAGGGGCCAGCTGAAGGACGCCTTCGGTAGCGGGAATTTCTCGCTACATTGAAGACCTGTTGGCGACCTTCTGCTGTTGTTCTTTTTCTATGGTTGGGTTGTTGTCTCTTTGGCACATTCCCCATTTCCATTCTCAATTTTATTTGATTGTTAAGAATGATTTGATCAGCATCAATTGGCTAGACCAACCGTTAGCGTTAGATGCTTTATTGATACTGATAAGCTGTTCATGTAAAGCTGGTCGTGCCACCAAAAGATGTTCATGTGTTCGACAAGGTTTATCCTGTACAGATGGCTGCAAATGTACGAATGCTTGTAGCAACAAGAATAATCAAATCGTTGATATGGCTGACGATGACGACGATGAAGACGATGGTGATGATAATTCGGTAGATGACGTTGACGAAAATGAAGATGAATCTATGAATTGACCTTCTTCGTGACCTTAATATATGGTGATTCTGTTGTTAAAAAAACTTTAATATAGATCTTGAAACTCTGACAGTTCTTTTATGTGTGTGTTTTTTTATGACTGTGGTGTACATTGCTATTGTTTGTTTTTGTCATTGATTCCATGTTGTTTTCCCTTTTTACCTTTGAATTTTGTTCAATGCCTTTAGTTACTTGATGCTCTATGTTTCAATGTAAAAATATACCTTTTTTTTTATCAAGAAAACTAGTATGAATGCTTTGTTTTTTTCAAAATCATGAATTTTGGATATTACCCTCCCCCTTTTTTTCTTGGTCCTATACGATTTAAAAATTAAATAAAAATTAGCCTACGTATTAATAAGATATGATTTGTTCAATTTAATAAAAGAAATAGTACCGAATACTTGGTTATTTCTTCTTTTTTCTGTATATATGTGTTAAACCAAATTTGTGATATACTCGAAAATTAGACCCCTTTTAACCCCTTTTGGACACTTTTTCAAAAGTCTAACACCTCTTAAAATATTCTTCAGATATTACTCTTTAGATTTATACAAACAAATTGCGGTACTCTGGGGTGTAACACAGAACTGAAATTTTACCTTACCAGCTGATGGACTATTATGGAATATCTCTTTCTCATGTGGTTGATAGCAGATATGTGTGTTGTGTACTGATGTTTGTTTTTCTTCTTTTTAACCATGGTGTTTCAGTTTATTTCCGACTTAAGAGTTTGAATGTCCCTTTGTTATCTTTTGCTTCTCTTTAGCAATCAAAGGAATCATCATATCTACCTTCATAGTATCATATATGCATATATTGACTTTTACTTACAATTTAACTCGTCTGATCGGTCGTCACATTCAGTACTGCTGCCGTCACATCGTGATGCACTTGAAATGCATTGCCCACTTGTACACTGAAACTCGTTTGTGTTACATGCCTCTGCTGTCTGATTTGAAACACAAAAATATGCCTTTATTCAATACATTACCATATATTCGTATTGTTTGTTTATATAATGTGTAAATTCGATAAGAATAAGGAAATTATTGTCTTTGGGTTTTTTTAATTGAAGTTTTGTATGAAACTCAACATGGCGGAAAAGTGTCAATTATTATTTAAGTACATTAATCGTTTATTTTTATTCTAACACAATAATGTATATAACCATAGTGTAAAGTTCAGCATGGTATAACCTCCGCAAAAATATTCAGACTCAAACTGGCCTCGTTTGAAATTTATTTTGTGCTATATAAAGACGCATGAAATATAATGTTGATTTATATTATAATAATTACAGCCTTTAGTTGAGGCCAAAAGGATGTTATATCAACCAAGACTTTGTCTCTATCAATATGCGTCTCTAAGGTCGATATAAACACGTCTAAACCTTTTTAAGGCTTCAATTTTCTGCACACAAAACGGATACTTCTAAATGTTTGTTTGTCATTTGTACTACATATGCATAATTGTTTTCTTTTCCTTTTCCTTTTTTTTTGTAAAGATTAGAAATACATTTATTAGTTATCACCTGGATATAATTTAACTTGTAAAATCCAGAAAGTGTACACATGAGGCCTTGTTTACATAAGTTACGTTATTATTCATTTTATATAATTACACAGTATAACATTCTACATTAGATAAAATAAATTAAAAAAACACATTACAATTTGCAGTTTTACGCTTCACAAATTTGAAAATAAATTGCTGATTATATATCCTCCCGTAAAACAGCCTTTTCACAATTGTGTATGTCTACATATAATACTTACCGCTATATACAATGTTATTACAAAACATGTCAAGAGGTATCTTTGTGATCGTTTCATTGTCGTCTTATATAATAGCATTCATAAGTAATAGCAGAAGGGTTCAACTAAAATAGAAACACATCATTTTATCTTATCACGCAAACATTATTTACAATTTATAGACTGTTTTGCCTAGTGTTTTAAGCATGTTAAAGAAAATATGCAATTTCCTGCTTGTTTATAAAAAAAGTTCATACGATAAATGTATTACCTTTTGTTTTAAGCATGTTAAGAAAATATGAAATGAGAATTTTCGACTGGTCTTAAAGTAAATGTCATAAGATAACATCTTTGATTTTCCCAAGCATATTTTAAGGACCGATACACAAAATGTATTGAATTTCGTAAATGACTCATTTAAACCAAATGATCAATGTATCGTTTCATGGGTACGCCCATAAAAATATAGATTAACTTGTTAACAAAAGTCTTTAAAAAAATAAATCAACTTTAAATCAAGCAAACAAATAGGCAGTGACAATAACATTTGCTGTACCTGAGTTTTATAATCCTTATTTAACTTCCTTCTGCAACACTTCAATATAGTTGCTACACAGGACTACCACAGCTTTCACGTAACGCGAACCATGATCATAATATTTGGTGCATCATTATTGTAAATAGAAATTATAATTAGACGAGGGAAATCCACTGTAAATAAATATAGTTTACAGGGAAAACGGTACTATTTATTCTGCCATAGGCGACAATGTTAACATTTTCTAAATTTACCACT
Organism: Mytilus edulis; assembly: GCF_963676685.1. Classification (NCBI taxonomy): domain Eukaryota; kingdom Metazoa; phylum Mollusca; class Bivalvia; order Mytilida; family Mytilidae; genus Mytilus; species Mytilus edulis. The sequence goes on from NC_092349.1 coordinate 65,588,322, forward strand.
TTTTAAGATAAAAACCTGGATAAAACAGTTATATGTTGTGTTAGTACTTTATTACTCTGTTTTAAAAATTAAAGCCAAATAGTATCATGACCAACTTCCAACGGAGTTTGTTTATGTTATCCATGCCCACCGTCATTTTGCACCAAATTTATGAAATTTTGCAAGTCTTTTCGAATAATTCTCTAGAAAATATTTCAATAGGTTTTAAAATTTATATTGTAAATATACACACTGCAGTTATTCATAGATAAATAAAAAATATATTGTACCCTTACATCCAATCACAGCGCTCCTAATTTGACTTCCTTCACCTGCCTTGGGTACACAAAAGGCCAACCTAATGCTGGGAAAATTAAATACTACCGTTTTCCCTACAGGTAATTCTTTTAAAAAAAATAATGTTTACATAGTTCGTGCTTTTAAAGATTAATCGTTTAAAATACTGGTCAAACAGTGTATGACATTTAGCACACGTTAAACAGGAAGATCAAGATAGTAAGTGCAATTTATAGTAAATAAAATTGAATCCAAAATTCTAAACCAGGTGTGCGTATATATCATCTGGTAACGATTTTTAGATTGACAATTTTGATTTCAATGCAAAGAGTTTCAGTGTCACATTATACCTGCATGATGAAAAATATAAATAATAAGCAGATGATCTGATGATAAAAGGCGGGTCTTATTGAAATATTAAACAACGGAGGACAAACGATAAACATAAAATCATCTCAAATGACATGCAAAACCTTTACAGAATCCACTTGCCATCCATAGGGTACTCTGAACAAAAAATCGAACATTGGATTGAAAGTTAAAAAAAATAATAATGTAGGCTATTTTTACTAGTTGTATGTCATTTATGTGGTTTATCAAAAATATTAATTCAAGAGTTAAGTTGTTTTCTGATATAATGTTTTTTTCATATTTTTCTAAACCGATATACTAGATACATGCAAATGCCAATGATGTCAGAACTATTTAAATTGGTTGTAACAAGTGTATTGTAAATGTTTCTTTTTTGTCGATAGTATGACCTTTGTGCAGATTTTTTTTTTACATTCGATTTTTAACTTTTTGATCTTTCATTTTCGCCGATTTGACTCTTTCATTTGCACTAATTGTATACGGTTTATTCCTGCTATCCCTACATTTGATGATTTGTTATCAAAATATAGGAAATCCATGTAAGAATAGGAGGAATTCTTATACAAACAAGGGATTAAGACGGATTAGGTTGTTAAAACATGAAGCTAATAACTTCAGGTAAATTTGGATGAAATATTCTTTTAGTTTTCATTTCCTGTGCAATTTTAGTGTACTTTCAGTATAAAATGTTGCAGAGTTATATATATTTTTGTCTATTTTTGTACTGTTATTTTATGTATGCTTTCTGTTTTGTCCGGAGAGAAAATAAGAAAAGAAAATCAGTAAAGTTGCATATATATATATATTTCATCATGTTCATGAAAAACAGTAAATAACACATTAATGGAAACACTATTCATCTATCTCACAAACTCGTAAGCACTACAATAGGAATTGTAACAAATCCACGAGCAAAACGAAATCAAAGTTATAGAACATTAGTCAGCATATAAGGAACAAATAATGAAAGTAATCACAAAATAAGTCGATGTGAAAGCAAGAATAAAAGCACTATTCGTAAAAAATACTTTGCATTAATGAACATAATATATATCTATCATAACAATTGTCTACTAGTTGGTGAATCAATAAGTTAAACACTACAGTTTGTCATCAAGAAAATATATACATTTCTAAACATTAATAAATATACTATAGATCAGACTTTATCACAAAATTAGTCTATGTGAAGTAAGTGAGATGCAGCATCTGCGTATTGTACAGGAAAAAGTTACGCATTCTGTAGTCTAGTTTTGAGTGTTGCAAGTCTGTCATAAATTTGTCGATACTTTCTTTTCTTGGTACATGCTTCCCTCCTGCAGCATATTGTAGTAGTTTGCAGGCATGAATCGCCTCTTCATGCTACAGCAGCTTGACAAGACTAAAGATGTTTGGATGGGGTGATTGACCAATTTCTTTAACTTATTGTGCCAGCCCTCTAGGGGATTTGTTGTTCTTGGGCCATTTGTTGCATAGTGGTTCCAGAGACTACGATTACCTTCAACCCAGTAGCTTGTCACATATTCTGTAAATGCTAGCGTTGGAATGTTTATATTAGCGTTATCTAGTTCTTCCAAACCGTTGAACCATACATCTTCGACGGTGTCAGTTAGAAGTAATAGTAGAACAGCTGCCCTACGGACTAGTTGGAGGATACTGTCATTTTCCTTGTATGCTGTTTGTAGACCATGAGACTGAGTATTCCGCCAAAATACATTGGGTGTAGTGAAAGAAGCAGCCTTTGATGTTGATTTGGGGGAAAACTGAGTATGCTGCGTTCCGAATGGCTGTTTCCTAGTCCAGGAATAATGGTGTTGGTTGTAGTTGAATATTCCGTTGATGGCATATGTCTTTGAGTAGAATGAGAGGTTGTGTGTATACTTGTTGACTTTTCCCTGGTAGGAGACTGAACATTAAGGGATACATGGTACCGTATATTATTGCATGGAATGTTTAGAGTTGATGGAATAAAGATGGACACGAGTAAAATGTCCCATCAGCATAAATAGTATCTGCTACTGCTAAATGAGTTAAATTTTCTCTGGTGCTGAATATTAAGATGCGTCCATAAGTGTTGTCATCTGTGAGTAAGAATGGTTCAGCGTTGATGGTTTGGGTCCATTCACCTTCCAATACAATGTCTGCTGCTGAAGTTGGCAAAACAGGACGTGTTTTATGTCTTTGGTGGTAAAGGCTGGTTTTACATGAATGAAATGTTGGTACATTCTCTACTAATTGTTGTGTGGCATCATTCCATTCTGGGTTACGCAGCATGACTAATTCTTCCTTATAAATAGTTGGTATTGCTGTAAGTTCATCTTTGGAACGGTCTTTCATACGTGTTAGTACTTCATCAACTTGAAGCTTTTTTATTCTATCTATACAATTTTGATTTTCAGGGGGGGAGTCAGACATGGGCTTCTTTTCTGTCTGCCGGCTCATCAGTCAGAGCATACGACGATGCCTTGTTCCAGGTTGCAATTAACCTACATCATGGTTAGTATCTTCTTCGGAATAGTGCGTATACACGATTCCCACGGGACCACTGGCTGGAGCAACTGATCAAACATAGTCTACTCTTTGTATTCAAGAAATACGACAGAGCAACTGATTAACATATTTAAAATAAACATAAACAAGTGACACGATACCTTATTTTTAATACATAACACTTACAACCACAGATGAAGAAAAAACAAAAACAAAAAAGGAAAGCATAACAAATATACAGTATTTTTCTTTTAATTGAAATTAGTTATAAAACAATAGGTCAAAAACCAAAGTCTCAAAAACCAAAGTCTCAATCCCTAATAGAAGTTAAAAACACTAATTTATTTTTTTAATTTGATTTCTATTTACATTTATTAAAATAAGTTTAAACTAGTATAGGTTAATAAGGCGAACTACCTATAAACAAAGATAGTCGCCTTCAAAGGATTATATAATATATTTATTTTCTTAAATTTTATTTAAATGGAATTTTTTCTAAAGTTAAAGTTTACTATAATGGACTTATTCCAAATTCAGTTACCAGGGCGCAATAACCAGTTGGTAAGCCGTCCACCAAAAAAATATCCCCTTCAAGATATCTGATACAATTTATAATAAAAGTCGAATTTGGAGTTCATTATTAAATTTTTCTTCTTTATATTTTTAACAGAAATATACTATTTTGTGGTAGTTTTTCTATTCCATAGTCTCTGTAATGCATCTACTTGATTTTAATTTATTTTTATCATTGTAATAATCCTGTCCAATCTAATTGAAATTGCTAGAACAACAAAAAAACCTTTATTTCTATCTAATTTAAATTGCTAAATAACAAAACAGCTGATACCAACATAATATATATATATATTGTTCTTTGTTTGAAGGAATAGAAGGAATATGTATTTATTAAATGTAGGAATAGCAGGAAGACATCAGGGCTTTGTTCAATATCGTAGCAGCTACGTAGTGCTATGTAGAATTTGACTATTGAACGTGTAGCTATAGACTAGTTGTTACATAGATATTGATAGCAGCTACGTAGCCACTGAAAAAAAATCTTTATTTAAACAAATGATAAAATTCATAATTCACAAGTGCTAGTTATTTTTTTAGCATAAAGCCAAGACTCTGATTTTGATTCATTAATAAGTCACTGTTATAGACAAGGAGTACCAAAGGACATAGTATAGATCCTTGTAGAACGTCAAGTGTTAGAGTTACAGTTTTCAGATTCATATTCATACTGTATAGAAAAACTAAAGTTGCATCAGTTCAGGTTGACTTATTCATGTTAAGTTTGTAAATTCCTTTAATGGTCGTTCTCATCGTATTTAAAGGCACACTTTTTTTCTAAATTTTATATTATTTCCCCCAAACTGGACACAAATATGATAAATCAGGAAAAAAAGTATACAGCAATATTATTTACCTACGAAAGCATGTTTAACCCCACACGCCGGAGCCTATTAGTATCAATAAAATAGCTGAATAATGATCCCGTCAGTAATAGTACGGTGACCAGACCTAATATTTTTTAGATTTAATCGTCAAACATACTATATGGCTATATTATATATCATTGGATTCGGAAAAATTAGTACTATTGAAATATCGATGTCGTCAAAAAGAAATGTGGTAACAGTTTTGCATAAAATGAGGTCAAAGATCAAATTCTGTTTTTATTTTTTCTTCTTCTATACTTTCAAAATTTGAAGACATATACAACAATTAGGTTAAATTCTAGATACATACATTTTCTTATATCAATTTTCAATGAATCATCTCGAAAATGTTAAAAAAAAAAATGAAAAAGAAATCGATTTATTCTGGAAATTGGCGTTTTTCAAATATTTTTTCTATTACACAAGATCAACACATATTCTGTTAAAATTACTGTAGTTACCTTGCCGGCTAACATCCAACCTCATCAATAAATGATGAATATTATTTTTACCTGCATCCTTCTGTCATGAAGGCATATTTTGCATAAGACCATTCATGAAATTCATTAAAACTAAAAAGCACTCAATTATTCGAAAATAATTACAATTCAACATTCCAATCAAAGAGATCCACATCACAGAATTATATCTTCTGGTTAATTATCAAGGAACATGATTTGAAATTTCTACATAATTCTGACCCTTTACAGGACCAAAGCCCCGGACATGTAAGGTTTTGTAGTGAACAAACACATGACTCTTTCACATGCAGATTTTCCTTCAATGAAGACACAAGATCCTGCAAGAATTCTGCTGAAATATGCCTTTTAAAATACACGGGGTGTAATGAATCATTTTACTCTCGCCAACCGTATTCTAAAGGTGACCGGATAGGGGTTTAGCAATGTGTAATGCGTTTCAAATTTTTAATTTGTAACGAAGTACGTAAAACATACTGTTTCCGTGCCGTCTCGCAGGAAGGTAACCTGACTAAACTTACATCTTACTTGTGGTAAACTGTGGTAAATAGTTATTATGATGGAGTGGTTTTAAAGAGATAGTTCTGATCATAAACCTTTGAAATTATCTTTCATGCCAAAACAAGGGCTTCATCATTGTCAATATTACCGAAACTCTAAACACAACTGAAATAGTTGTGCGTGTCCTTCGAAGTCTTGTAGACAGTTTGTATACCTACTCCAAACAGAGACGAAGTTGCGTCGCATCCGGTAAGTACATGTGCAGCAGGCAATAGTTTACAAATTGTTGGGGAAAGACAGACACATAGTTATTGAATGGGTGAAAATCTCCGCCCATCATTTACACTGCTAATGTTCCACATCTGCAACCACAACTCGCTTGTATGTGTCCTATTTTTATAGTAGCGAACACACAAAACAATTACAATTGTATAAGAGGTCTGTATGATTGTTCTTCCACTCTTTCATATTTCCCTTAACTCCTTGTCAAAGTTTAAGGCATTGGGTATAGGCCTTCTCTTGAGTGCTGAATAAGTTACGACAGCCATGAACAGTGTTGGTATAAATAACTAAGTTTCAAACGTTCTGACTATGTAAAGCTCACATCAGGTGGAATCTTATCGGATTTGTCAAGGTTTTCCAGTCAGGAATACTTCTCCGCTCTATAATCTGATACACTTTGATGGAAGCTGTAGTCTCTGTGCGGCGTCCCCTTTCGGCAGACTTTATAGAGTTGTTCGTGTCGTAGCGGTCAAAAACATGTGCTACTATGTGAGCCATAGAAATTCATTGGGACATATTTTTTTAATAGTAAGCTGCAAGGTCGCCGCATGTTTTACCTTTCTTAGCATTAATAAATTGAACCAATGCCATACCATCTCTTATGTAAGTTGAGAGCGATGATATAAAGGAAGGTAGGGAAAGTGCACAAGAGACTTAAGATTCGAATTGCTTCACAAAATCCGACTTGCATGATTTTCTCATGGTGCCGTCATTTTATAAAGGAGATAATGGAATGGGTGCGACAACACTTGTTCTATGATAACATCATCTGTACATTTTGCCGAAATTAGTGCACGTCTAATAACAAGTTATGGATTTATGCGACCTGAAAGTATTTCCCCCGATTTATTTTTCAGGTTTGTGTTAGACTTTGATATTGGACTATAAAAACTCCTTGTGATCTTAAGAAAGAGCACTAATGATAAAATGTTTAGACATTTTCAAGCCATCTTCGACAACTGTGAGCAAATAATCTCGAATATGTCTCGAAGCATGCATTTAAGAAGAAATATTGATAAGACATTGAGGGTGGGATTCCACACCAAAGGGATCAGTCATGGATCATTTAGATGGTTCACAATGGCAATAACATGTTCTTCATCTCTGTTCAATGCTGTTGGCTTTGTTTCTTACTGTGAATTTGCATAATTTTCAGCATTTCCATCCCTTTTCAGTATTACACGACTGATGGATTCTATGACATGTCTAGTAAGGGCTCATCTAACAAGCGCAGACTTTTGAATTGTTATGCCTACAGTGCCACCTAATTCCCTCAAGGCTTTTATAACGGTCTTTTCTGTTGCCATGTCATAGTACTTTTAAAATGTCCAGGAATCTGTCTAAAAAGCAAAGTAGCTATCTATAAAAGGTGATCAAACAGAAAATTGAAGCATATCGAGTATGTAAAATGTCATCCACCTTCGTGGAGTACTGTTGGTTACAAAAATATAATTTTACATTTGAGATGACGATCTCAAGGAAGAGAACAATTTCCCTGTCGTTCTGCTCTAACATTTGACAGCTAAATGTCTACTGCTTCAGGGAACATATCCCAGTATGTAAATATAAGTAATACATCACATCCCAATAGCGTATATGTATCTATAAGAGGCTGTATATGAGCTTCGAATAGCTCCGTCATATGAACGTTATGAATTTTGTCTGGCTTCAATTGCTGAAATAGTGCTTCTGAGACTAATTAATTTGATATTATGTAAGGGATATAAGCCGATAACAGTCCATTCTGTAAAATATTGGACAGGTCTGAGGCCGCAGGCCGAAGACCTGTTCAATATTTAACAGAATGGACTGTTAGAGGCTTATATCTTACTTAAAACATTGTTTAACACGTCGATAAAAGTTAAAATTAAAGAAAAGGCCAGCAAAGATTTATTTTCATCAAGTATGAAAATTGTTTTGTGAATAAACTTTCTTTACATTAAAATATATCCTACATGCTGGCCCCGTTAAACAATAACTAAACTTAAAACAAATAGACAAAAAGAAAGTACAGCTGAAGGTAAACAACATGTATTGCTACATGAAGAATAAGACACAGTCACAGGGTATGCGTATCATGATTTTTACGTGCGAAAGGACTACTCACATCTTCTGCTCATAGTTTCCGTGAATACCATCACATACGGTTTGTGTTTCAAAATGGATAAAATGATGAAAGTATATTTTAAATGCAAAAACGAAGAAAAAGATGTCGTTGCATGTATTAGTGATTGTGTTGTTTCAAACTTTGGATTAAAATCAAATGTGTAATTGGAATCTATTCAGATACAGTATTCAGTGTGGATTACAAAGAGGATATAGACAAAGCAGCTTATAATGGTTAGTTTTATATATTTTATATTTCAAAATGTAGTCCTCCTCTATTAGTTTCTTGTTTCTTCTTGGGTTTTATTTTTACTAAGTGAATGAGAAAAGAAAAAGAATAGGATATGAAAACAGGTTCTTGTCGAACCATATCGAAGGCACCGCAGTCGATTTTATTACAAATATATATTAATTAATATGAACAAATGAAGAAATAGCAACATGCAATCAGTTATATTCTTTTATTGGAATTTCAAGAGACTGTACCCAAACGGTACCACCTGAATACATCCTTCCCTTTCTGTTTTTTTTTCTTTCTGCAAGGTCGTGTCGCTCTTTTTTCGTTTATTTGTTTATTGAGTCCTTTGTGTTTTATAAATGTTACCGAAATATATTCTTGTCTCGATTTTCTTTTGAAAAAAAAATCTCTCATAAAACGATCACTGCAAAAAAGTGCGAATCGGAAACACGATTGGTTTGTTTGACAGATAAAATGCGGTAATGTCTTCCTTTATTCTACTTTCCATATTCATCTTGGTTCATACGCGAAGTGTAGCATTATATTCATATTTAAGCAATAATATCAGACTTAAAAAAACAATACTTCTAAATCAATTTAGAAACTTGAATATTATTAAAACTATTATAGTCCCCTAGTTCATGAAGGAAGTTCAAGATTCGCACTTTCTACACAGGATAAGGTTTAGTTTGTTCATGGCCCTTGTATTGTCGCATGATCTATCAAATTTAAAAAGAATTACTTCATTGCTTTATTCATTTTTAATTGTAGTTGAAAATGATGTTAGGAATAATAAGAGCAACACCAGAGGTCAATTTTGATAGCCTAAAGACGGATGAGGATAACCCTTTTGAAAAAAGAAATAAATTCATAAAGTCCAAAGAACAAGACTTTCAACGAGCATAATCAACTTATTGAATTAGTCTTAAAAGAGACAACCCCAAAAAAAGGCTGTGAAAGTATTGGATGTGTTAAAAATCAATTTGAAAGTGATTTTTTCCTCAAGAAATCGTTTTGATGAGTGACAAAGTTATTGTATTGGAAAGTGACTTTAATAAAATGTTGGTTTTTTTTTAATTGTCATTTGTTCTTTGGTTGTATTTAATGTTTACAAGATGAAAACAATTGGGGTAATTAATAGGTTTTTTATTTGAGTGATTTAACTAACATTTACCTGTAAAAATCAGTTATGCTACCTTTAGCTGTCCAATATTTTTAAGAAAGAAGAGGGCTATTCTTAAAAATATTGGATAGCTAAAGGTGACATAATGGTTTCTTACAGGTAAATGATAGTCCAATCACTGAAATAAAGAACAGGTAAAACAATAGAATGACGTCACAACAATGTTTTAATGATTAATAAAGGTACAAATGTATGAAATAACGTATAAATGTTAATTATTTTACATTTTGCGTGACAAAAATCATGACATTAAATTGGAACGTACTCTATTAAATGCAAAGTATTCGTACAAAAACTCTTTATTAACGAATTAATTTTGCTAAACTTTCTTTGAAATCGTTAAAATAATATGAATAAGATGTAACAACAATGTATATAATAACAGAAATCATATCACGGATGTTATTTTACAATGTTGACCTCAAAACTTTTCTTAGTCGATTTTTCGTTCAAGTTAATTAACGTACTTCAAAGCCCATTTTATGAAAATTGCACCGTACGATTTTTTGACGACAAGTCAAAATGTTAAGTTTAACCTTTGAACTACCGATACTGTGATTTATAGCCGTATAGTCCGAATGACAATTAAACTCCTTAAATAAGCGACTTTTCCTTACTCGGTCACCGTACTATAAGCTTTAGATAGAAATAAAGTCTAAAGTACTGACCATTTGATTTGAGGATGCAGTCTGAGATATTTGAAAAGTTCGGACCCTGATTTTGCATTAAACAAAAATGCTGGCCGTTATGGATTGAAAACATTAAACTTGTCCATTTTTTTGCTTTTAGAAACAAAATTTTCCAACAAAATTATTTAGCAATAAATGAACATGATGAATAAATAACGGGCGTAGTTTATTTGGGGCCGGGGGTTACATGTAAGTCCCATATCTGACCGGAAGGTCTGTTTCGCCGAATTGATATATTAAATTCTTTTGTCAAGGCCCGACTGCAACATGCCTGCTGGGTGTGGCCTTTATGACTCCATTTGTCGATCGCATTCATAAATGCTTCATAAATTCGTTGCCATTTCTGACTTATTCGTAGCCTTTGGTTGGTTTTGAACCCATTAATTTCCTTGTTGGGTGAAACATTTGAACCATACATTTGGATAACACTTGTTGTTTGTCTTTCTTAACTCCTGTCGGTCGTATTGTAAATATCATATAACAGCACGGCGTATATCTTGTTTACAACAAGAAATCTGTGAGGTTACCCTAAATAAACATACAACAGACGAGAGTTTTCCATGTATATTTTTTACTTACAAGTCCTACATCAAATAAATTCGTACATAGCTTTGGATCCATCTAATCATTTAATAATCGACAATTAATGGGCAGAATACAGCATTAAAATCTCCAACACTTACACTTTAACTATAAAATTATAAAATATACATGCCCCACGTCAAAAATCATTAAAAAAGGTGCATTGTTGAGACTTATTATATATCTTTTTAACCAAAAAAAGGTTCATTTTGTTTTCGCCTCGCTCCACTCGACCAAAATTATATACTTCGCCCCCCTTTCCAAGATCCTGGGTCCGCTCTTGTAATTAATATTGGAACTTATTAATAAGGATTCTTTGAGATGAAGATTTTTATATCTTATGTAAGTCTTTATGTTCTTATCGATACGTTTATTGTTGCCCGAACCAGTTTTAAAACATTTACCAGATTGATTTTTTAGGGTTAACTGGTCGGTTTTAGGTCAGGCTTATGATAACGGCAGACTTATCTGGTTAATTTTAGGCTAAGAAATAGGGGTTATCTTGTTGATTGTAGAACCAGCGCCATTACCAAGGGCATTTATGTAGGTTTAACCAGTTAAATAGTTCCGTCATTTAGACACTAGTTTCTGTGGAACAGTAAAATGAATAAGAAATATTCTTGAATACTTGCTAGCAACTCAAAATGCAACTGGTTTAAATTAATTTTCTTCAAGCCCAAACAAACGGTTTATATTATAGTGTACATTGCATTACATAAACTGCTTGATAAATGAATCAGGTATTGACAATCCACTTTGAAACTCAACATATACAACACTGAAAATTGTAAAAAATATCAATCGTATATGAACAATTTTTTTTTTTAAACCTCTTTGTTCTAAATATTTTTACGATGAAAGGAAAGAAATCACCAATAGCCTTTACTTTTCGCTATAAAGATGGTGTACAATTTATCTAACTAATTGAATGCGTCTGCTGAACTCATCTTGCCCATGAAACATAAGATATAGAATAGAACAGATACGGTTAAGTCTGCCTCATTTCTTGACTTACATCTAGAAGTTGACAATGAGGGTGCGTTAAAAACTAAGGTTTACGTTAGAAAATGCCTGTTCCAAGTCAAGAATATGACTATTGTTATCCATTCTTTTTGTGTGTTTTGGGCGTTTGATTTAGTCATTTGGTAACAAACTTTTTTGGAATTTTCATCGAAGTTTGGTCTTTTTGTTATATTACCTTTTACGATACAACAGATGGTTTCAGTTCCATATGGAAACTTTCAATTTCTATGTAACAACATTCCACCAAAGCCTACATACAGAGTATGTATCTCCATGTAATCTTTTATCTTTTGATGGGTGTACAAGTACGCAGTCACGTTCATTTATTTAACTTTAGTCAAAATCTTCTTCTACTTTTTTCTAATCATTATCAAACTGATATTTATTTTGGATGTTTGAATACGCAGCCTCTGTTATCATTACCCCATCGTTGTGTAATTTTAAATATTATTTAAGCTAAGATCCGTCAGTTTTGAATTTCCACACAATCGTTGTTGTAGCATCGTTACTGTTGCCACCTTCTAAATTTTAGAATTATACGAGTTCATATCGCACATTACTATTTTTATTTAAAGCATTTCTTTGCAAACTATGTTGTAAATAGCTATATAACCTGCGAGATGTTTACAAGCAACTAGAATTGTACAAGCGTCTCTATGATGTTCGGGTTGACTAATTTATTTATAAATTTCAAGACTGTTATAGTCAAAATAGATTCAATTTACATCATGTTGATACTGATGGTGAATATCTGTTATCCGAAATATTTAACATTTGTTCATCTTATTTTAAGTTTTTGGTAATATTGTACCCATCCGACTGTCGGAATTCCAATGGAAACCAAGTATGCCCCTCTTCTTGTCGACTTGTTTCTTTATTAATATGAGTCTGACTTCATACAAGAACTGCTTAGGAAGAAATATAAGAAGTTGGCTACATCCTTTAACTTTACGTTCCGCTATAAAGAGGATTTTCTATCACTAAATAATAAAAAAATTGGTGACTATGTTGAACGAACCTTTCCGATCGAACGAGAGATAAAGGATACTACAGATACAATTATGGAGTACCTGAGATATTTGTTTTCTCAATTTATTCCCTTTTGGTTAACCTATTACACGTCAGAGGTATAAGTAACCTTCAAAAAGAGAGGCGACATATACAAAAAGGATCTATAGTTTAATTCAAAAGTCGAAGTCCACCTGCTAATGGCACATCAAAAGAAAATGAAAAACATTACCCAATACATAAAACACAACATAGACAACTAAAGACTGACCAACACGAACCAAGCAAAAACATGGGGTAGTTACAACTGCTGTGGAAAGGTAAGTAGATTCTTCCCCACCTGTGATATCCGTCGTGTAAATTGTATAAGTTAATTGATACCCACTGATAAGTCTTATTCGAAAAATCACATTCGTGGCAAAGATGACGGGGTTGTGGTTACAGCAATTGGAACATTACCGTCGTCATTTGTGATAGCGTTTGTAAAATTATTGAAGGGATGATTTCAATTTAACCACGTCGTACTCTCGATTCAATACCTTCATTTTAAGCAGACGTACCCTATCATAATATTTGTTTGCCTATGAGAGAACTTGCAGATGTTTATTGATTTCGACTTGGATGGAGAGTTGTCGCATTGGCACTTATACCACATCTTCTTATATCTATAAGCTCAGTGATATCGTACAAATTAGGAGATATATGCCCCATGTGCAGATGCTGCTGGATTTTTCTACACAGAATAAAAAAAAGTTCAAATTTGGAAGCTGTACTCTCTTTTGTGCATCAGTTTAAGCGTATCTCTAAAATATTTTTTCATGAAATCATAACCCTCCTCAATTGTCCCAGAAGGTTTTATACGGTAACAATTTGAAACGAAAACTCAACCAAAAAGTTATCAAAGGTACCATGATTATCATTTAATACGCCAGACGCGCGTTTCGTCTACATAAGACTCGTCAGTGAAGCTCAGATTAAAATAATTGAATAGCCAAACAAGTACAAAGTGAAAGAACATTGAGGACCCAAAATTCCAAAAAATTATGCCAAATACAGCTTAGGTTAGCTATTCCTGGGATAAAAAAATCCTTAGTTTCTGAAAGTTTTCAAAAATCAACTTACATGCTTGAAATATGTACGCGGATAATAAATGTGGAGATTGGTGTATTTAAAACAGGATAGGTCTTGTCTTTATGGTACCTCGATAATGTTATGTTTATTTCGAAAATTACTTTTCACTCACAATTCACTCACATTCATATAACATCAAACGAATTCAATTTCCTAAATTAGAACAACATTGTTTTTTTAATACAAGGTTACCAAAGTTCAACCATTAAACGAATGACAAGAACATAGAGATTTCAGATAAAAACAATTGCAAGCGAGATATTTATCAACCTTCATCAGAAAACCTGTACGTAACAAATATGGGTAATCCATTTAAAGTCAAGATGACGAACAACAATGAACACGCTGTGTCTGCTTTATCACAAATAATGTTGGGGTTTTTTTTTTTTTTTTTATTCATTTGATTTTGACTCGTCTCCATTTACATTTACCATATATCTGGTTATTTTTTTCTTTTAAATCAATAACACTATTCAAAGATATATAGATCTTTATATGGGTTTTTAGTGTAAGAAAAGTATTGAATATACAACAAAACAACATAGACACACAAAATCATCAAGGTCAGAAAACTGTCAATAATTTGAAGAGACATAAATTATGATTTTAAACAATACATTGAACTTTTATATTATATTTCTTTCTTTCAAAGTTAAAATATGTGCATTCCATTATTGTATATACAAAGTGTGTTAAAAATATATTCTGACTTATAAACCATTTGCAGTTGTTTGGTATGTAAGACGAGAGATGAATGAATCATTTGATATTAGTTTATATCATTAATTCGTATAATTTAACAAATTTGATTCGTTTAGGGACAGTCACATGTTAAACTATATTTTCGAAGGGAGAGAAAAACGGCGGATAGCACAAAGCATATTGCACAGAGCATATTGCACGGTTATTTTTAGAATATCTAAAACCCGATTTACTTTGTGACGTCATGTAATGAATTTCAGGATATCGTTAAACGTTTTGAAACAAATGATATCTGTGATCCATTATTTGACGAAAAAAATCATCAAATACATAAGATGTCAAACAAACAAAAAAAAGTAAATTAAATAACAACTAAAATGTTGTTATTGTCAAGGAGATAATATGATATCTATAAAATTCAAACAAAATCAAATGACGATTTTGATACAAAATATGCATAATGGTCTGAAATTAATAATATAACAAATATAGCCTTTGTATGAGGTCAATACAAGATATATCGACCCAAAGAAGTATATCGACCTCGGACTTCGTCCTCAGTCAATATACTTCTTTCAGGTCAATATATCCTTGTATCGACCTCATACAAAGGCTATATTTGTATAATATATATTCTGTCAATCAGTTGCAAATGTATTGTTAAAGAAAATTAGGTCATAATGAGTCTTTTAACTTTAAGTGGTAAGACGCAGTTAAGTGCAATACAATGTATATAAGAGTTGAAAAACGAATATGTTCACAGTAAGCTGACTAATTTATTTATTAAAAATAACATTATCCTGACACTAATCGAAATGGTAAACTTAAGGGCAATTTATGTTCAAAAATGAAATAAAAAAATAGATTTCGTCAATTAACCTGAACAAATCATTATATTTATTTTCCTTGTAAAATATCAACTGCATCTATATTGATTTTGCCGTTTATCTCCAGGTTGTTATCCTTTATTATTTTCAGGTATCTCCTTTCGGTGTATTCAATCCATTTCTTTCGCCAATCTGTATTTCCCGTAAGGCCTTCGGCTTCTATTTCTTTATATTTTTTTATATCTTCATTAATAATTTCTTTAACCTTCTGAAGCTTTGAACGTGGGTTAAATTCTACGTATAGAGATGTTACAGTTTTTATCAATATTGTAGAGGAATTACTTATTTCAAAGGGTACTTCTGGATTCAGGACAAATGTAAAAATTTCATTTTCGCTTTGATCATGTAATTTGTTCTCTAATCTTCGAATGTTGTTAAGGAGGACTAGTTGACAAACGCGAATATCTTCTTCTATAGTTGTGGAATATGAACAAAGTTCCTTGCTGTAGTTTCTTCCGGTTTTGTCATTCCATAATACTAGTTTTAGTATAACAAATAAGGATATAACGCTCGACAAGTTGTCTGCAATACTCATATTTTGCCAGTTGGAATTGATGATTTCGCTCATTCCACCTTCCAGTTTCAGATGAGTACCTGCAAATCCTGCTTCGTCGTGAGACAGATGATATTCATTGTCTCTTTTGCAGCGTGGCCTTCTAAATCTATTGAAAACATTTGACCCAGGAATACTATCTCCGATTTCCCTACCAACAGCTCTGGCAAAATATAACAAATATAGCCTTTGTATGAGGTCAATACAAGATATATCGACCCAAAGAAGTATATCGACCTCGGACTTCGTCCTCAGTCAATATACTTCTTTCAGGTCGATATATCCTTGTATCGACCTCATACAAAGGCTATATTTGTATAATATATATTCTGTCAATCAGTTGCAAATGTATTGTTAAAGAAAATTAGGTCATAATGAGTCTTTTAACTTTAAGTGGTAAGACGCAGTTAAGTGCAATACAATGTATATAAGAGTTGAAAAACGAATATGTTCACAGTAAGCTGACTAATTTATTTATTAAAAATAACATTATCCTGACACTAATCGAAATGGTAAACTTAAGGGCAATTTATGTTCAAAAATGAAATAAAAAAATAGATTTCGTCAATTAACCTGAACAAATCATTATATTTATTTTCCTTGTAAAATATCAACTGCATCTATATTGATTTTGCCGTTTATCTCCAGGTTGTTATCCTTTATTATTTTCAGGTATCTCCTTTCGGTGTATTCAATCCATTTCTTTCGCCAATCTGTATTTCCCGTAAGGCCTTCGGCTTCTATTTCTTTATATTTTTTTATATCTTCATTAATAATTTCTTTAACCTTCTGAAGCTTTGAACGTGGGTTAAATTCTACGTATAGAGATGTTACAGTTTTTATCAATATTGTAGAGGAATTACTTATTTCAAAGGGTACTTCTGGATTCAGGACAAATGTAAAAATTTCATTTTCGCTTTGATCATGTAATTTGTTCTCTAATCTTCGAATGTTGTTAAGGAGGACTAGTTGACAAACGCGAATATCTTCTTCTATAGTTGTGGAATATGAACAAAGTTCCTTGCTGTAGTTTCTTCCGGTTTTGTCATTCCATAATACTAGTTTTAGTATAACAAATAAGGATATAACGCTCGACAAGTTGTCTGCAATACTCATATTTTGCCAGTTGGAATTGATGATTTCGCTCATTCCACCTTCCAGTTTCAGATGAGTACCTGCAAATCCTGCTTCGTCGTGAGACAGATGATATTCATTGTCTCTTTTGCAGCGTGGCCTTCTAAATCTATTGAAAACATTTGACCCAGGAATACTATCTCCGATTTCCCTACCAACAGCTCTGGCAAAATATAACAAATATAGCCTTTGTATGAGGTCAATACAAGATATATCGACCCAAAGAAGTATATCGACCTCGGACTTCGTCCTCAGTCAATATACTTCTTTCAGGTCAATATATCCTTGTATCGACCTCATACAAAGGCTATATTTGTATAATATATATTCTGTCAATCAGTTGCAAATGTATTGTTAAAGAAAATTAGGTCATAATGAGTCTTTTAACTTTAAGTGGTAAGACGCAGTTAAGTGCAATACAATGTATATAAGAGTTGAAAAACGAATATGTTCACAGTAAGCTGACTAATTTATTTATTAAAAATAACATTATCCTGACACTAATCGAAATGGTAAACTTAAGGGCAATTTATGTTCAAAAATGAAATAAAAAAATAGATTTCGTCAATTAACCTGAACAAATCATTATATTTATTTTCCTTGTAAAATATCAACTGCATCTATATTGATTTTGCCGTTTATCTCCAGGTTGTTATCCTTTATTATTTTCAGGTATCTCCTTTCGGTGTATTCAATCCATTTCTTTCGCCAATCTGTATTTCCCGTAAGGCCTTCGGCTTCTATTTCTTTATATTTTTTTATATCTTCATTAATAATTTCTTTAACCTTCTGAAGCTTTGAACGTGGGTTAAATTCTATGAATTGTCCATACGTTTCCGGATTTGTTTTAATAATATCGTCCCATAAGTCAACAATCTTGTTTAGATCTTTACTGTATTTCACTAGAGCTGGCCGAAATCCATTTTTTGCAAAATCTGCATTAGCTCGGCCATAACCAGCTATAAAATCTAACTCGAGTGCTTGATCTAACTTTTTCGCTTTTAAAAGCCTACTTTCGTAATCACGTAGTGTTTTTGCAATGTTGCTACTCTTTGACGTTCCTACTCTGGTCATTTGTTTTTGATGCAATCCTTGTGGGATGTTATGTGCAGGTAAATTACGTGGTTTGATGCCAAATTCTTTAAATATACTAGCTGCAGGGACATGATTTGCATCATGGTTTGGCTTAATTCTGTCTTTTCTTTTCAAGTTTTTGTAAAGATCAACATTTGATTTGTTTGTGTTTTCTTTATTTATCTTTGACCTGCTCTTAGCTCTGCAAGTTTGACGTCGTTTTCTCTTTTCTCCGAGATGAAACGCTTTGCCATTTGTCGTAGATAGACCATCCGTTAGATTTTTTTCGCATGATTTATACGCTTTCGGGTTTTCAAAAAAACAAACTTCTTCCGCCCAAGTAGTTCCAATATGCTTGTGCATTCCAATGCTTGACAGAATGCCATATAGAGATGTTACAGTTTTTATCAATATTGTAGAGGAATTACTTATTTCAAAGGGTACTTCTGGATTCAGGACAAATGTAAAAATTTCATTTTCGCTTTGATCATGTAATTTGTTCTCTAATCTTCGAATGTTGTTAAGGAGGACCAGTTGACAAACTCGGATATCTTCTTCTATAGTTGTGGAATATGAACAAAGTTCCTTGCTGTAGTTTCTTCCGTTTTTGTCATTCCATAATACTAGTTTTAGTATAACAAATAAGGATATAACGCTCGACAAGTTGTCTGCAATACTCATATTTTGCCAGTTGGAATTGATGATTTCGCTCATTCCACCTTCCAGTTTCAGATGAGTACCTGCAAATCCTGCTTCCTCGTGAGACAGATGATATTCATTGTCTCTTTTGCAGCGTGGCCTTCTAAATCTATTGAAAACATTTGACCCAGGAATACTATCTCCGATTTCCCTACCAACAGCTCTGGCGAAACCTCTTAACCCTTTTCCAACTTTAGCGCCAGTAGCTCCCCCTAAAGCATCAAATCCAATTCCAGCTAGAAGATCAAATTCGTCACCAGCAGTTGTTTCTCCCCTACCCATTTTATCCCACGTATCCCATGAACCGTAATAGCGAGGTCTTCCATCTTCGCGTTGACCATTGACAGCTGTATCTATGCCTGTCACTATTCCATCGTAAGCTTGAGAAGCCACTACGGCTGCTGCTGCTCCTCCTGCTGGACCACCAACAATCGTCCCCGCGACTGCAGCTGGAATAGTCAGGAAAGACCCACTGGCACTCTTAAAAACAGAGTTTCCTTTTTCTTTTTGACCAACAATGTGATGAATTGACCCCTTTATATGGCCTACCACTGGCACTGAATCAGCCAAACTTTCCATACTTTTACCAAATTTTTTTTGCGTTTCTCTTGCGGCCTCTTCGTCTCCGTTCATAACATGGATAAGAGATGTCATTTGGGAGGCAATAATACCAGTTTCTGCAAATTTTTCCGCTGTATGTCGTGCTCCGTCTACATCTCCCGACATCACTTGGAAAAGACTTTTTACTTGTGATATCACTGGGATTGAATCTATGTTCCCCATAGCATACAGGGTTTATCTATAAAAAAAAAACAGGTTGATTCTACAGCATGATAGACTTTATAGTTACTGTACAGTTTGTAGTGGAAATAATATATATTTTATGGATTGCCAATCGTAAAACTTTGATATTTGATTTCTTGCAGGTTTCGCCAAAAATTATACATATATCGATGGACTACAAGAACAAGGGATAATAGAATTTGAAAGCATTAACCATAGGACAATCTATTTATAGACCGTTTGTATAATGAACTTATGTCAAACTCATGGTCAATAATGCAGATCAGAAAATAAATTACCATGTTAAAAACAGTCATTATCATTGCATGTGCTTTGCAAGGTATTTATCAAATGGAAACACAACCGCCTCGGTGATATTTTTGTAGGCTCTACCCTTGAGTGCAAAAAAAATTTAAAATATATATTTGCCTCTAAAATCCAGAATAATGTATGCCAGGGTAGGGTAGTATGTCTACTTTTGATATGTTACCTTGTGAAATAGCATTAACGGTATGATATCGGACTCAGTGTGTTGATCTTGTCAAAAGAAAGATATCTTATGTTGTACTGTTATACCACTGTCCCAGGTTAGGGAGAGGGTTGGGATCCCGCTAAAATGTTTAACACCGCCACATTAAGTGCCTGTCCCAAGTCAGAAGCCTATAATTCAGTTGATGTCGTTTGTTTTTGTGTTACATATTTGTTCTTCGTTAATTTTTTATACAAATACGGCCGTTAGTATTCTCGTTTGAATTGTTTTACATTGTCATATTGGGGCCTTTTATGGCTGACTATGCGGCATGGCCTTTGTTCATTGTTGAAGGCCGTACGATGTTCTATTGTTGTTAGTGTCTGTGTCATGTTGGTGTCTTGTGGACAGTTGTCTCATTGGCAATCATACAACATCTTCTTTTTATATATCGTTATACATTATATTGTTTTTCGATCTGAATACGCATTTAGTTAACCGCTGGATGTTTATTTTCGATTTATGAGTTTGACTGTCCCTCTGATATCTTTTTTCCCTCTTTTGTAGTTATCTGTACTGAGACACGCAGTCTTCTAATAATAATAAACAACACCATAAAGGGTGGATGCCTTTGGTTTCTGATTGATGATTTTCTTAAAACACCAGCGTCACTGATTAGTCTAATGTAGACAAAACGCGCGTCTGGCGTACTAAATTATACTCCTGGTACCTTTGATAACTAATTAAATCAACGTTTATTATATAAATAAATAAAGAGTAAAAAAGGAATACAAAAAAATATCATATAAACGCAGCTGCAACGTATTAACTCATATAATCAACTTAGTATGGAGATAATTGAATGATCATCTTTTTTTAAGGACATCAAAGTATATTATAATCATAGCTACAGATAATCCTTATATGTATTATATTATGTTTTTGAAAAATCTAGACTGCTTTTTGATATTAATCAATTGTATTTATAACATCTTTTGGAGAACATTAAATTATTAACCAAATATGCCTATTTTCTTTCGTATTTTGGAAATTCATATTCTTAATTTGAATGTCTAAATCATCTTACCTTTCTCTTCTGAAGCAACAGTCGAAGGAATCGTGTATCGTTTAGCGATCCTTTGTCGCACCTTTATATATATATATATGCTCGCTGACCGGCTATCCCTAATGTCCAAAAATAGATAGGGAAATAACCATATACAAGCATTATAAAAAATTCTTAGAAACTCTTAAGTTTAAAGTGAAACAGCTAGGTACGACATATTTATCAAGTACTGCCGGGTTGAAGTTGAGAGTAGCAAACTTGAGTCAAATAGGAGGCAATGACACACGCTACTTGGAAGAATCTAGTGTTCACTTATCAAAACCCAAATGAAGATTGAAACACGAATCCTTACGCATTTTCGTATTATCATAGTTAATTTAAAGCAGAAATCTAGTTTATGATGGGATAAACATTTAAATATATGTGCTTATAGTCCTTTGCAATTTTTGGTACTCAATGATCTTAAACTTTGTATTGTATATGGCCTTTTTAATATTTTTTATTCGAGCGTCACTGATTAGCATTTTGTAGACAAAACGTGTGTATGGCGCAAATACAAAATTTCAATTCTAGTATAGATTTATGATGAGTGTATTTGCAGTGTGTTATAATACAAACAACAATCAAGCTTGTTTGTTTTAACAACATGATTAATTTTGCATAATAATACACTGTATATACGACGAACTTTCTTGTTGTCTGTGTGCAACAAAAAAGACAGGTTCATATAGAATCAGAGACTACATAATTAGGTTTGAATTAAAAACAAATACGTTCTGAGCTTTTTATTACTGTTCTTTCTTTTTCAATACATTTCATTTTTTTTTAAATCTTGTACAAGTTAAAATCCTTTTTAAGCAATAATCAATATTTTGTATATGTTATAACATGTACGAATTACTTTTGTACATGTTAGGACTTGTATTTTTGCATTGTTCAAGTTATAACATGCACAATATTTTTTGTACATCTTATTATATGTACAAAAAACGCAACATATACAAGACATAGTATACAACTTTGGTTCTATTATGACATGCATTAATTATTTACGGGTTTTATTTAGAAGTATTTTTCCCTAAACCCCCCAAAAAACACTTCAAAATAACATCAATATTATCTATAACAATTTTGTTTACTTTGCAAGTTCATAGTTTGCTTTCAAACAAAAACTATCTCACTCCTCAAGGAGTATTGCCATGGAAGAACAGAGCAATATTACAACAAAATTATTGTTACGATAAAACAAATACAATACAATAATCCTGTAATATATATTACTGGTGTTTTAAGAAAATCATCAATCAGAAACAAAAAGCATCCACCCTTTTGGGTGTTGTTTATTATTATTAGAAGACTGCGTGTCTCAGTACAGATAACTTCAAAAGAGGGACAAAAGATATCAGAGGGACAGTAAAACTCATAAATCGAAAATAAACTGACAACGCTTGGGTAAAAATGAATAAGACAAACAGACAAACAATAGAACACATGACACAACATGAAAAACTAAAGAATAAGCAACACGAACCCCAATTAACACTAGGGGGATCTCATGAGCTCCGGAAGGGTAAGCAGATCTAACTCTTCATGTGGCACCCGTCGTATTGCTTATGTTATAACAAATCCGGTAAATAGTATCATCCTGTAGGTCAAATTCATGAAAGGGTAGAGAAGGGGATTGTAGTTACGACGTAAGTAACATATCCGATATCATTTGTGAAACGGTTATTCCACAACGGTCAACTAACTCCTGATGGCGTCCACAAAATTACAAAAGGGTGATTTAAACTTCTCTACTTAGAACTCTTGGTGTAATAGGTTCCTTGTGAGCAGCAACCCTCTTTCAAGAAAATCATGAAAGGAAATGCAAGCACGGGAATATCGTATAATTGACAATTATAATTTTAAAACAATATACCAAAAATGAAGAATTACCTAAATAATTTGAATATTTGTGTCAATCCATTTCTTAGTATTTCTATGCACTCAACGTACTATATGGAGTAAACCATAATGATTGTAATTTTTCTAAAACATATTAGCATATAAGTTTTTATTTGCTATTCTAATATGACGTGCTTCTTTCGCTTTGTAAACAACACCGTGATAAAATTCTCCATATATCTATAGCGCAGACATAGAGATATACACAATAATGGCTGTTACTATATACTTCCCACATAAATCCACATGTATTGGAACCTATTTGCAAACCGTTTGCCGATTTAATTGTTTAAAAAATTGCAGTTAAAAATAGACAAAATAACTCTTATTCGTATTCGGATGCATAATAAAAAGAAGTAATGCATGAGAGCTCGGAGAAATCAACAAAATAAAAATAAAATAAAATTCCGCGAAAGTCTTTTAATGTTTTTGACGCATTTAAGTCATTTCAAAACATGACGTCATGCAAATGAAAACGCTACAGTTGAACGTTTTCTGATACGTGAACCATTGAAATTCGTATAATAATGTATTAAAATTGATTTGTAAGGTAGGATAAAATTCGAATATCACGGCCCAGGCCATGTGTTAATTTCCAACAATCTATGGCTTCCATGAATTAATTCTTTAATTTAAAATTAAGCTGAATAAAATAATTTAAGACAGCAAAGAAGATAATTATTACTAAGACTCAAATAAAGAGTGAGCTATTAATACTGTAATATGTGACGCCTCTACTTATCTGATCAAAGGGTCAGAGTGTCCTTCTCAATTACACAATAAATTGTTGACATTAGATAACATGTTTTCACGTTCAGAGAAATTTAACTTATGACTAATGCATTATTGGAATACATCTTTCTTATTGATCATTGATCTTATTCGGTCAGCACAACTTCACGTGTAAGTGCGTTGTGGTCAGTTCCTTTTATCATGAACATTTGATGAACTTTCTTTTCAAACAGTTTATTAAAAATTCAAACCCACATACACGTTCTTCCCTTAATTTTATCTTTAGAAGTAGATATGTATATATATTTATCTGTGAGACAGATTTTTCTCCACATCTTTGTTATTCTTTGTCATTGATTCAATTGATAGGAAATTAGTTGATGTAATTTCGTATTAATAATGTATTAATATATCATATCAAATAGTAACTTTTTTGTCAAATGTTTTATTTGCTAAATGTATTTTCTGCATTTTATGATTTTTAATAAATGACTTTTTATCGTCAGTTTTTTTATATCATATAGCAAATCGAGCTCAGACTGTGGCTTGTGTATACATAGTATGTTTATGGTATCTAGCTGTCTGTTTTATTCTTTTCTTTTTCCTTTTCCAGCCAGGCGTTGTCAGTTTATTTTTCAAATTGTCTGTTTGACTGTCCCTCTGGTATCTTTCGTCCGTCTTTTAAATGGTGATGATCCGGATAATTTTTGGATTAATCAACGAACCTCAAAACCAACATTAAAGTCTAACAGATATTATTTATAAAGTTTTAAATCCATCAGATTGGAGCAAAAAACATTACAATAAAAGAACACGTCCCCAAACTATAAACGCTTAAAAAGAGAGGAGAAAGATACCAAAGGAACATTCAAACACATAAGTAAACAATTAACAAATAATTTTGGTTTTACAAACAACTATTAATTCATAACTTAATTACAAACAATGTTTTGAGTACCTGAGCTACTGGAACCGGTATCAAACATTCATTCGGTACCTCGACGCAATACAAATCTTATTTCTTATGACCCCTTGATCCGTTATACAATCGTGTACAATTCATGCACGCCATAGATTTGTTGAAAAACATCACATTGCCTGGGTTGTTGCATTAAAATTATAACCTGAGCGTTAGCAAGGGATAGGAATAAAAACCAATCTTTGAATGCATGCGTTATTTTGATGTTTTTTTTGTAATTATTTTATTTTTGATGATGAAACATGTGAAATTACGTACTGCAGTATTCGATACACATTTTAAAAATAAAGTAATACTTGATAAATCAATAAAGTCATATGGATATAATAAGATATATATAAATATTACAAAAAGATTTTGATAATTAATCAAATAAATTAAATAAAAGCTGCTTCTAACAAATGCCATTTCTGATCCATTTTTACTTTTTGTACAGGGGTTAAGAAACATACAGAGTATTTTTCTATATTAATCCAATATTTCAAATATTCTACCCCACCATATTTTGTGGGGGATATGTTCTTACATCTACATTTGTATATATAATATTTGAATAACAACAAAATATTGTTAACTGTTTTACTGTTAACAAAATCCTCAGACACACCTAACATGACTTCGTTATTTTGATGTTAATATGGCGAACTTTCCTACTAATAATACTGATGTAATTTCAGTTAAATATGTCGTTTTCGTGCACAGATAACTTTATGACGTCGCCGATGTATAGTGGTTGTGGTTTATTGAGTATTTTATTATGGCTCTATTCATAATTCCAAATGTATTTGCATATATCAAATACTTATACGAGTTCATTAATGGAATCCGTTTCGAGTGCGTGAAATTGAAAAGGTTAACATATCGATTATTCTGTCTAGTGCACAACAAACGAAAAAACATGGTAACAAAGCATTCATTTTACTAAATATAGTTAATCTTTGCATTGACATTCTTATGATAAACATACAATATTTTGAAATGGTAAAAAAATCAAAATGTTATATTTAAATCAGTTCATGCTTAAGATATATTTGATATATTCCCCATAAATTTCTTTACAAACCAATATTCCTACACAAGTGTACATATTTTCAACCACGCTCTAAATGCCCGCGATTTCAAGGGTGTGTACCAGTTATTTACTTAAATATTGTTCTCACGTTAATTTTAATGATTTGTATAAAGCAAAATTGACAATATCCTATTTTGAATGTACCAAAATGAAGATCATATTAGTTTAATGATAAGTGCTGTTGACATTTATAAGTGTTCTTAAATCCCCAATGATGACAAAATTGTCAAAGCTGTGTTGTCTTTAAATAAGGTCAGTTTTCAGATATGTTTAAGGTTTTGTTAATGTTTTAAAGGCTTTGGTCATTCAAAGTACATGTATGTTTTAATAGAAGCTAACCAAGATTTTACGCATTCCCTATCTTTTCACAAAATAAAAGAAATAATGGTATCATATTGTTTAATGTATGAAAAAGTATACATGTATATGGTACAAGGTAAATGCAAAAGCCGTCATGATATAAGTTTACATAGAATCAATTTCTATTTACTCGATCAAGTGACATAATAATACATAAGAATATTAACACAAATCGGCATATATCAGGAACATTTTTACAAAATTAATATCTATCACAAAGGTAACCATAATTAATAGTTTAACCGTAAATATATGTAAAATAACGAATTTATATTTATATTTCATTTTAATTGTTTATTAAAAAGACTTAAATAAAGAGTGAGCTATTTATACTGTAGATTTACGATGCCTCTAGTCTGGTCAAAGAGTCAGAGTTGTCATGTGCTGATCAATTTCACTGATGACCAGTGTATAATTAGATAACATCTTTCTTATTGGTCACTGATCGTGCGGAGTCAGCACGAGTTCAAGTGTAAGTGCGTAGTGGTCACTTCCTTTTATCATCAGCATTTGATGTGTTAACTTGTAGTTTAGTTTAGTTTAAACATATTTATTAATCCGGCCCTTTCCACTTTAACTTGTAATTCTTATTAAACAATTTGTGAAACGTTTCCACCCACATACCTTCCTTTATGTGATCTTTAAAAGTAAATATATATAAATATCTGTTTATAGGCAGATTTTTCTCCCCCTCTTTTTATTCTTTGTCATTTTTCAATTAATATGACATTAGTTGATGTAATTTCGGATTAATTGTGTATTATCGTTTCGTATTAAATATGATTTTTGATGTTTAATGTTTCATTTGCAAATCATTTTTTTTTCAATTTTATGATTTTAAATGAATGACGTGTTTTTTTGTCACCGTAGTTTTCATATCAAAGACATTTTGTAACAAATCAACGTCATATTTTGGCTGTGTATGCATCGTATGTTTATGGTATCTTTCTGTATGTATTAAATTATGATTGGTTTGTGATTATCAGTTAGTGCGAGTATTGAGACATATGTCACACCTATTCATTTACAGTTATACATAAAATTGTTCTTCCCATGGTAATGGCATGACAGGAGAACTTGAAATTGTAAATAATTAACATTTTTCCATTGCAAAAAATATCTAATTCCAACAAGCATAAATACCACAAGTAACATTTATATATTAAAATGCAGTAAATTACTATGCCGGATAATAAATAGAGCACACGCAATCCCAAATCAAAACAGGACACTTCATATGAAAAGGTCAAATAGCTATCAAAGGTACCAGGATTATAATTTAGTACGCCAGAGTCGCGTTTCGTCTACATAAGACTCATCAGTGACGCTAATATCAAAATATTTATAAAGCCAAAGAGCATTGAGGATCCAAAATTCCAAAAAAAAGTTGTGCCAAATACGGCTAAGGTAGTCTATGCCTGGAATAAGAAAAACCTTAGTTTGTCGAAAAATTCAAAGTTTTGTAACAAGGAAATTTATAAAAATGAAAAAAATTAAAGAAGTTTGGTCGTGCATTCCAAACAAAATACAAAATACGAAATCAACACACTATTTCCGACCCTTTTAAGAAGATTAAGGCAGCTGATGCTTATTATTTTATCACGAGAAAAATTTGGGTTTGATTCATTAAAATTTACTAATCATATATTTGGTTATCGCTGTAGTTCTATCGTTGGCATCACTTCTTTTAACCAATTTATTTTTTAATCGGGCAATGCAATCCGAAACAGCATTTTGGATAACCTTAAATTGATCCAATTCGTAACTTGTAAGGCCCTCTTTGTGAAATTTTATGATAAGTTTTGAAAATTTGATGTACACGAAAATCCCACTAATATTCTGCAATATAACAACAATACAATAGGGTCTTTCTGAAATGAAATTATATATTGTTTTATCTTCTTCAAGCTTATTAACGTGATTGATAATGTACTATATCAAAAAAAAAGAAATGTATAGCAAGTCCCATTGATTAGCATATCAGTCTGTATTTCATTCAACACCATGAACAGTTTGCCAAAACTATATTTGTTAAACATCGAGATAGACAGATAGATCAGATATTCAAAACAGTATATGGGACCAATATTTGAAATGGTAAGACATGTACATCTGAATACAATGAAGACATGCATATTGAAAAAATACTAGAATAAATCTTAAAAACTGAATATTGCATAAAAACTCTCTTTGACTGATTTTTACATAAAAGAAGGAAGAGAAAGAAAATAGACCGACATAATAGATTGATCGAAATTGTAAATCATAAATATTACAAGAGAATAATCAAAGTAGGGACAAATTCAAGTCAATATTCCTTCTGTCATATATCTGTCGATCTCTTTTGTTTCATTTTTGGAACTATTTAAATGGCCAGATCTTTGATAGTGTCTTCAAAATATATTTAACACTTTTTGTCGATTTAGGGCGATTTAGAATAGAAAAGAGAAAAAGAAGACGATCGAAAGGGATTACTTTTCCTTCAATTAAAATAAAATGTATCACATATTATATTTTCTTAAGGAACTAATACGCTACAGCTTTTGATGCGTGTAGGTATAAAGTACAAAATATATTTTCGTCCTTTTTTACATGTTTTTTGGTGTATATCACCAACTTAGATACTTAACATAATATATCGTGGAGTAATTGAAACCAATCTCATACATACATGTACAAACGAAGAAAATAAAAAAAAGAAAGGGTAATCAGTCTTGTATAAAAATTTAGATAATAAGCATACATGAATATCATTTGTTAGTACTAAATACATTAAGATATATTCAATTCTTTCAAAAAGTTGTCACTCCGAGAGGCACTGTCTCTACTTGTTCATCACAACTAATTAATGTTCCCAGTCAAAATCCGTCGGCCAAAAAATCTTTGTCGTAATATGTACAACTCCGTTTGTGGCGGCAATATCCGGAAGTCCTAGGAAGGATCCATTCACAGTCACATTTATACCTATAGGACAAATATATATAAGTAATGTTATTTTCGGTCTTTCCGTCTTAATTAAAAGTACAGAATTCCAAACCCTGTTTAAATTCAGATATATAATGAGTAGATGTTTAAGGTGCAAGACGTTTGCTTCGATATATATTCACTACAATAACTAAAATAGTCGTTCGCATGGATTATATCCGGGTTTCCATTCTTTGAATAACGAAAGACAACCTAGTGATAATCGAACTCCGAAACAGCGGTTACGTCCTCTTTACTACGCTACGAAGACTGTAACACCAGCTAAAGACAGGTTGTTGTTTGTCTCTGCCCTATCAAAATTTGGGGTGGCGAATAATTAAATGTGCTACGAAAGACAATGGCGACTGGCATGAACATAGTATGATGCATTTAACTGTACTTTATTTTCTTTTTACACGAACTTCGAATTAATCATTATGATTAAAGATAATTATATATTTGTATATATATCAAACTATTGTATGATTATATTGTTTTTAAAAACATGTGATAATAGAACACCAATGTATTTGCTTTTCTTACCACAACTTCCTTTTATATATGAAAAACTAATTTAAATATCGTTTGACGAACCTATTAAAGAGTCCACTCTTAATTCTTCTCCCAGCATTGTTGTCAAAGTATCATTCAGTTTCAAACCATTTGTAAAATATGTTCCTGAGACTATATGATTTTCCATGACGCCTTTCCAAAAGATTTAAACGTATGAGAGAATCCCGCATAATTTTAAAATAAAACAAATATAAATTTCAAACATAAAATTGCATGTACCAAGTCAGGAATATGACAGTTGTTGTCTAAATGTATTTGTTTGATGTGTTTTATCATTTGATTTTGCCATTTGATTAGGGACTTTCTGTTTTGAATTTTCCTCAGAGTTAAGTATTTTTGTGATTTTACTTTTTTCAAATAAAAAAAAAAATGATTTTTAACGGTCAATAACAATATGTAAAACATTGTATTATATCTTCAATAATTTGATATTTATTTTTAAATGAAATATTTTAGATTTATATCCAAACATCTCTTCCTCGTTGACCTCGAATCTTATTAAATCGGCTGATTTTTGTCGTTTTTAGCATATTGGTTTGGCATAAGTAGCATAAAATTAATCGATCTTGGTTGAAAAGACATATTTGATCATTTGAAATGTGTTTTTATTTAAATCGACTTCTCTCCGCATTTGCACCAGACGCGCATTTCATCTACAAAAGACTCATCAGTGACGCTCGAATAAAAAAAAAGGCCTAATAAAGAACGTGGTGCATTGAGGACCAAAAATTCCTCAAGGTTTTGAAAAATACAGCTAAAGTTATCCATATTAAGTATATATACATACGGCGAATTGCTGTTTTGTTCCCTCTAAGTTTGTTCATAGTCTTGTTTGGAAGTGCTTCCCATGGCAGGTCCGTGGGAGCAAATAATGTATATGGTTCTTTTTCTGTAAATAAAAACATGAACTAAAACAAGGCTATCGTATACACCAGAGAATGCAAGAAATAAAACTATATATACAAATACAAAGTAACATTTTAAACCAGACAAGCTCGTCATGGTATTTGGTTTGCTTTGCTCGCATCTGTGGCATAGGATGTACATTTTGACATCCAGTGGTTTTATGTCATGAATTTATAAATAAGCCATTATTCTTCATGTCCATTCAATTCCGTAAACCCCTTAAAAAATGGAGAGAAAAAAACAAATTATCATTTCAATGATATCTAAACAAACGTCACTCGCTTTCTATCCCCTGTATCACAAAGATGTCTTTATTTTAATTTTATGAGCCTATCAAAATATTTTTTATGCATTCCATAGAAGCCAGGAACTAATTAATAAAACTTGTTCGGGGATTTGAAGAAATGGATATCTCTATCAATTTATGCGCTTCTGGTATATTTAGGCAGATTCCAAAGTCTAGGTGTATCCATTTGAGACTATCTTTGCTTTCAAAAATAAGAAAAAATATACATAATTCCCTACTGTTCAACTGCTCAGATAATCCACCGTCCATCAAACCATAAGCCATAAATGTAGTGATTGGTATATTGACGATCTGTGCTACGGATCCATATCGTGGTGGCCAGAACATGACACGAGATATAGTGTGTACAATACCATTGGATGC
Source organism: Mytilus edulis (assembly GCF_963676685.1). Taxonomy (NCBI): domain Eukaryota; kingdom Metazoa; phylum Mollusca; class Bivalvia; order Mytilida; family Mytilidae; genus Mytilus; species Mytilus edulis. Next base: position 65,619,694 of record NC_092349.1, read on the forward strand.
CTCATTATCAAAATTCACTATATGACTTCCTCCTGCAGTTATTATCTATGTTTAAAAGTACAAGATATGTATCTATGCAGTTACACGTTTCTTATGTTTCTTATTAGTTAGGAAAACTTGGAATCTTTCCAAGTATATAAAATATAAAAGATTAAAAACAAAAACAAAAACAAAAAACATCAAATAGCTTAATCATTTAGAAATATATTAATACAGTGTTTTGTTGTCCTCTAAAAAAAATAGTTATAGGGATATATTGTAGTCAATATAAAATTACTAACTTATTATAATAGTAAAAGTCTTACAGAAAAAAAAAAATACAATTCCAAGGGTTCAACTTTAATTGAAGTCGAAGAATACCTATGAGTGGTCGTTCGTGTCATTTGCGTGATATTCTATCGCGTTATTAAAAATAACGCTTTTTAATAACGCGTTATTTTACCAAACTATCGCGTTAGTTTACAACAATAACATTAGTTAACATTAACTTAGTTTGATAAAATTTCAAATAAATAGCAAAATTCAAATATCGCGATAGTTTTTTGTAATAACGCGTTAGTTTCCGACACTAACGCGATTAAATGAAGAATTAACGCGTTAGTTTAACAAAGTAACGCGATAGTTTTACAAAATAACGCGTTATTTTTACTTACGCGATAGAATATCCCGCAAATGATATGAACGGCCACTCATGAATACCAGTCGACACAAACACCCAGGTAAAATGTGCATTTGGTACAGGAAAATTGGTACCTTTATCTTATATTCAATGCAAAACGAACGATTACATATTAAAATTCACAAACGGACATACAAAAGTTATCTCAAATAAAATGTCTCTTACCTCTCCGCCATGGTAAATATTAACACGGACTTTTAAAAATGTATCTCCATCCTTCATTTTTGACTTTGATTTGTACAGAGCCTCGTTTCTAAAACTCTTCTTATCATGGCGCCCATCAACTAAATGGTACAGCAAAATTTCCTTTGCGTATGACAAGTCCTTTAGATTTTCTTTCTGTTCTTCTGGTAGATCAATAAAGGTTTTATTAGATGGGATGAAAACCGTCACGTGTCCTGCAAAAAAACAATGTCATATATTACTTTAAAATTTCAATAATTTAAATTGTAAGACAACTCAAATTCAAAATATTATGTAGAAAAGCAAAAGATGATTCATTCTCGTTCAAGACCTGAACAATCATAATCGTTATTCAGATAGAATACAACTTAAACTTTCAAGTTTCATTCATCCAATCATCATTTGTGACATGTGTGAAGTCGAAGTCCTTTAAATAGAATTGTATTCTAAATTTCTTGAAACAAAAACGTTTCAGGGCACAAGTGATTTTTTTTCGTATTCAAATTATAGTTAAAATCAAATAAAACATCAACCTTACAAAAATCTGTATGCTGTATGTTATTATATCAAACAAAATTGACCCTCATATTTTACAATATAAATATGAAAAGTAAGGCCAAATATATTTTCGTAATACGCAATGATATTCATATTATTAGTACATATACACATTATACAATTAATGAATTTACTGAATACAATTCATTTGAGTTTTATTTCATTAACAACATAAGACAGGGACTAAAAATCTGCAATCCCTTTTTTAATTAAGATAGATTTAATATATATTTTATCATGTTTGTTAAACTTTATTTAACATCGGGAAAAACTACATTTTTCTGGCACAATCTCTCAAACTGACATCAACGAACCCTTTCGATAAAAGTCGGTGTATCCTATATATTTCGTTTAACTGAACAAAGATATCTACCAAAACTCCGCATAACCGCCAAACGTACTAAACCTAAGGAAATTGTAACATAGTGCACTTAAAGTTGAAATTAGAAGAAGAAAAAAAGAAGTCAAGCGCCATGAAGTTGAACTTCATCATGAAGTAACATCACTGTTCCAATTACAATTTTGAATTCGAATTTAAGTTCATACATCTAGCAGTACTCTATTTGTTTATCGCTTGTTTGTTTGTTAAGTAACATCATTTTGCATAATAGTTTTACGTCCTTCGTATTGAATATAAATGAATACATGTGTAAGAAATTATTTACAAAAATAAAATTAGTTTCCAACAATATTTTCAAATTATAAAACGGTAAAAAATAGACATGTATCTCTCCTGTTTTGCACCACAAGAAAATCATATTAAATTAAATTAAAAAAAATCTTCTCTTCCGTTTTCCAATGAAACAAATGCATGTGTTAATAAATTTATACATTTAAAATACCGTAACTGAGATTTTGAAAATGCTTATTTATATTAGCTTACCTGTTTGATTTAACATTGCGGTAAGATAAGTTTTAATAACAAGTGAAAGAAAGGTAGTTGCTCCAAGATTATGTGCAACATCGAGCAAATTGCTTTTTCCTGCTGACTTAAAATTTTGACTTTCTGCATCAACATTGTACAGAAACCCTATAAGAATTACAAATAGTTGACATGTGAATACCATGTTTCAAGATATCGGAGTAGCTATTTTAATGTTATATAAGCATACGAATTATTTATATAAGCCTACGAATTATTTATATAAGATGTGGTATGATCAACAACCAGACAAATATTCTCATTGTGTCATGGAGTACATAGGAAGGTCACTAAAGTTGAAAACAGATAAGGCAGAACTGGAACTATACTAGTCAACAAAAGAAACAATACAAGGCAATGTTTTTTTGTCTACTTACAGATGGCCTGCTTAAGGATGTTGGCTCCTCCATTTTTTGATTTTTTTTTGCCTGATTTTCAGAATCCTCTGGTTTTATCCATGTATTGTCATTATAAAATTTTGCCCACTAACCCTTACTTTTCTTTTCATAATTTTATAACATAAAGTTTAAAAGGCCATATTTCAAAATTTTATAAAATTCTTGTTATTTTTTCATAGTTTTTGAAACAAACAAGGTGCCAATGTTAAATATATGAAAAATCTAAAGAGAATTATTTCCCGCCAAATTTTCAATGGCTTATATCTCGAAAATGAGCACACGGACCCTCCATTTTTTTCTACTTTTTGAGTTTCTTTATTAATATACTATCAATTCATAATAGTCTTTTAAAAAGCTTGTTATTTTTTAACAGAGTAGCGAACATCCTTAAATTTTTTGTGAATAAAACGAAATAACGTGCCTACTTTTATAATTTTTCGCCAAACAAATGTTATCCCTGTGTACAATAACACTGTATTTTTCACTTTTCCAAATTTGTCAGATTTTTTTAATTATGTCTATTTTATCTGCAAATGAATGATTTTCATTGGATAATTTAACAGTTTTTCCAATTAATTATATAGTATGATAAATTAAAGTTCAATCTTGTGTATCAATTCTTTTGTTAACTAGTATATAACTTGAACTTTGAAGTAGAAATAATGTTAAATTCTCATTCCCACTATTTATAGAGTTTATGTATTGTAGGGAAAACCATAATATTTCGTCACATGCTTAAACATACAGTATTCATATTGTCACACACAATTGTAGCATGAACCAAACATGGTTAGCCTTGCCCATGTGTCCATTATCTTTCAGTTATGAAACGGTTTCACGCTTCAGGTGCATGGACAAAATGCATAAAAAATACTTATTTCATTTAACGGGTAGACATTGTATGATATCAACATGTATCAGTTTCTTTAAAAGAAGTCAAGTTAAGCAAAATGAAAATAACTCTATATATATTGGTTGCATTCAAAGCGCTTTCCATGATTTACTTTCAGGAACGTCTAATCAAAATATTTTCATTTAACATTGTGCATGTTACATGTTATCTCAAATTAATGCATCGTCAGTGAGTTAGATTGTATATACAATTGCAGGGATGAAAATGTAGAACGTCATCATTTTGAATATTATTTCACTTACAGATTACAGGGGTGTTATTTTTCCTTTTTAATTAAAATCCCCCCTTTCAGATCATGAAATAGTCAGAAAAAATGGTAATTCTTCTTTAATTTGTACTTCTCACAATCAAAGTAATCGAAATCACTGATCGAAAGACTGAAAGAGTTAGTGCCTAGTAGTTTACAATCATATTCCCATGTATCAAGGTGAACAACAAAACAAAATTGATATATCACACATTAAAATTCAGAAAGATAATTGGTATTTTAGTTGATATAACCATGAAAGTAATATTTAAATATTACTTCCATGATATAACTAGCTTATCTCACTAAAAATACTTGTTTATAGTTTCTTTTGGGAGTATTTCAATGTTAACACATAGGTATGGGTTTTTTCAAACCCATCTTAGTCATTTATTGTTTTTTGCTATATAAATTGTATGACATTGATGATGAACACTTTTATATCATTTCCATAACATTCCAGTTACAAAATCTAATGGATTTAGTATAAAGATGTCACTGACAGTCGCAAAAAACGGAATGCCTTAATTGTGAATTGTTAAAATACATGTTTCGACTGATTGTAGAGCCAAGAATGCTTTTATGCATATACCTATCATATTTTACTTCCTGTTACATTTATTTTTATTTTTTTCATTCTTTACTTTACTATTTTCATTTAAAATATTTCGGAAGGATGAAGAGGGCTCGGGGTTGCGTATTTTACATAACTGCGTACAATGCACGGTTACTCATGAATATTGCTTTCGAATCAGTATTCATTTTACAAAGGAACTATATTGAAATTAATATCTAAAAGAGAGTAGCTGTTTGGCCAATATTTAGATAACATGTCAAAAGATGGCAGTATATGACTAAGATGATTAAGTTTTTGTAAGTCATCAAAATACACAATGTATTTCACATGACTTCAACTTGAAACTCTGCACCATCTAAAAATGCAGAGTGATCACATAGATCCAGAAAGGCTGAATAACCATTTTGCATCTAAGACTAAAATACCAATAAGTACACATCCAGCATCCAATGGATTTAGTGTAAACGTGTCATTGATGATCACGAAACAAAATGGCCTTGTGCAATGCTTAGATACAGGTTTCGAAAGATTGTAGAGTCAAGAATGCTTATATGTTTTATTTATTGATAGTAAAATCAATATTTATATCAATAAAGATAACATCCAAAGATCCCATTACAGTGTTGAATTCGTAACCTTTTAGAATTAGTTTATTTTAATGTTTATCCAGATCGTACTTAAATTTTCGGGCTCGGTAAACAACATCTCTAAAAGTTGGAATGTGCTATCCCATTTGATATAAGTTTTCTACAGTTAAATCTGAAAAAAATATAATCAAACTCTTCAAACGATTTCATATTTATAAAAGTAGTTAACTTAACCCCTTGCAAAACATCAATAGGTGTGCAATCTTTCAATAAACTTGCTTCTTAGTTGGAAACTGTAAAAGGAATGGAAGATGACAACAGACGACGGACAAAAGGTGATGGAAATAGCAAGTTAAAAAATTATGAGTGGGGCTCCAAATCTGACATTTTGTACCTATAAGAATATTTCTCCCAGTCAATAGAGTTATTTTTTTTTCAAATTCAATGTATGACCAGTTGTTTCAACACAATCTAAATTGTGTGTGTAAATTGTCTCACACAATGAAACACGTGCATTCAATACACCAAATACGTTGACATTATGCTTATAGTACATTGGCTAATATTCAATGAGCCTTGACAGATAGACATGCAAACCTGAAAAGTGTCCCTTTCACCAAACATAGTTGGCATTTCGCTTATAGTATCCGAGGAAACAGATCTAAACTATGTCAAGTAAAAGTTGACAAGTGAACTCTGAAAATGAGGAAGAGGTAAGATGAACCCTCTTGGTAAGACTTATAGACCTTACAGTCATTCAGGATATCATCCAAAATTAGTCGTCATACGCTTATGTCATATATTAGAAACTGACTTAACCATGAAAACTTACTGGTTATAACTTTGGTTCTATACAACAAAATATGGTTAGGATTTTACTGACAAAAGTGAGAAATCATGTGATACAAAAAAAAGTTTAATCATATGTAGGATGATACTTATAAACAACTCAGAAATGCCCCTTTTTTTATTATAGGATGGGCATAAATAAAGGAAAACAAAGTCTCCTTTTATTTGTTTGTGAGTGATGAATGTATTTATCCAATCAATAGTTGAATGTTGTACTTTTATAAAATAACCCATAAGTTATTGGCTTTGAACAATTAAGCTGTCAGTGACTTCAAGTACTCTCAGATTCGACTTATCGTCTTTTTGTTGTTGGGTGCACAAGTACTCAGCCACGTCCATTCTGTGTTTTTGTTAGATGTTTTTTTTTTTTATCCATCTGTAATTTTTTCAAGCCTTTTTCAACTGATTTTTATACTGTAAACTCAGAAATTATATTTTGTCTTTTTTTGGTTCATTTTTTGTACATAAATTAGGCTGTTTGTTTTCTTGTTTGTCTTGTTTTACATTTGTCAATTCAGGGCTGTATAGTGACCTACAGTTGTTAATTTCTGTGTCATTTAGTCTCTTGTGAAGATTTGTTTTATTGCCAAACATACCACATCTTCCTTTTACATATCATCATAACATGGTTGTATTTCTGGCATGTTAGTGATTAAATTAAATATAAGCTGTCTTTGTTATTTTAATAAAAAAAAATAAAAAAACTTGTGTATGATATACAAAATATAGTAAAACGAATAATATCACAGTTCAAGCTGATACAATCCATAAACAATGTTGGTCGTGTAAAGGAGTAGGTCGGGTAAGGGCCGATTTCGGCTTCAATTTTCAAATTCATCTAACGAAAGATTTTGACATTTTCTAAACACTTAAGTGTCTATTTCAATTGATTCAATTCGTTAATGTGGAAGTAAGTCATTTAAAACGCCCCGATTCAAGCTTAAGGGGGTTCGCGGTCTAAATCATTTATATAGGATTTCTCTATATTTTTCTATAAATGAACTTTATCTTATAGTTAATAGAAAATTAAAATAAAAAAGTGGGGTCACCGTTCATTTGCGCTCACAATCTGCCTTCGAAAGAAGCATACATTTTTGTAAAGGTGGTTGAAGTAATAGGAGAAATATAGGTAATATCGAAATAAAAAAAGAAATTTATTACAGAAATCGCTCAAATTTTACAATAATTTAGTTTAAGTACAGCTTATATGGAAATTATATTAAAAAATATATGTCACCGATGAGTTAAAAAAGATATTTCAATTTTAAAGCCAAAAAAGGTCATTTTTCCACCAAAGGGAGATAATTTGGAACTTTTTCAATGATGTACACATTTTTAATGTCATCTGGGGCCAACACGAATTGATTGTTTTGAATGATTTTTGTACCATATGATAAAGTAACAACTACAAAAGGTAATAAATAAAATTTGTGGTGAAAAACAAACGTTTAATTTTTTCTGAAATTTTTATACCCTCGAGCCTCCTTAAATATGAAAAATCCATCAAATATGCCAAAAATCGTCACTTTTCAGATGGTTTTTGTCAAAAATGATAGTGGCCGCATCCGTGTTCATCCTCAATCTTTATATATATTATATATTATCATCAAATACAACTTACATTTCAATATTATGAATGAACACGAATGCGGCCACTTTCATTTCAGACGGAAACCGTCTAAAATTGAACTAAAATGCTACAAGTGTGAAGATTTCAGTAATTTAGCATGACTTAATGATGCTAGTACCCGATATATGTGCATTGTGTTGTCAAAAACAGCCCATATTTATGTAGCAGAGGCATTCTACTTTGCAATGAATATCTAAACGATTACATTTTCACAATTTTCTAAAACTGCTATATTTTGAGGCCAAAAAGGGGTCTTACTGAACCTACTCCTTTTAGTATAACTAAAATATTAGCTAGTAAATTAAAATTACATCTTGTTATAGTAGCTGCTTCAGTTAAAGTGAGTAATAGTTTTTCCTTTACAAACATGATAAACAGTCTGATATCTGTTGGTAGATTTGGAGAAATGTAGTTTATGAATGATGAAAGAAACTAACAAAGTCATTCAAGGGTTTTACCATTCCAACTCCAACATCAGGGTCCATACTGATAAAATCACTTATATTATTGTCACATTCTGAAAATAGAAACACGCTAAAAATAATTCAAATTATGTGTTAACATAAAACATTGTGTAAAACAAACCACATTTACTGCAAAAGCAACTTATTTCTACAATTAAAGTATCTTTAGTGAAACTTGAGGCCAAACTATTAGGGAATCCAAAACCTTATACAAATGGTGAAGATGTGATTACACCAAACAAAAGGCTCATGAGAGCCTGATATAGCTCACCTGACTATAATTTCAGTAAAGATCTTACTTTGCTGAACAATTTTGTCTTTTATACTTTCTCTCTTTCTATAATAATGTTAAAGATAAAGCATAAACCAAAACTGTTCCTAAATATTTCCTATTCTGGCCAGTAACCCAACAATAAGTTGTCCTATTTGACTAACTTGTCAGATAGCTCAACTCTATCACCTATGTCAGCTTTGCTCTTACTGCTTTAGTTTCTGAGATGAAAGCCAAAAACTTCATTTGATCCCTATGTTCTATTTTTTATAAACTGGCATCGTGTTTTGAATGGATCAAATCCCTGAATATAATCTATAAACAAGATACCCTATGGAACATTCAATAAAAGTATTAATGTATTTGGCTTGAAGAAGTATTTGGCCCAGTAGTTTCAGCGAATAAGATCTTTTGAAAAAGAAATAGACCTGCACAAAAAAATGTATTAAATAAACATTCCAAGGGCAATTACTCCTTCAGAAGTAAACTGACTATCTTGATCATTTAACTTTTTTATAGATCTTACAAAGCTAAACATTTTTGCCATTTAAATTTTCTCTCTATATATTATAATTATAACCAAAAACAGTAAAAATTTCATAAAAATAAACTATTGTGGACAGTAACCCTACAATAGGTGGTCCAATTGGTCTGAAAATAGACTTATTTATCACTTTAAATCCTTATCATTTTTGCTGTAACTGCTACAGTTTTTAAGATAAAAGCCAAAAACTGCATTTGACTCCTATGATCTATTTTTAGCCATGGTGGCCATGTTTATTGATGGATCAAATCTTCATACATAATTTATAAACTACATACACTAAGGAACATTCATTTAAAGTTTGAAGGTATTTGGCTCAGTAGTTACAGTTGAGAAGATTCTAGAAATAGTTTACCATGGTTATGACAACAGACGAAGACAGATACCAATGGACACCAACCAATGACATGATCTTGGTGAGCTTAAACGGATAAAAAGTATTGCCAAAGTTGGAAAATGATTCAGAGCTTTACATGAGGAATACTTGTATATGCTCCTTACTTTCAAAGGATTATAAAAAAAAATCAGTCAAATCCATATCTGAATTTTAATACTACATTTAGTATTAATGTACTGACTGATGGTTTGGTGACTTATTCTAAAATCTTGAATGAATTAATAAAATCATATTTTTGCAAGTATTTTTATTATTCATTGGTTATATAAATTTCCTTCATACTCCCGTTTGTATTAAAACGTCGTAGAGTTTTGAGTATTTTTTTGGGGTGTAAACAGTAGCCTTATTTCCAAACTATATCTAAATCAGTAACAGTTCTAACAAACATTAACTGTGCTTAGTATGTAGAGTTGACAACAAATTTGATTCATTTGAATTCTATTAGAAATAGCCACTGTACCTTTGGTTTTAATACATTGATATGTTGGTGGTGGATGTAGGTAGTTTCCTTCCTCGTTTAACATGTGACTCCTGTCTGAAGCAAATGTCTGCAGAAACATTGGTGCTGAGATTACTCGAAAAGATCTAAAAGTAAAATACATTTATGCTATAATTATAAAGGTTGCAAAAAAGTCAGAATGTGAATATATATGTTCAAACTCTTTTAAGTCATTTTTTAGTAGCAATAAACAAAACAAACTATGTCAATTGGACATGCTTTGATACTATATATGCCCTTGAATTTTTACTAGATAACATTTTTGTTCGCTTTGGAGATTCCGTATATCGTCAGGTTATTGGAATTCCAATGGGGACTAACTGTGCACCACTTATTGCGGACCTGTTTTTGTATTGCTATGAGTTACAATTTATGACAAAAATCAGCAAAGACCCATCGAAACAACATCTCATAAAAAAATTTAATAATACTTTTAGATATTTGGATGACATTTTGGCTCTCAATAATGACGACTTCAGTATGTATACTAAAGAAATTTATCCTGTTGAACTTACTTTAAATAAAGCTAATACTAACAATGACCACTGCCCTTTCCTTAATCTTGATATCTATATCACTAACGGAAGCTTACTACTAAAATTTATGATAAAAGAGATTTTTCATTTCCTATCGTTAATTATCCATTTTTAGAAGGTGACGTTTCATTGTCATCATCTTACGGTGTTTATATATCTCAACTTGTACGATTCGCTCGTGTATGTAACAATGTTTTAGATTTTAACGAGAGAAATTTATGTATTACTGAAAAATTATTATACCAGGGTTTTCGATATCGCAAACTAGTCAAAACATTTACTAAATTTTATCATCGGTATAAGGACATCATTTGTAAATATAGCTCAACATGCAGACTTCTTATACGTTCAGGTATTTCACATCCAATTTTTTATGGAAATATTCTTTATAAAGCACAAAAATGTCAGTTTTCACCTCAGAAACTAACAAAACCTTTAAATAGACTTATCAAGAAGGGATATAGTTACGATACTGTTGTCAGGTCACTAAAGATTGCTTATTTTGGCGTTAATATTGATTCACTTATAGGGTCTTTGCATCGGAACTAAACACATTTATTAAAAAAACAGTTGTTGGCATGACACAGGTTATGTTCTTCTCATATATTTTATGATGGTAGGATACTAAACCCCTAACAGGAAGGATTGTGCCTGATATTCATATGATGAAATCATAATCTTTCAATCAGTTTAATTGAAGTCTGGAGCTGGCATGTTAGTTAACTGCTAGTAGTCTGTTGTTATTTATGTATTATTGTCATTTTGTTTATTTTCTTTGGTTACATCTTCTGACATCAGACTCGGACTTCTCTTGAATTGAATTTTAAATGTGCGTATTGTTATGCATTTACTTTTCTACATTGGCTAGAGGTATAGGGGGAGGGTTGAGATCTCATAAACATGTTTAACCCTGCCGCATTTTTGTGCCTGTCCCAAGTCAGGAGCCTCTGGCCTTTGTTGGTCTTGTATTTTTTTAATTTTAGTTTCTTGTGTACAATTCGGAAATTAGTATGGCATTCATTAACACTGAACTAGTATATATTTGTTTGGGGCCAGCTGAAGGACGCCTCCGGGTATGGGAATGTCTCGCTACATTAAAGACCTGTTAGTGACCTTCTGCTGTTGTTTTTTCTATGATCAGGTTGTTGTCTTTTTGACACATTCCCCATTTCCATTCTCAGTTTTATACATCACATATATATATATATATATAAAATAAACACAATAATCTTGAGGATTCACATCTGATGATTACACAATGTATTTTATGAACAAAGAAGTTTTGCATATTAGCCATGTAAATTAATTTTTTTCTTGCCTTCTTCAAATGTTTGAATGAAAAAAATGCTTGGATTTCTAAGATGATTAGGATTTAACTACTGGATTTTTCACCAAAAAAAATTAATCCGAAAACCCCCAGCTCAAGCTTTGCAATTTTCTAAGTAAAAAGGGGTAATAACTCAAGAAAGGTAAGTGAATTACTGCCCGAATTAATCATGTGCATGAGTTTTATAAATTTTGGGTGAGGCAAACTTAAGTAAGAGTAGGGAGAGGAAAATACAGAAGGACAGACAAAAAGATAGACTGACGGTCAAGGGTAAGTAAGACTTAATGACTTTATAACTAATAATTGGATTTTTTCTTTAACTTAAATTTGTTTCAACTAAATGTTATGAAATTTATTCACATATAACCACAGAAAAAAAACAGACCAACTTTAAGTTTGGGTGATGTCACTGTGTTATTTTCACAATTCTCAAGTTATGCCCAGGCCCTTTATAAAGTAATTTGTCCCATGGACAAATCTCCATTTATTTTGGTCTATTACTTTCCTTAGTTTTGTAATTATATTGTCTTTTCAGTAATCCCACCCAGAACAGACATAGCTGTTATTCAATGTTTTTAAACATAACTTTTTTTAAATTGTTTCCAGTATGTATGAAGAGTAATCAGAGTATAACTACTGTATACTTTTGGATCATAATCTTAAATCTAAAATACTTAAGAAATGACTGTAATATTTTTTCTGTCTATGAAGAAATAACATAAAAAAAATGTGCTGCACAGTGAATAACCAGCATTTTTTATGTTACATACCTGTCAACTGACCCGGATTCTGCGGGTGTGACCCGAGATTTTCACAATTCTGAGGGATCACCCGGGACACCCGCCGGGTCATTGAAATAACCCGGGAATTCCGAAAATGACCCGATTTCACCCGTATTTCTTGGCCTTGAGATTGATTTCATAAGTAATATTCCTTTGAAATACCGGCAAATTCGTAATTCTTCCATGAACAGGAAGTTCATCTAGCTATGTAAACTGTCAAATGAAGTGACCCATTTAGTGCATGGCTTCACTTGACAGCTTTGGTGTCAAACACACTGTTAATTAACACCAATTACCTTAGCTTTAGGTTGTAAATTAATTGCACTATTCAGAATTTACAAAAATATTTCAATTAGAGTTACTTCCCCTTATTTGTCACAATTCAAAATTATTCCTTATATTTACGTTTTATGGGTGAAAAGATTAAATCATGAAAATATAAAATTCAAATACCATATTGAAAAATAAATTTTCATTATTTTTATACCTTTATACAATTTTAAAATAAAAGTTGAAAATTATTTTTTACATTTATACTTCCTTTAACTGTATTACTATATTTTATCATAGTCTAATTTCCTTATGGTTTGCATGATGGTATGTTTAAAGGCTACATAGCCAGTAGTTGCAAACCTTATAAAATTACATTTGAAAAATAAATTGATCTATCATCACAAAAAGTAAAGAACATAAGACTGTGTTACACAAATATATAAAAATCTTTAAAAGTGCAATGAAATAATAATTAATAGGATTTAAAATGACTTAATCAAGTGAACATGCATTGATGGTTTGGTATCGTTGATATACATTATAAGAAAATGTACCATAATTACTGAAATTCAGCTCGAAAAAGTTCGTACGCGTTATGACCTGAGATTTGATTCTTCAATGCAGGTCATGACCTGCATTTTCATTGTCACAGGTTGACAGGTATGATGTTATTTTGCATAGACAAAAAAAATACTACAGTCATTTCTTATAATTTAATTCTAAATTCTATTTTAAGCTGGAGTAAACCATGAAAACGTTGATGACTTCACATTCATATGACAAAATTATGTCTATGAGCTGATAAACATTAACAAGGTCAGCCAATCAGAGGATGTGTTACATTCAAAATTAAATTATATGAATATATATAAAGGTGATATGGTATGATTGTCAATAAGACAACTAATTCTAATTGTCATATATTGTACATACCTATGATATTGTGGTTGTAAGGTTTGATTAGATCTTATTCCCTCTAAAAAGTATGTTTTGAAGTCACATGGGAAGGGTAAGGATGTATCAAGGTCATATACAAAGGATTCTTTCTCAGACTGTTTATATATAAATATCACATGGTAATCCTACAAAAATAAAGACATTCTTAATAAAGTATTCAATCTATCAGACTGCTTATATATAAATATCACATGATAATCCTACAAAAATAAAGACATTCTTAATAAAGTATTCAATATATAGGTTGCACTCTGTTTCTCAAACCAAATGTAAATGTAACCAGTATAGAAAAACATGGTAGCGCCTAAATTTTAATTCTGAGGAGGTCCAAAAATGGAGGTAAAGGTAGCATAGAATTTTAGTATATATGTTAAAACTCTTAGAAGTTCAGGGCATATAAATGTTGAAAATATGCTACACAGCACTGTATTTTGACCTATGATTAAAACAGTAGTGCATATAAACTTTCCGTTCTGGGATTATTTTTCACAAATTTTCATGGTAAAAGTGACCCAGTTTTAGCCGCAAAGGTAGTTCCTATGGGAAATTGCATTGTCTATATTTACAGAATTGCAATCTATAAAGCTTATATTCAAAGGGAAGTAATAATGAAAAATAAGTGCAATTTTAAAACAGACATATGTTCTGGTTAGTGTTAAGTGATTCACTGTGAATAAGGTTATTGGTGGTTGACAATAAGATGGCTGTTTAATGTCCAGTGGCAGATTTAATGCATATTCAGGATGAAAACATGGTTATACACCTTTTTTGTGATATAAAAAATTAACCTTGTGCTGTACATATATATTAAAATCAACAATTTGAGCCTGATTTTAAACATGCTAGTGTACAATGTTACAGTTCGCAGGAAGATATGTCACTTTTATATACCTAGAAATATTATGACTTCGAGTTGACCAGTCATAGCTCTTTCTTCCTTTCTTATGCTATGGGCTTAGCAGAGAAGCAGCAAATTCCTTTAAACCTTTACAAAAAATCGGTATTAAGATAAAAAAAAATGTGAAACTTAAAGGTGATATAAAATTGAAATTAAATTAAAAAAAAGACAATTTTTAAATGTCGGTACTAAGTGATATCCAACTTACCCATATCACAAGAGTATCTTCTCTTTGACTTGACTTTTGCTGCCATAATGGTATCTGTAAAATAATAATAAAAATGTAGCATTAAAAAAAGTTAGCTACTAATATCTTATATATATAGCACTATATAATTATTACTAATAAATTTTCATTTGAATCTGTTCTTCACACATATTAGTATCTGAAGTGTTTACTGCTCTCTACAACATATGAACATTGGTTGTGCAAGGAATTTAATTTTCTGTGAAAAGTTAAACAGTATTAAAAGCAGATTTTTACTTTATTTAGTTTTCTTTATAGGTGCATGCAATTCAATTCTATCTATAAACATGATAAACTATAAACTGTATTTTGGGATCATCATGATCATTGACATATAAATTATTTATTTTCTTTAAACATTAAATCAATTTTAGTACCTACCACTTTGTCTTTGTTTGATATGAATACACAGTAACAGTTATCTAGTACAGCAGGATGGTGATTCTTCACATATTCACAAACCTTCCAAACATTTTCTTCACTAAAAAAAAGATTAATTGATTGAGTTAAGCCTTCCAATTGATATTTTATAAAGTATCTTTCTATGTTGTGATGTTATACTATTGTTTCAGAAAAGGAAGAAGGTTTGGTACCATTAAAATATATAATCTCGCTGCAATTATTTGCACCTGTCCTAAGTCAGGAATCTGATGTACAGTAGTTGTCATCTGTTGATGTAGTTCATACTTGTTTTTTTGTTTTTCATTTTTATATAGATAAGACCGTAGGTTTTCCCATCTGAATGGTTTAACACTAGTAATTTTTGGGGCCGTTTATAGCTTGCCAAGGCTCTGTGTGAAGGCCATACCTTGACCTTTAATGGTTTACTTTTATAAAGTGTTACTTGGATGGAGAGTTGTTTCATTGGCACTCATACCACATCTTCCTGTATCTATTGTATTGTCATGAATAATAAATTGTGTTAAAAATAAAATAACAGGTAATCACTGCATTGTACTACATGTACACGTACATGTACCAACTTTGAATAGATCTTACAAAATGTACCTGTAGTAATTTTTTGATATAAAAGTCCATAAAAGTGTAAATTTTTATTCATACTATTTATCCTTTTTCTTCAATCTATTTTTACTTTATACTGACCACCTTCAACACATTGCAGTTTATGTCACTTGTAGTGAGCACATGTATGTACTCATTTTTATCTATTTTTGTTTAATTTTTAGACCATAAAACTTATCTGCTAATTGTAAATTTACACTTGATAAATTTACTAACTATAAGAATAACATTATAAGTTGAGACAGCTGTTTAAAATGATGTGACAGAGTTGCTTATCACAATGCTAAGTTTTTCCACATTTTACTTGTACGTGGACAAAAGGATTGATAGCATATTTGTATTCTGTAGGATGGTATAAATTGGGTATGCGAGCGCATACATGTTGTGGACTGTTCAATTGGTTGTATTTTTCTGTTTTTTGGATGGCAGTTAACATATATTCTATTGTTGATCTGACTAAAGATTATATATCACGTATATACCTGTCACTTTACTGAGCATGCTGAGATAGAAATGTCATTAAGATTACTTGAAGAAAACTAAGCATGCTAAGTGTGCGGTTTGCCTGAGTCATTACATATGACTATGCCATAATACATGTAGGTCTTATTGAAATGTCACACACAGGTATTTATCCCTTTCAGCATGTTCAAGTATGTGAAAATGTAAAGAGTCATTGTGTTTAGGAATGGATCTTTATTTTGGCTGATGTACAGAACATACACCTTATTGCTATAAATCAGATTTTTTTCTATTGTGACGTCAAAATTTTACAGGAACCTTTGTCATGTTTGTGGTGTGTAGTAATGACACCATAAAGCTTCCTGTAAAAAATTTGACTTCACAATGGAAAAGAGATTGTTGAACAACGTCAAAAGTTTTAGCTGAGCAGATTCACAGGGGGTACCACGATTTCCCGAGAAATACAAGAAAAACGTAATATCCCCAAAACAAACTGAAAAATCCCGATTTTTTTGTGGTGTTATAGGTGTAATACTGCTTAAATAAGTGTTACAGCATACAATAATAAGGTTTAAGGCGTTCATAATTAATTAAAGTACACGCAATCTTCAGAAAATCGATTTTTATATCTTTTATCTTGTTACACTAATGACTGGATCGAATGACAGGACCAAATGAAAAATGCTAATAACTTTTTCATTTCTCAAAGGATTTATCTAAAATTTGAAATATAATAAGATTTTATCATTTTATATAATGATTTAAGAAGAAAAAATAGATTATATTTTTTTTACAAACTTAAGAAAACGTGACCTGACCAACACTGACATGTGAGAATGAAAACCGACATCAACAATGACAGGACCAGATAGAAATGCTAATAACTTTTTTTTTTTTTTTCAAAGGAATTATCTCAAATTTGAGATATAAAATAAGATTTCATCTGTCATTTATTACATAAATTTCATAAAAAAAATAAACTTTTTTTCAAAAACTTGCGAAAACGTGACATGACCATCGCTGACTGATAGGACCAACCTCAACAATGACAGGACCAAATGAAATTTCTAATTACTATTTTTATTTCATTAGAATTTTCCTCTCAAATTTGAAATATAATAAGATTAGACCAATTCGTACATAAATATCATGAATATAAGAACAATATAGGAAAAAGTATTAAAAGCTTGTGGTTATGTGACCTGACCAACATCAAATGAACATAGGCAATGACCTGGCCGATGAAAAGTCCTAATTTCTTTCTTATTCTACTTAAATTCTTAAAGTTTGATCCATAATTAATAAGATATTTCTAAAAAAAAATTAACTCATGAAAACCTATTTTTTGGTGGATAAAAAATTGACCTAGCTGACAAATGTACGTTGGCGGACAGAAAGTCAAAGTACAAAAAGACACAAAGGATCAGTATATACAATTGTTTGAAAATTAAAGAGAGAGATCTTAAAATATTTACTTGTTAATGCATATATTCATTTTACAGTTTAAGAAATATAATAGCTCATTAAGCTACATGTAGATAAATTAAGATTTATTGAATTATAATCATTATATTTCTTGACATCATTCAGTTGTTTAAGTCAGGGACTATCTATAGTCTATAGTATAGAAAGTCCCTGTTTAAGTATCAAGCCACTTTGATATTTTGTTTTATTTTATCTCTATGTCTGTGCCTTTCGATCTGTCCTACTGTGTCAGCTTATATTTTGTGAAAATATTTAAAACTATTTAAGAAATGTTTATTTGTTTTTATGAAAGAGCATTCCTCAAATATACATGAAAGTAAATATTTACTGCTCTGAAAATATCTAAAAAAAAAAAGAAACTATATGTGATTTTAAATACTGTCATCACAGACTATATTGGATTGATCAAGTTATTTATGGATTAATTCACATCTTTTGTTTGTTACCTTATAATTGTGATTTAACGTGTCAGATTATGACCGGTAATTGATAAACAACATAATCTACACCACAGCTAAATACAATACACAATATACTACATAATACAATAAAAAGTTCAAATAATGCAGTTTGAATATGCGTTTTTAGACTTAAGGCAGCAACCATTTGATTTTCTGGGGGGGGGGGGCTATGGTTTTTTTTGGAAAAAAAAGTTTGTTTCCAGTTTTTGGAGAAAAAAATAATTTGTTTTTGATTCTGAGAAAAAAAAATTGTTTGTTTCACCCTCAGCTGCCACTATATGTAATGCTAAAATTGAAAGAAAAAAAATTGCTTTCGACTTGTCGCGAAAAAAATAGATTGTTTTTCGCTGCAGGCGGAAAAAAAATTTGTCCAGAAAAAAAAACCATAGCCCCCCCCCCAGAAAATCAAATGGTTGCTGCCTAACTGGTTTGACCAACTTTTTGGGTCTTATTTGATAAAAACCTAACCATTCAATCTTAATGTTTTTTTTAATTTATTTCGGCAATTTGTGATAATACCAACATGACCAAGCTTTAGTTTAAAAGGAGATATTTGAGGAAAATTGTACAGATATAACAGCATTTAATCATATCATAAGAAAACAATATAATCCCTAAGATTTTGGAAACATGTTATTTTAGTAATAGTTAAAAACAATTTGGCGCCAATTTGGAAATTTTTCTTTTTTCTCATTCTTACTTGCCATTAGCATGATTAGGGTCAGTAATAGATTTCTTTCCACTTTTTAAGCATAGTTCTTCTCAAATGAAAATGATACCAAAAAATGTTAAATTGGCCTTCTTTTACAATTACGTAACGTCGTTGATCGCCGTTTATAAATAAAGCGAAATTGTCTGTTATTTTTGTCTTCTTTTTTCACAGATAAACAAAGATTTTTTATATATATATATACTATTATATAAAAAATTAATATATATTGTATCTCAAACATGTCAAAGTTAAAAACAAATAATTAAGTCTAACGTTCGATCACCCCTTAAATACCCGAATGAAGTTAACGTTATGATAACTGTAATAGCTTTTTTATATAAATTTTAATCAGTACTTTTGATACTTATCTATTCTTTCAGTACTTTTAAGTTGTCTACCTTTAGAATATCCGCAATATTGTTTTCAACGAGAAATTTGCATACAAGACATACAAATCAAATTTTTGAAATGAAATTGCACTTTTATTGAATAAAAACGAGTAATATTTTTAATTAATATTCTTTAATATTATTAATTCGTATATTTTAACAAATTTGATTCGTTTAGGGATAGTCACATGTTAAACTATATTTTCAAAGGTAGAGAGAAAACGGCGGATAGCAAAACGCATCTTGACCGGCAAAAAGCATATTATTCACCGGTGAATAACCTTTTGAGTTTGTTGATTTGTACTTGAGTTACCTCCCATGAAAATGACGTCACAGACGTAAATAAACAAAATGGCAGCGTTCACTTTACACTGGAAGCCCATGGAGAGACGAGGAAATAAAGCATTGGGCATGAATAGAGCTGAGAGTGCAAGCAGCCGATAATATCTCTTATAAACGGTCCTTGTCAGGACCATCAATATTTTACAAAAAGATTCTACTTTTGTTGTAAATTCGAGAAATTCGAACACAAATGTATTTTCAAACGTCAGTCTGTGTGTTATATGTTAGAAATATAGGCACTATAGTAAGTGTTTGATATGCCCTTCCACTGTTAGTTCGGTATAATAAAACAATTGTGGCCCCTTAAAATCGATGAATATCCAAAATTGTCAACCCTTAAAAGTTATTTCACTTCGGGCTGAGCCCTCATTGAAATAACCTTCTTGTGTTGACAATTTTGGATATTCACCTTTTCAACGGGCCATAATTGTATAATATATATGTTGTTGTTGTCAAGGAGACAATTTAATATCTATAAAGTTCCAACAAACCTAAATGACGATTTTGATACAAACATGGTCGGAAATTAATAATATAACAAATATAGCCTTTGTATGAGGTCAATACAGGATATATCGACCCAAAGAAGTATATCGACCTTGGACTTCGTCCTCAGTCAATATACTTCTTTCAGGTCAATATATCCTTGTATCGACCTCATACAAAGGCTATATTTGTATAATATTGTTAAAAGTAGTATAACACTATAAAAAGAAGCATAAGCAAAACACCATAAAAAATCTAATTCTTATTCTCAGGATATATCAGTTTATTTTGGGGATATCAATTATCACGTTATTCTTGTATTTCTCGGGAAATCGTGGACCAACGCCGATTTCTAAATAGCTATATTAAAGGTGAACTACATTGCTTTTGAGGACGAAAGGCCATTGTCCATGTATTTTTGTATAATGCACTGTGATATGCTGAATTATTTCTATCAAAAATTATGCAATTTGATAATGCAGAATCTTTTCCTTGCCACTATTTTGCAAAAAAGACATTGTAAGAAGGCAAACAGAAAGAAAACATTTTTTCCCTTTGAATAAAAAATAGTTGCAAAGTACCAATAACACTTTGTGTATACGCATTCTTCTTTCGATAATGGTAATTCTGGGTTTTTTTCTAATTCGTGTTTGTTGTCAGTCATACTTTCGATTTCTTTTTCTACTTTCACTTTCCAAAGAGAAAGCGTTTTAATGATCTAGAAAAGAAGCGTTAAATTGAAAATATTTGGTTTTACCAATATCCCCAAAAATACAGACTACAGGATAGAACAACAACGTAAAATTTTTGATGAGATCCGAATGACTTTTTTGCTATAGAATCTGCATTATATAAGGCAATCAATTTTGCTATTAATGTGTACTTTTTAATGATAAAACAATCATAAAACATAGTGTTATCAAACCTTGGAATTTCGTAATGATCACTATGCCGGGTCACCATCAATCTTCGTAAGGATGTACTTAGGTGAGGTTAGGTAAAATTAAGAAATTAAGAAATTAAAATTGATACTATAAGCTGGTAGAGCATCAATTAAGGATCAAGATAAGCTAAAAATATTGATAGGTCATGGACCTCCTTTTTGAGATATTTGAGATTTTAAATATGGCGGGAAAAGGCTGACTCGGACTCTTACCTTATATTTGCATTGGTTCATTTGGGTCTCAAAACAAAAGAAAGAAAAACAAGAATCTTCTAAGATTTTGGTACATGACCTTTTATGAGCTATTAAGTCTTATTAAGTCTTATATGAAAAAATAAATGGGTGTTATGGGGCAAAAATTTATTTCTATGGAACTTTATTCGAGGTGCAAGCAGCAAAAAAAACCTCACTTTTAAAACAGAAAAGCGTCCAGCTGCTTGAACGGCAATTTTCTGTATTTCTGTTTGACCTCTCAATCTTTAAAAGGGTTTGTCATAGATCAAAACACAATTAAATTATTAAGTTTACGTATAATTTCAGGTGCACAAAGGGACGCGTTTTAAATCGAGTTCTTACAGGTTGCATGTCTTATTAGCATCTTCCAATTACAAGTGCACATCCTAGACATATTTTTTTCAAATTATTATAACAAGTGAAACAAGTGGCCACAGAAGAAACAAAAGCAACGAAACTGATCTCAACAACATCGTATGACTTTGGAAAAATAAACTTATATATTCAGGTTAATATGATAAGTTTCAAACTGAAAATGAACAGCGTAAGACATTACAGATGTGTAACACAAGATTAAAAGATGCAGTACTCTGTAAAATGATTTTAGAAAAACGGAAATTCCACTTTATTTAACTGGTAACTAAATATATAACCATGCATACAGTAATAATTCTTAATAGAGCTATAAAACCATTGACAGGTTTATTCAGTGTTTAATTACTGTATTGTGTCAGATTCATGGACACTCCAGACACTTGCTAAGTTTATGTTAGACCTTTTGGGGTTAAAAGCATATAACACCATGATGGCTTTTAACCTGGGAAGGAGTAACATCCCTTGATAAGTATAATAAAGAGAGTATTTTTGGAAATTTACCATCCCAAGAACATTCTCGGTGGATTATTTATTTATTATATCGCATAAAAATTCACATGTTAAAGTAAAAGCTATATTGAAAAACGGATTTTGTTCATTCGGAAATATGTATTGTAAAATAACAAAACATTTGTGCGTTACAATTGTATGGCACCTAAATTGAACTAAAATCAATAATACGTCAAGATAAATGATAGCCACGACACGAGAAACTCAGACGAGAGAACAACTTTTAAACCTTGGCCTACAAAGATGTGGGATTTATAATTATTCAATCCTCATGCAGAACACATTGTGCTATTTCCTATAGTATTCAGTAACTGATGTAGTAAGATATTAACATGTGTTACGGAAACGACCACTTTTTTTTTTAACTTTAATAAAAAAAAAAAAGGGGGGGGGTCTTACTTCTAAAAGAATATTCTGATACCCAATTAAATTTAGAAAAAGATAATCTGATCAAGCAAATGCATGACAAATAAAATATTTTAACTTCAAATTTTCCTCTTACCTCATTGTGTTAAAAATTGAATAAAAAAATCTGGCTCAGATATCCCCCTGATTTATTTGCCACTGACAACCAACAATCAATCATTATATAGGTCGTTTTTACAAATAAACTTAAGTTCCAACTTCTGCAGGATAAGTAGCCCTTTTCGGTGTGAGGCAAAGCTCTGAGTTGTTCAGAGACCGTACTTTTACATATACTAGTTTATTGTTACAAATTTTGATTTAGATAGGCAGTTGTCTCATTAGCACTTATATTACATCTTCGTATATCTTAGATGAAATTTGATATTTTAACTTTCCTTTTAACCAATTTTGAAACACCTCTTCTTATATTTACTTGACTTTTAAATATTTGAAAATTGTCAGCTTTCTGTAGGTAAAATGCTTTACTTAAAATTTAGCTGGTTTTTGAGCAGCATTGGTGTACGGCCAAAATATTTAAACTATCAAATCTAAAATTAAACGATTATCATATTTTGAATTTTAAAATTTTAATTATTTGGTAAAAATTTCTAAATTTCTAAACTTTTATAAATTTGAAGTTTGAAATTCTGAAACTCTCAAAATTCCAAAAACTAAAGTTTGATAACTTTTAAAAAATTTGAATTGATAAATCTTACAAGTAGTACGATGACCAGAGTGAACATTTTAAAAATTTAATCGTCAAAAATGATATACGGCTGTTTCATATATCATTCGATTCGACAATATATGTACTTTAAAATTAGTTTGGTCGTCAAAACTAAATATGGTGCAGTTTTTCAGAAATCGAGATCAAAGGCACCATTTTTCATACATAATTGCAATGGATATTTATAGATAACAACTAAATTACCTTATCGCATATTTTTTTTAGCAAAATAGCATGGATTCTGTTTTTTCATTCAATTTTTCATCCAAAAAATTAAAAAAAACTCCTAAAATAAACTGTATCGATAAAGTGAAACATTTAAAAAAAAAAAAAAAGGGGGGGGGGGGGGGTGATTTTTAACTTCAAAAGAAGTATTTTTTCGAAACAATCATTATTACAAGCATCAAAACCATAATAATTGAATACAAAATACGAAAACACATGTCTGATTTAAGATAAATATCTTTTATTACCCAATATTAAGTTAAACAATTAAGTGTTGTACACTAAGGGTAGGGTTGGTACACGCCAAATTGACAATAAACTCTCTAAACACAGACTGATATGTGGGCTTAAAAACTTTGTGTATGTTATACCATGCATTACAAGGAACACAAGAAACTGCATTTAACTGTGTGAAAACTTTAGATTTGTAATAAAGGTCTCAGTGATACAATATCAGAAATGCATATTCAATTTGCAAATCGTACCAAAAGCCTTACTGGCAAATACAATTTAGTCTCAAACCTCTTCTGTAAGGGCATGTGTATGAACGTTCTTGCATGATTTTGATCCTTGGCAGGAACATAAGTCGATACATGCAAGGTTTTGGTCGACACAAACACACGACTTTTTACATTGTGATTTTCCCTTACACGAACACACGAGGTCATGAAGAAAATCTGCTGACATATTTCCTTCAAAGTAGACAGGATGCAATGAATCTTTGAATGATTTCCATCCGTACTCCAATGGTGAAGGCAGGAGTGGTTTTGCAAGACAGGAAGCATGCCAAATTTTGGTCTGAAATGATGCACGAAGGATATGCTGTCGAAGCTTTGCTTCAGAAGGTGGCAATCTGACCAGACTTGAATCCTTGCTTATAGCAAGCTTAACTCGCAGTTTGCTAATGTCCTGATGGCAGGGTGCATATTTCTTCTTTTGGTCGTAAAGTCTTGCCACAAACAAAGGAAGATGTAGTGTCACACCCAGAGAGAGCATGTACGGCAGGAAAAACTCTACAAATGATTTCAGGGAGAGAAGAACACAGTTGGTGAATTGGCAAAAACCTTCTATTATCTTTTATAGTACCAATATTTCCCATTTGGATCCAAAATTCACTCGTGTTGGTCATCTGCTTGAACAAATGAATATATAGAACAATGACATTTGTATCAGATGATTTGATAATGATCCTGCCTTTCTTTCCCATCTCTTTCAATCTTTTGTCTGCATATAACTTTTATAAATTGGAAGTTTGAAATTCTGAAACTCTGAAACTTTGATCAAAATTCCAAAAACTAAAATTTGATAACTTTTAAAAAATTTGAATTGATAAATCTTACATGTAAAGGACCTTTTAAGTACCATAATGACATATTAAAGGGTACCAAAAGCAGCATCAATAGTGGAGAGTCTGGATTGGGTTGACAGAATAAAGATTAACGGGCAAAAATAATAAAAGGGTGATAAATTATGAAAAAAAGATTTTTTTCCCGAAAATATGTAGAGTCTAGAGATGATGCGGGATATAGATAAGGAAGAGATATTGGGTCCGTCTACAAAAGTAAGAATGAAGAACAGAAAGACCCCTGCATTCAGACCTTTGTATGGAGTATCATAACATAGTCATTATTTTGAAGGATTACACTGAAAGTTTCAGTACACCATCCAAACTAGCAGGTCACGGTATCGGATCAACTTGGGAAATAAATGTAAAAACGGCTCGAAACCTTCCTGGAATCATATCCATAGATCAAGGAACGACCAACTAACTCTAAGGGGGAGCAGGGGTGTTATATTTTTACCCAAAAGATCATATTGTGATCCCCTATGCGATGCAAAATAAATTTTAAATCCACATTTTTTTCCCCCAAAAAAACTTAATTTGATTGATGGCGTTGAAAAAATAAATTTATTTTTTTTATGACTCAAACAAATAAAGAAACCCTCCCCCTAAAAGATAAATTGTTGCTCCCTAATTATGGAATAACACACTATATTGTTCAATGCACAAATGTAGGGTGATCGACTGAAGTAATCTGAGCAATTTTGCTCCTATTTAAATACCGTTATAGTGTGTGATAACATTGTGTGAGGGAATTCGCGACGTTTGATGTACCACTGTTCACTCCAGTGCAATTTATGACAATACCACTGCATCAATCAGAATTATTTTTTTTGCAGTGTTTTAAGAAATGATTTTGCTTTGTTGTCGCGTATTATTTGTGAAACATTCAATGTTTTAAAAAGGCGAATTTTCTTTATAAAGTCAATGATTATGTTGACTTTTGAAGGCCAAACTTTCTACAGCCTTAAATACGCTAATGAAAGATCAAAAAACTATACCAATACATAACGACATGATTATGAAATTATAACAAATCTATTGGTTAACAAACTTTTACTCGTTATTGCAAAATAATGAACTTAATATATCTGACATTTTCTCCCTACCCAGTTTACCCCTATACATTTTTATGATGTGGACTGGTCATTGTTATTGAATCGTAGGCAATTTGATTGGATTAAGTTGTTATTAGTTTACCTTCAAACTTGTTTATGCTTTTCATACATGACTATTGATTAATTAGAACGTGCATGAATGTGACCGGTAACTAAAATGACCTTCAAACTGGACACTGGACGAGTCAATATTATGTTTTATCAATGAAAGTTAAGGTATGAAAGGTAAGAATTGCCACTTATTCGATTTTCACAAAATTTTCGGAATATACAGTTGGAAAGGTTATTTTTTAAAAGCCTATTGTGAAGAGTAAAGAGAAAGTTTACAAATAATACGTTTTGTTCCATTAAACAAGTCATTTTCGTAAGAGAAATACCGAAATATATTTTACGCACGACTACGGCAGGTAAAATTATTATTTATCATAATAAAAAAAAAGCATTTTTCAGTCTCATTGGAATATGTTGATTACAATTAATCCCAAACTTAAGAAGTAAGTAACTAAAGTCAAAATATGTCCGATCTGCCTATTTCTGCACATCAAAAGTCAATACGATCGTTTTAAAGTCAATTTCGTCTACCTCACAAAATCTTGTTAGGCACTTTTTTTTTTTTTTTTTTTTTTTTATAGTAACTTAAAGATTAAAAATAATTAATAACATCCCGCGCTGTTTCCGTTACTTTGTGCATGTATAAAGATAAAAGATATGTAGTGATATAATACGCCATATATTGATGGTAAAGAGAAGATGTATAGAATTATTAAACAATGAAGGAACGATCATTTAACTTAAAGTGTGTGTGTGTGTGGGGGAGGGGGAAATATTCTAATCACAAAATTTGATTGCTAGCGTTAAAACTAAATAAAAGGGTTCGCGAAAAAAAACAATAGCCCTGCAAGTCAACCGAGGGGGGGCGTTAAGCAACCAACAATCAATCAATCAACCGAGGGAGATTTTAAAAGCAAGATTCCCTTGTAAAATCCATTTTAAAAATCCCAATACTAGTACTATCAGTTAAATAAAATGTCAGCTAGCCTTATGTTGACATTTCAACACTTCACTATTTACAAGGGAATTCATTTTATATACCAAACTAATATGCTAGATGCTATATATATTTGATATGTTGTAGAGTTATATGTATATAGAAGGAGATCGTAGTTACCACCCTTTATTTAATCCAGTTAGATATTTTTAAATAATACAAAATACGGGAAATAATATAGCTAAAAGAACAATCAATATAATAGAAAACGCAACACGTGAAATGAAGACGAAAATAAAATGAAATAAATTCTCCATTGCAATTTAATTGCAATATTTAAAATGTTAAAACACTGCTAAACTTGTTATTAATATTTATTTACAATAGAGTGTCTGTTTTAAAGTAATGATTGTGTGCTCTCACCCAATGAAGTATAACTGAAGGTAAGGTAATGATAAAAAAAAAAATAACTGAAGGTAAGGATACCAACCTTTCCCAGATAATGCTAGGCAGTGGAGTTGTCCCCAATGGACTGTGGTATCCACAGCTCCGAGGGAGTAGAACTTCTATACTGTCACATCCATTTGAATTGTCTATGCTTACACCCGAACGGGTCAAAAGCTCATATCTGGGATGGTGAGGTACACAAGGTAATTCACTGGGAAAGGGGATGTGGTGAATGAGAGTGGATATGAGAGTAGTGGTGGATGAATGACAGTTGATATGAGAGTAGTGGTGGGTGAATGAGAGAGGATGTGAGAGTAGTGGTGGGTGAATCACAGTGGATATAAAAGTAGAGTTGAGAGTAAGAGAGTGGGGAAGTATGAGAGTGAGTGAGAGGATGAGAGTGTGTGGGTGGTGGGTGAATGAGAGAGTGGTAGGTGAATGAGGGAGAGTATCAGAGTGGTTGTATGAGAAAATGAGAGTGCGTGGGTGAATGAAAGTATGTGAGTGGGTTAATGAGAGTTGGTGAATGAGAGTAAGGAAATGGGTGGGTGTTGAATGAGCGTAGGTGGTTGTTGAATGGGAGAGAGTGGTAGGTGAATGAGTGAGCGTGGTGGGTGAACGAGAAAGAATGGGTGGCGGGTGAATGAGTGAAATGGTGAATGATAGTTGGTGGTTGAATGAGAGTGGGTGTTGGTTGAATGAAGGAGAGTGGGTGGTTGATAAGAGAGACTATATTCAATTTGATAGTTAAAAGTTTAAGTATTTATATGAGTAACAGTAACAAAAGTTTTTGAATATAAATTTTAATTCCAGTAAGAATTTATTTAATCAGAGCCGGCAAAATAGCATTCAGTTTTCTAATAGCATGTTTTCTATTTTGCCGGCGCCGGCTAAATAGCAAATTTGCTATTTTGTCGGTGCCGGTCGGACCACTGAATAGCCAATGGCAATACATTAATACTTTTAAAACAATGATAATATTAATTTAGTAAATCTTACAATATAATTTCGTTCAAAACATAAAACATAGAGTCTAGAGATCAACAGGGTAAATAAACTATTTCGGTAATTTCCTTGCTCAGACGACCGGAGTTTATGAGACATTTTGCAATAGTTCCTTCTGATATTGTTATGCTAATATATATGAAATCGAGCACGCGAGTTAATCGATGATGATAGGCCTGAATTTTGATAAATTGCTAATTGTGTTAGAAAAGAAAAACAGAACCATGCTCTCTGTCCACAGGCACTAGTTTTCTATCCATGGCTATCCCTAATATATATAGGGATAGTAGATCTTGCCATGAATAGAAAACAAGTGCCTGTGTCTGTCCAGCAGTTGTGTGTTTTAATTCCTGATTGCAGAAAGTACCCAGCGTAACTATACACGCACCCTCATATGGCGCGGAATCAGGGTCATAAATATCGATTTTAGTATATATCCTACTATATATGATTTCAGTATATACTAAATTACATTTTAGCATACCCTCAATTGATTTTAGGGTATCCTAAAATGATTTTAGTATATGTTTAAATCATTTTAGGGTATCCTAGAGTCAATTCAGTATATACTAAAGTAATATACTAAAATCATTTTGGGATATCCTAAAATCAATTTGGGATATCCTAAAATCAATTTAGCATATACTGAAATATTCAGCATGTACAGAAATATTGGCGCGGAATCAAGGTCATAAATAACGATTTTAGTACACATGTACACTTAATTGATTTTAGTATATCCTTAATTCAATTTGCTGATAGTTTTGTTCACCAATGAAAAGATCGCTTTCTGGACGAGTTGGAAAGACAGTCACTGCGGACCTTGCTGAGATGTCGCTAAATGTTCTCTCACTTGATTTCAAACCTTTAAGGAGGCTCGGGGGTATAAAAAAAAATCAAACATTTGTTTTTCATTACAAATTTTATTTATTTCCTTTTGTAGTTGTTACTTTATCATATGGTACAAAAATCATTCGAAACAATCAATTCGTGTTGGCCCCAGATGACTTTCAAAATGTATACATCATTGAAAAAGTTCCAAATTATCTCCCTTTGGTGGAAAAATGCCATTTTTTTGGCTCTAAAATTGAAATATCTTTTTCAACTCGTCGGTGACCTATCTTTTTTAATATAATTTCCATATAAGCTGTACTTAAACTAAATTATTGTAAAATTTTAGCGATTTCTGTAATAAATATCTTTTTTCTTATTTCGATATTACCTTTATTTCTCTTATTACTTCAACAGAAAAAAAAAACACCTTTACAAAAATGTATGCTTCTTTCGAAGGCAGATTGTGAGCGCAAATGAACGGTGACCCCACTTTTTTATTTTATTTTTCTATTAACTATAAGATAAAGTTCATTTATAGAAAAATATAGAGAATTCCTATATAAATGATTTAGACCCGCGAACCCCCTTAAATAAACTTATTCGGAAAGGATACTAGGTTACCAGAGGCGGATTCAGCCGTTTTAAAAGGGGGCGGGTCCCAACCCAGAGTAAAAAAAGGGGGGGTGTTCCAACTATATGCTCCCATTCAAATGCATTGATCGTCCCAAAGAAAAGGGGGGTCCAACCACCGGACCCCTCCTCGGATCCGCCAATGATCTCTCGCCTTGACGGAGTCAAAAAGCGAGAAAGGTATGCTGTTTCCGGCGTCGGCGACGGCGTCAACAATGTATTAGTTCTAGTTTATGGTGAACCACATGTGATAGGTCAATCATATTTGGTATGCAGTCATGGTCTATTGACTTCGAAACTTTTGCTTATTTTAAATGTATTAGTTTGTGATTAGGTCAGTTTTTGGGGAACCACAAGTGGTAGGTCAATGATATTTGGTATGCAGTTGTATAAGCATTGGTATATCTTATTTCCATGGAGATAATTTGGATCCGCCCCCTTACTCATGATCTATTGACTTTGAAACTTATCTAAGTTTACATATATTAGTTTATGATAAGATCAGTTTAAGATGAACTGCTAATGTTTAGTCAATGATATTTGGTATGCACATTTATTGGTATTTGCAAGTAATGTTTCCATGGAGATAATATAGCCCCACCCCTCTTCGTGGTTCATTGACTTTGAAACTTTTACATAGTTTACAAGTTAATGTTTGTAATTAGGTTTGGGAACGACTTATAATAAGACAATGGTATTTGGTACGCAGTTGTTTTAGCATTGGCTCATCTCATTTACATGGAGATTGTTTAGCCATGTAACTCAGTCATGGTTCATTGACTTTGAATATTTGCATAACTTGTGTAAGATATTAAAGTATTGCTATTTTGATTTCAACATTTGCATAATCTAAATTGCAATAAAAGGCGAGACATATCTCTGTGATAACAGTTTATTTTACATAATTTTCTGTATTGATTGTGTTTCATTCGTGTCCTCTGTCGTATCCTGTCATTTTCATTATTTGCATCTTTTGGTAGTATTTTCGTCATTTTATTTCCCCTGTTAGTTTATTGTCATTCCAATTATTTGCCTCTGTTGGTTGTGTTTCCATTGTATTACTTTCCTCTTTTTATTGGTTTTCCTTTCCACTATTTACATCTGTTGGTGGTGTTTTCATTATATCATTTTCCTTGTGTATTTCCTTTGAATATGCTATCTTCACATCATCTTTCTCTTTTGAATGTACTGCTTTTACATGGAGTGAATGTGCTTCTTTTACATCATGTTTCTTTGGATGTGCTGTTTCCACATGGTGGGAATGTGCTTCTTTTACACCATGCTTCTCTTTTGGGTGTACTGCTTTTACATGGATTGAATGTGCTTCTTTTACATCAGGCTTCTTTGGATGTGCTGTTTCCACATCGTGTGAATGTGCTTCTTTTACACCATGCTTCTCTTTTGGGTGTACTGCTTTTACATGGTGTGAATGTGCTTCTTTTACATCAGGCTTCTTTGGATGTGTTGATTTAACATGGTGTGAATGTGCTTCTTTTATATCATGCTTCTCTTTTAGATGTGCTACTTTAACATGGTGTGAATGTGCTTCTTTTACATCGTGTGGATGTGCTTCTTTTACATCGGGTGGATGTGCTTCTATTACATCATGTTTCTCCTTTGGCTGTACTACTTTAACATCGTGTGAATGTGTTTCTTTTACACCATGCTTCTCTTTTGGGTGTACTGCTTTTACATGGTGTGAATGTGCTTCTTTTACACCATGTTTCTCCTTTGGATGTGTTGATTTAACATGGTGTGAATGTGCTTCTTTTATATCATGCTTCTCTTTTGAATGTGCTACTTTAACATGGTGTGAATGTGCTTCTTTTACATGGAGTGAATGTGCTTCTTTTACACCATGTTTCTCTTTTGGGTGTACTGCTTTAACATGGTGTGAATGTGCTTCTTTTACACACTGTTTCTCCTTTGGATGTACTGCTTTAACATGGTGTGAATGTGCTTCTTTTATATCATGCTTCTCCTTTGGATGTGCTACTTTTACATCGTGTTTCTCCTTTGGCTGTGCTGTTTCCACATCGTGTGAATGTGATTCTTTAACGTCATGTTTCTCTTTTGTATGCAGTGCTTTTACATCGTGTAAATCTTTTGCTTGTGATTTCTTTAAATTGTGTATTTCCCTAAGATTTGTCTCTATTTCATCATCATTGAGTGTCTTTTTCGGATGTACTTCCTTCACATGATGTGTCTCATTTAGATGCATCTCATTCACAATGTGTGTCGTTTTTGGATGTGTCTTCTTAGCATGGTGTTTCTCCTTTAGATGTGCCTCCTTTGTATGAATTTTCTCTTTTGAATGTGTAGCTTTTTCATTTTTCGTCTCTTTAGAATGTGCTTTTTGGTGGGTATCTCTTGGGTTTTCTTCCTCTTCGTTTTCTTCTTCTTCTTTCTCCAACTGAAAAGCTTCCTTTCTCGAAAGATGGGAATCAGTTGAAAGATGCTTTAGTTTAGCTGGCACCTTTTGAACATTTGGATGGTATATCGGTGAATGTTTCTTTTTTGGCGTATATTTCTCTTTGTTATATGTCTTAGTATTTCCTGGCTTATGATTGACACCAATCTTGTTTGACGAATGCGGGCCGTCCAGAGTACCTTCCGAATTTGTAGAAGAAAATTCCTTCTCCATATCGTTGATTTTTTCAATTTCTTGTCTTCCACTTATCTGCAAAAAATAGTCAATTGTTCAAACTCTAAATAAAGACAATAATTCAAATCGGGTTTCTTTGTATCCCGTTTAGGATAGGAAGGAACCATAGTGTTTTTCGATATGTGGCGTCAGTAAATTATGCCGTGTCATATTCGGAGTTCAGACTTTATTTAGGATTATCGGGGTTAAGACTTTAGTTAGGATGTGCATATACCAGATGTTATCACACCCATTTGGAACTTAGTACACATGTTCATTATGCGTGAAATCAGCAAAGTTTTAGTTTAAAATAAACAGTAGTTTACCTAGAATTCATTATGAGGCGAACTTTCTGTAATATGCCAAATACCATACGATGACCTATGACTACTATGTCATTTGGTCTCTGGTAGAGAGTTAATTGTCTCATTGACAATTATACATGTATACCACATCTTGTTACTTTTTAATGAATTTTTACCCAGGTGTTTCAGTGGTATGCTAACTTATTGTGAATAATTAATAAGGTGAAAAAAACGTTTCCAACGCTATGCCTGGTGATCAATATAACACAGTGGAGGGTTCCAGAAATGTTTATAAGTTGGGGCCCACTGCCTGCCTAAGAGGGGCTAGCTCCAGTCATGCTTCAGTGATTCCCTATATAATCAACCAAAAAAGGGGGGGCTGAAAACCCTCTAAATCCGCCTCTGCAACACATATGTATGTTGAAGTTTAGCTTATGAGGGTTTTGGTCGAGTTAAACCTTCCTTCCCTTGGATACTTTTGGATATGTACCTCAAAGACATATTGATTACGAATAAAGCAACAAAGAGATCATCTCGACGTAAGGGAGCGTACGGGTCTTGTTGTACGACATAGGATTTTGTGACTACTCATTGTTAATTTACTCGTTATAACTGCAGACAATTTTGGAAGGCCGCTCTGTTGCCATATATATTCTAGCTTTCAATTTGCATGCGCCAATGTATCCGTATACGGTGCAGGAAATGCTTACCCTTCCGGAGCACCTGATTTCACTCCCGGTTTTTAGTGGAGGTGTTGTTTCTTGATTATTATTTATAACTGTTGATGTAAATGTCCTTTGGTTTTGTGAGTCTTTGTTTACTCCTTGGTTTTGATTGTTATTGTCTTTTATGGGTCATAACTCATAGAGCTGTTCTAGATATCGTCCGCATTGTACAAATCTTTGTTGCCTTTTGCCCTAGCGATATGCACCATATTTGTTAGAGACATGGTAACCCCCTAAAAAAATGTATTGCAACGAATCTAGCTGCAGGCTGACTAAGTATCGTCAGAAACAACAATCTCATTGGATAAGTTACAACTTATATAAATGTGAAACGCGGAATTGCACAGAAATTAAAGTATATATACGAAGCATTGGACTTTTAACTCACCTTTGACTTGTCTCTTTTATGCTGTATCTACAGCAGTGATTTAAAATTATGTCACAGAAACACAACGTCACAAATTTATTTTGCGTAACGTACGTTGTCGTATTCCCGAAAAACCCATTCACCTTGTAGACAGTCACACCAAGAACGATTGATGCATGCGTATCAAAAAGTAGCAAATATTACAGGAAATAAAATACTTGAGGAAAACAAATATATCAATGCTGTGTTAAGTGGCATACCACGGATATTATAGTTAACTTACGATATTGTTAACAGGTCATTAGGGATTGCATATTTCGGTATTAATATTGATTCACTCATATTATCTTTGCATCCGAAATAAACACATTTATTCTATAAACATGATAAATATAGCAAGATATTCAAGTTTTCCAAAAAGAATTTTCGTCCTTTGTGTTATTGCTCGTTTTGAACTTACTAAACGTCTTTAGGTATATTCTAATCATGTGACAACTGATTCGTACAAAATGGCAAACCGACGCCTTGGTAATCTTTGTGCTAATAAAACTGTATTTTTCTTATGTGACATGCAAGAACGATTTCGTAATGCCATCAAGTATTTTCCAGAAATAACAGAAGTGGCATCAAGGCTTGTAAGTGTTTCTTAAAAAAAGAAGATGCTACAATTTCGGTATATAATTTTGATTATAATTTTAAAAGCTCATGTGTATATCTCTAGCTTATGGTTATGATATATCCTTGATTGTATACTATGCCGGCTCTAAATAAATCTTTTTTCATTTTGTTTATTTATAGGTTTCAGTCTTGTACTTGACTGCTCCATAGGTTTACATGCAGAACAGCTGAACTTTGAAATTTTTTAAAAATAAAATGCTACATAAAAAAAATTTCATTTGCATATCAGCATTGATCATGTATGTAGTAATGTGAAATTGCGATAAAAACGAAAATAAAGTGGGTCTTTAAGACGAAGAATAAAAAGTTAAATAACCCTGAAGTCAAAAT
Organism: Mytilus edulis; assembly: GCF_963676685.1. Taxonomy (NCBI): domain Eukaryota; kingdom Metazoa; phylum Mollusca; class Bivalvia; order Mytilida; family Mytilidae; genus Mytilus; species Mytilus edulis. The sequence continues at coordinate 65,654,624 of NC_092349.1, forward strand.
TATTTTTTCTACTTTCTGTTTGCTATGTAACTAAGTAATGTAGGTCGCACTGTTTCACCACTTCGAGTAATCTTGACAACAGTCCACTTTCCTAGTTTGAAATCCCCCAAAAGATGAAACTTATCCATAATGCTTATTACCACAAAACACAGATCAAGTTTGAAATTGGTGGCTTCACTTTTACCATTCAAGAGTTATGCCCCTTTACAAATGGAAAAATTGCTAATTTTTAGTTTCCATTCACTAAACTTTAATGTGCTTCAACCAAATGTTATGAAACTTATCCAGAGTGTTTATTACTACGAAACACAGATTATGATTTTGATGGTGTCACTTTTACTATTCTAAAGTTATGCCCCTTTACAAATGGAAAAATAGCAGATTTTTTGCTTCTGTTTAATTCTCTAACTTGAGTTTGCAAATTCAATAAGCATTTTGTCAAAGTTTCATAACATGAACCAAATGTTATGAAACTTTGACAAAATGCTTATTTATAAATACTACAAAACTCAGATCAAGTACAAATTTACAGTTCTTACATGTAATTCATGAGATTTTGGCCCTTTATAACTTTATATGTAAGCAGGGCATCATCTGTGTCCCATTGACACATTCACCATTTATTTTAATGTAAATACACGTTTCAATTCAGCATAAACTTTTAATGAAACAGAAAAAATTGAGTCCAGATTTTTTTTTTAAATTGGAACTACTGAAAATTCCGAAATTATTGCAATGTTTTTATTATTGCGAAAAACATGATTGGGTTTTCCTCGAAATCGCAAAAATTATAATGGCATTTTAGTTTAAGATGACACAATCGTTATAAAAATTTGCAAGGAATAATTTCTGAATTTACACACTGTATTTTATTCACTTCATTTTTAACTAATTTTATTTCACATCATTTTTGTTTTGACATGCACCAGAAATTCAAGTGGTAATGCGACTGGTACCTATAAAGCGCACCTGTGATGATCAATGATGAAGCAAAGTATTCCACTATATTATATACAAATCAGTCACAACTCAACTTCCCCTTTTCCCAAGAATATTACGAATTTTTCAGACAAACTACTATATTCTATACAACTAAATGAGTTTCACAGGTTTTATGTTCCGGTTCTATACATGTTCTGGACCATATGGGTATTTGGACCCTACAGCCAGGTATGGTTGTGACAAAATGTGCATACTCTACTAGTCTAATCATAAGCATAAGCATGATAAGCATAGGTTGGACCTTGCCAGAATTTACTGGTTTGAATGGTTAGTATATGGGTGAATAAACTCTACCTTGTTTGCAAGAATACTCAGAGTTCTAGTTTTCTGTAACACAATTTGCACAACTTATTAATTGAAGTCTTATGGCTTTTATTCATAAAACATGCCAGATTTTTGCAGTAGTGAATTGTTTATAAATCTTGACATATGTTTCTTTTCAATTAAAAAAAATTCTGAGTTTAAGATTTAGAGTTATTAATCATGTTAAGGTTTAATATGTACCCTTCTGTAGCCTTTTTTGTACGAATTTTTCAAACATCAATTGTATCAAAACTAAAGATATAATAAGTAATAGAGGCCATTTAGTACATGTTCCAAGGGGAAACTTGATGCAAAGCATTATTTTTTACTGTTTCATTGCATTTGATAGAAAAAGAGGACTTTGTGGCAAATAAATCAAGATTTTTATAGAAAATCCACAGCCTTTCATACAGAGATTTTTGTTATAAAATTTGAAACATAAATTACTCACTTGATTTTCTATGATGTGCTAGTGTTTATTTTTTAAAAATAGTTCTAAGTAACCTGTAAATTCCAAAACACCTTGTGTTGAGTCACTAAAGTCGAGCGCACCCTAAAAGGTGTACTTGATTTTGGCCATATTTATACTTGTCTTAACCAATAACTACATTTATAAACTTGTTTTAAGGAAATAAATGCTAGCACTGCATGCAATAATCCTATATCTATCAGTTATCAAATTGCCAAATATGAGAGTACAAGGATAAAGGCTGTGGATTTTCTATAAAAATCTTGATTTATTTGCCACAAAGTCCTCTTTTTCTATTAAATGCAATGGAACAGTAAAAAATAATGCTTTGCATCAAGTTTCCCCTTGGAATATGTACAAAATGGCCTATCTCTCTATTCTTCATTATATCTGTAGTTTTGATACAATTGAAGTTTGAAAAGTTCGTACAAAAATGGCTACAGAAGGGTACATAAACCTATTATTTGAAAATTTATTCTTAAAAAAGGTTGAATTTTCATGTAGTTTTAGGGCTTTTATCATTTATCATAAAACTTTGGTGATTTGTGTATAAATGTATGTCTATTGAAATCAGCTTCCTTTTGTTTTTCATAACAGTCTGATATGACAAATTATTAGTTGAAAAATTGTTGAAACTGTCCAGTTACCATGATTACAGATATACATGATATATGGGTGTTTATCAGGAGCAATATCATGCTTATGGCATAGCTCTTCATTTTAATCATTTTGGTAAAAATCAACTCTTCAGAATAAAACTTTGACAAAAGAGTTCTATTCAACATTCTCACATGTCTTTTTATTAAAACATTTTATATCATGAAACATTGAACTTAAATCAGGGCCAAATATGGGCCTTTCAAAACAAACGCCCTTAACTGGGCATCAATTAGCAGAAAATAAACTTATGAATAACAAATTTTAACAAAATACAAGACAAACAAAAAAGTCAAAGAAGTACATGTACATGTATCTGCATTAGATGGATTAATCAAGAACTGTATAACTACACGTACTCCATCAGATGAATTTCATTAACCACATGACTTTTTGTACATTTACTTCTGTCAAGAATACTGTTACGGTTGATATTATCTGAAGATTAAATCTGTACATTCTCCATTAGAAATGCATCTATTATATGTTGCAGGCACTTGTGCATTTTAAATGTGTTAGTCTTTTAAAAAAATTCTAACTTGTAACTTTTTTTTACAATTTATTTCAGGTGCAAGCTTCAAAGCTCCTAAATATTCCTTTGATAGTGACTGAACAGGTATAACATGTATATTTAATACACAATATAATTTATTATACTTCACGTTAAAATACCATAATATATCATGTATATTTTGATTGGCTAATATGAGGTGTTAATTTACTCTATCACATGGCTGAGTAGGTGACAATTTTTTTTAATGTTACCCTCTGTCCAGACCAATACAAACTGAATTTACATTAAGTAATTAAATACAATGTTTAAGTTCTACGTTTTGGCTTAGATTTTATTATTCGACTGTTAAAATAATTAAAAAAAAACATCTTGCTTGACTTTTGTTGTTTTTCTAAACATGTCTAATACCTGTATAGTCCCGTAACGTTGTAATGTATGTGATGTCATAGAAAATACTTTTAAAATAAAAGTAATCTGTAAAAGACAATAATGATATGACATTCAGTTTAATAAATTAAATAACACATAGCTGAGAGGGTGATAGATCAGATTGGTACCCCTCAAAAAGGCATTGTCAACCTTGGCTTTCGACGCGGTTGACAATGTTTTCTCAGGGTACCAATCTGCTCTATCACCCTCTCAGCTATATTTTATTTATATAATGTTATGTGATAATATTTGAACATAGCGAAAGTTTGATTTAACTTGGTAATGAAAAAAAGAGAACAAGAAAATTAAGATAAAATATAAAGTTACACAAATCATGTTGTAAATGAAACGTAATTTTCTATTATTACAGATAAAGTACTGTAGATTTATATTGAATTTTTTCATACTAAGTCATGTTAGTTGACAGGTTTTTCTTGTTATTTGGTGGAATATGTATGCACTTTATTACTCCCAGTTTTCCCCCTGGTTATAATTCTCTTTAGATAATCCAGTTTCTTCAAATAACAAAAGCGGGACAACATTATTTAAATTTAGATTAAAGCTGTTATTTTGAATTTCATCAAAAAAATCTGTAATCAGTGTTAGAGACAATATTACACATTATAAAGCAACCTAGCTATTATTTAAGAAATAATTTAAATTGTTAATTATAAATACGATGTTCATTTCAGTATCCAAAGGGACTGGGAAACACTGTAACAGAATTAGATATTTCACATGCTGCAGGAACATTTCCCAAAACCAAGTTTAGTATGGTTTTACCAGAGGTAGAGACAAAACTAGAGAGCTTATGTTCTAATGATGTTCAACATATTGTACTGTTTGGTATTGAGGTAACTTTTTATTAAATCTTTTCCTAAGTTACTTTTCATCACAGTCTATGAACTTTCTTCATAAAAGAGGGACGAAAGATACCAGAGGGACAGTCAAACTCAAAATAAACTGACAACGCTTGGCTAAAAATGAAAAAGCCGACAAACAGACAAACAGTAGAGGTGTCATACCACCAATTACTCCCTCAAATTTAGAACGTATGTGAAAGTAGGCCTACTCGGACAAAAAAAAGTGCATTTGATGTCATTGTTCACCTAAACTAACAAACAAATTTGCAGAAATGAAAGTTTTGTTGAAAGAGAAATATATTAAGACCATTTTGAGCCAAAATTTACCTGTCTATGAGTTTGCATTAAAAATTGAAGATTAATGCGCTCCATAGTATACTAATTTAAGATTTCCAGAAAACCAGGGGTTATTTTTAGTGGTACCTCCTTTCGGAAGCTCTCTGCTTTCTTATATGATTTTGAATGTATGTTGAAAATTGGCATGCAGAAAGGTGACACCTGTACAATTCAGGATATACCTAGTTTCTATGAAGTTAAACTTAAGGTAAAATATTTAGAAAGCTGTGAAAATTGCAAAATTTGGTTGAACAGATAGGGACTTTTAATTGGTGGTATGACACCTTTAAGCAAAATGCGGTGAAACATCAAAATCAGAAAACAATTGTTTTTTTTTTTGTCTTAACTGATCATTTGAGATAATAGTAGCCACATTTCAATCTTTTTGGGGGCAAAATGTCACATATTGCAAATTTAGAGCCTAAAACTTGAGTTTGTCCTATTTTTAGCTTTTCCCATCCTGACAATATGCTTTTATATAAAAAAATGTCCTAAATAATGTTATAAATGCACAGAAAGTTATTCTGTGGTGTTAAACATTGAAACATAAGTTGTTTACTACCTCCAAAAAAATTTTGTCATGCAGATTAAATGAAATCATTTGATTTTTACCCCTTATAGCATTGCGTCATACTATGTACTTGGCAGATAGCATAGCCTAATGTAAGCATTGCAGAAACTCACAAAAGCACCATTTATTATTCCAAATGAAAATTTTATATCTTAAATTTTATTAACTGATGTAAATAAACACAGTTAAATGACCATGACTGCACTTTTGATCAATTTGTAGTACTTTACTGACACCAGATGAAAAAAAGGGGGGTCAATATTCCTTGACACTTCAATACCTTGGATTTTTTACTAAATTCATTGCAAAAATTGTTGGAAGTCTTTCAAGAAGTAGAACAAACAAGAAAAAATCAGTAAACAATGATCTTGATATTGAAAGTTTATGTTCCTGTAGCCCAAAATGAAATTTTCAAGTATTTTCTATCAAAGTCATAGATTACAGTCAGTTTAAATTGAGCTGTGAAATTTTTATTACAAGTCGCATAATGGTCAGATAGGCTGTTTTTAACTACAAATTGACTAAGGATTAAGAATAAAGCAAAATAAAAGATTTCTAATCAACTTTTTTGTCTCTTTAGGTGTCATACCACCAATTACTCCCTCAAATTTAGAACGTATGTGAAAGTAGGCCTACTCGGACAAAAAAAAGTGCATTTGATGTCATTGTTCACCTAAACTAACAAACAAATTTGCAGAAATGAAAGTTTTGTTGAAAGAGAAATATATTAAGACCATTTTGAGCCAAAATTTACCTGTCTATGAGTTTGCATTAAAAATTGAAGATTAATGCGCTCCATAGTATACTAATTTAAGATTTCCAGAAAACCAGGGGTTATTTTTAGTGGTACCTCCTTTCGGAAGCTCTCTGCTTTCTTATATGATTTTGAATGTATGTTGAAAATTGGCATGCAGAAAGGTGACACCTGTACAATTCAGGATATACCTAGTTTCTATGAAGTTAAACTTAAGGTAAAATATTTAGAAAGCTGTGAAAATTGCAAAATTTGGTTGAACAGATAGGGACTTTTAATTGGTGGTATGACACCTAGAACACATATGACACAACATAGAAAACTATAAAAAAAGCAACACAAACCCCACCAAAAACTAGGGGTGATCTCAGGTGCTCCGGAAGGGTAAGCAGATCCTGCTTCACATGTGGCACCCATTGTGTTGCTTATGTTATAAGTTATTTTTCATTATTACAGGTGACTGTTAAATTATTTATTTTCAAAAACTGTTTTGAAGAATTTATACCAAAATGTATTATTGTGTTGTAGCATGTTAAATTTTAGCAGGCATATAATTTATTTGTCATAGCTAGATCATGTGATTATGTGTTTTTCCCCTATAATCTCAAAATTCCTTGTCAAAATGAGTAATATTTATAATATAGCTTGATACTATCATGTATATTGTCAGTTATTTACTAAAAATCCAGAAAAGAAAAGTATTGAATATTCACAGTAGAGAAACAGGGGAGATAATTTGATATTTTCTTTTGATGTTTGAGGATTATGAACACATTTCCTTATTTATTGGGATACTTGACAGATTTTATGTCCCAACTATGGGCCTGTTTTTCTGTTCTTTTGTTCGTCAGTTTGTTTTTTTAATCACCTGTATGCCTGTCCCTCTTCAGGTTAAAGTTTTTGGTCAATTAAGGTAGTTGAAATCCAATCAACTTAAAAATTAGTACACATGTTCCCTAGCTCTACCATAATCTTTCTTATTTTATGCCACATTAGAGTATTGACCCCAATTTCATGGTCCATTGAATATAAAAAATAATAGTGGGAGGAGGCATCCATGTACTATGGTCACATTCTTGTTTTATACTGTATTTTTGGTAACTTATTTGAAGGTTATATAAATATTGAGAAAACAATTGTATAGATTCTCTTTTTTGAACTGACTAGATAGTAAAACTAGTAGCTATGTAAGCATCTGCACTGACTTATGGCCCAGCAAAAATCACATATCATCTTCCAAGAAGTTCACAGTTTTTGATCATACATATAAAACTTTAAGAATAATTCCAATTTTCATTTATTCTTTAAAACTTGAATAATTGTGGCAGATTTAGGGGGATGGGGTAATTAATTTATGATCCTCAAAAGTTTTTAAGTAATTTTGTTCACTCCAACTTGGCGTCATATATTCAATTATCAGTATTATGCCTTATAAATTCTCTGACACAATTTTATCTTATTTTTTTTTTTAATATTTTGCAGACCCATGTATGTGTCCAACAGACAGTGATTGATCTCCTGAACAAAAATTATGAAGTGCATATAGTGGCAGATGCCTGTTCATCAAGATCACAAACAGATAGAGTATTTGCATTAGAGGTAGGTTTTTTTTTTAAAGAATTTACATTTGTGAAAGTAACTATATGTTACAAGGCTACCATGTCAATTATTTTGCGCTTAATGTTCAGAAACAACACAGATTATGAGCCTTTATAGAAGATATGGCATTAAATTATTTTCTTTAACAAGTATTATTTTTGTCTAATATTTTGAAAAATGAATTAATTGTAAAAAGCTAAAATTATTAGGAATACATCTTGTATAAGACATTGTACACATTGCCAGATGTTGTAAGAGTAAGAAATATATTGATTTCTTACCAATAATTACCTTACATTATATGCATATTACAATGCATATTGAAAGTACTGTATAGAAGGTTATTTTTGCAGGTGTCAAATTTTTTTTTTTTTTTATTTTGGTAGATTCCTAAATCCCTATTAAATAATTTGGCGGATACTGAAATTGTTGCATATAAAATATTGAAAAACTGAGAAGCAAGTTAATTGATTTGTTCACTGAATTGACAGTCTTACTTAATGATCTTGGCCGGAACTTTGATGTACTTACTAATTAGGTTATACAATTATCAAGACTGATTTACAACTCTGATGTAATTATCTGATAGAATACCCTACTCTCCTAATTTATTTGACACTAATTGATAAGGAAATATACACATGTGACAGTCATTTTATAAAATACATGTATGTTCAATGCCCTTTTTATTTATGTTGTGAAAACTAACCTATACTCTACCGACGAAAGCTTAGTTATTAGAAAGTAAAGAAACTATGCATTAATTCTTGCAGAGTTTATTTCCGTAATTTTCTTTCATCCGCTACAAAGCAAAAATAAACACAGCACAAAAATAACCCGCTATACAGTATAATGGACTAAAGAAACTGTAAATAGAATACCATAAATGATAAATAAGACAGGATATACAAAATGCCAATACAACTGAAATCATCATTCAGCGCATTAAAGCTCAAATGAAGATTAAGTGAAATATGTAATAAATATTTTACTTTGAAAAAAAAGGAATTTGACATTTTTGTTCCTAAATTTTTTTTTTAAACCCTTGAGAGACTCGAGCAATTAGGAGCCTCAAGCCTTTTTTTTATCGATATTTTTTTCAAGCAGCTTCAATTACAAATTAAAAACTTTGCTGTATGTATACAAACTGGTTAAAAGTTTTTCTTTTACTTTTACTTATAATGTTTTTATATGATCTGTCACCATTTTTTTCTTCCAGAGATTTCGTCACATGGGAGCTACAGTAACAACAAGCGAGGCTGTACTACTACAGTTAATAGGAGATAAAGATCATCCACAGTTTAAAGCAATTCAAAGTCTTATAATGAAAAGTGCTCCAGATACAGGACTTGTAAAACTGTAACATTAAACAAGGAATTTTTATATGTACATTATAATTGTGTAAGGGGGGGGGGAAGGCATTTTGAACATTTGCCTTATCTTTGAATGAGTACAATGCATCTTTTTGTTATAAATTCTGTACTATTGTTGATGATTTTATGAATTTTCTGTGAAATGCTTTTGTATAGTCACCAGCAATCATTCGATTTTAAATAGTAGCTTACACAACCAAAATTGAATGTTGCGGTCATCAATTTTCACCTCCACATTGTGATGATCAAATGGACACTCAAATAGTGAGATGAAAGGGTGTGTTGAGAGTTTGATATAGGCGTCATTATTCATTATTGAACCAGTAACAATAATTATATAGAGTGTACTCCATTGATGTAATTCAGTTCATGTGATAAATCATTTATAATAAATTAAATTGTTTTGGAAAATATCATATCTGCATACACAAACTTGTAAAATATACATAATTTTTTTTTGTACATTCATACAGACTAATTTTCATAACAGTTAAAGAACAAAGAGCTCTTCCTGCACTGGTATTTGGGCAGGTTTGATATCTGCTACAGAATTACTGAAATATATATAATTGCCCTACTTACAAATGTAGCAAGGTCAGTTAAGGCATTTACAAATAGTTAGATTATCTTTAATGCTTTTTGTCTAGTCTAGATGGAACAAAATTGGGTATGCTGTTTGTGTCAGCATTGGCAGTGACTGTGGCATCAATAATGTATTAGCTTGTGATAAGTTCAGTTTATAGTGAAACAGTATTTCAATTTGTAGTCAATGATATTTGGTATGCAGTTGTATAAGTATTTGCACATCTCATTTCTATAGAAGTAATTTGGCCCTGCTCCCTCAGTCATGGTCTATTGACTTTGACACTTTTGCTTAGTTTACATGTATAAGTATGTGATTAAGTGAGTATATGAGGAACCGCTAGTGGTTGGTCAATGGTATGTGGAATGTAGTTGTATTACCATTGGCTGGTCTCCTTTTTATTGAGAGTATTTGGCCCGGCCCCTACAGATATGGTTTATTGACTTATTCGGTCCTTGAATATCTTACATTCTAAAGTATTGCTGTTTTAATTTCAACATTTTTCATTTTACTATCACATAACAAAAAGATTTAACACATCTCTAATTTTCTTCTCTTTTAATTTAAAAAGATACATATCTAAAAATTGCCCTCTAAAGATGATTTTTATCAATTCTTTTGCATTTTTTTAGTTATATCTTAAATAACAGATAGATTTAAAATTGAAACAGCCATTATTACCAGAAAGACAAGATCCACAAGAAAAATAAGGAGTAATAGAGTAATCGATCTTCATTGATGATCTTTAAATTTTTTTTACGGATTTTGTATGCCAAGCCAGTTTACTATTTATTCCAATTTCAAGATTTCTCATATAGTATATAAGATACATGTACATGTATCTCATTTAGTATATAAGATATCTTAAACATTATATGAGATATATAAGAATTTTTCTATCTTAAATATTTATATATGAGATATTTTATATATTATATAAGATATCTCATAAAGTTTATAAGATACTGATAAAATTTCTCATATAATATATAGGATAGCTTACCTAATCTGTTTAATAAGATATCTTATATAGATAATTAGATATTTCATATAGTTTGGTTTAATAGCTTCTTTGTAAGTAACAGTCATATTCAAAATTGAAGTTGTCTACCTTTTTCCATAAATGTTCTTCTGTTCTGAAAATATTAACAATATCATTGTTAAAGTAATATTTTAAACTGGGGTTATCTTCCTTTGTCCACAAGAATCGTTAAACCCGCTGCCGACTTTCAATACTTGTAGTTTTTCTAAAGATGAAATGAAATGTTACGGCTGTAGGAAATAAACCCTGCATTTCATTACAGAAAATAATTTCTTCAGGAGTCATAAACACATATCTTGGATGTGTCAAAGCACCATTCTTTTTTATTTGTTGTTTTTATAAGATATTTTGAAATCTTGAGGTTACATTGTCACTTTTATAAGCTTTTAAACATGACAAAATGTAAAGGAGAACATTATTCGCATCCATCCCATCGAACTTTAAAGAATCTTAACAGATTTTTATAAAATTTTAAGAACGATTTTGTTGTAATTGGTTAACTTCCTGTTATGATAATCATCTGATATGCAATGAAATGTTATGTGAAATTTTTACTGTAGTACTGGGCAGGAAAAATTTTTACTTGGGCAAACTTTCTTCATTTGAAACAAATGTAAATTCAGCACATTTTTTTTGAAAAATACAAGTTCAACAAAGAATTACATACGAGAAAAATGATGGATGTATTACTCCTAAATACTTGGGGAAGCTGTATATACACCTTTGACCTTTTATGCAGTCTGATCTTGAAAAAAAATTCAGAATAATACGTTGTACCTTTATAATGATTTTAATTGCTGTTAGTTTCTTGTCTCTAAGGTTAGTTGTTGTTTCATACAAATGTGTTTTTGAAACACAATCCATTCAGAGTATTTCATATTTGCAAACTTTAAGTGAAATATCCGATTTTTTTATCAGACTGCATACAAGGTCAAAGGTGCAAAAGAAAGAAAATGACGCATTTTATAGTATGACGTCCATTATCACTGAACTAGTATATAACTTTGTGTAGGGGCCATCTGAAGCACGCCTCCGGGTGCAGGATTTCCTCGCTGTACTGAAGATCCATTGGTGGCCTTTGACTGTTTTCCGCTGTTTGGTTGGGTTGTTGTCTGTTTGACACATTCCCCATTTTTATTCTCAATTTTATCAAAAGGGGACAAAATATTAATATAAAATTAAAAAAATAAGGAACATATAAGTAACGAATTAGGAATAAGGATGAAGAATAAGGATAAGTAAGGAATAAGGAATATTAAGGAATTAGTTACCAACTTAATTAGCATTTATAACGGCAAAAATTAATGGATTATATATGGTAAGTTGTTTATTCGTTACTTGTAAGTAAGCCAACACTTATGGATACACTGTATATACTATACAGGACAGACCTTATTTTAAAGTGTTTTGGACAGAAAAGGTATAAAGGTATTGAAAGCAAACAAAAACAAACCCAAACACAACATGGACAAGCAACTAATCTATGTTTAAAAAAAATCAAACCCAAGCACAACGTTAGCTTACTTCTTAAAAGCTTTATATTTTAGAAGGTGGAAGACCTGGATGCTTCATACTTTGTATAAAGATGCCTCATGTTGCAAAGTTTCCGTCAGTCACATGTCCAATGTCCTTGATCTCAGTTTCATGGATCAGTGACCACTTGAAAAAAAGTTCAGATTTTTTGTAATGTTGAATTCTCATTAATAGGATAACTATATTTGGTATGTGCGTACCTTGCAAGGTCCTCATGCCTGTCAGACAGTTTTCAGTTGACCTTGACCTCATTTCATGGATCAGTGAACAAGGTTAAATTTTGGTGGTCAAGTCCATATCTCAGATACTATAAGCAATAGGTCTAGTATATTCGGTATATGGAAGGACTGTCCAACTGGCAGGTGTCGTCTGACCTTGAACTGTTTCATGGTTCAGTGGTTATAGTTAAGTTTTTGAGTTTTTTTCTAATGCTATATGCCATAGGTCAACTAAATTTGGTGTATGGAAATATTTTATGATCTATGTCAGTCTCGCATGTTTTATTCGACCTTGACCTCGCGGTTCATTGCTCAGTGTTAAGTTTTTGTGTTTTGGTCTTTTTCTTAAATTATAAGCAATAGGTCAACTATATTTGTTGTATGGAAGCATTGTTAGCTGTACATGTTTCTCTGGCATGGTTCATCTGACCTTGACCTCATTCTCATGGTTCATTGGTCAATTTTTAGTTTTCTTGGTTAATGTTAAATTTATGTGACAGTTGTAATAAAACTTTATATTTAGGACTATCAACATAGTATCAATGATTAGTTAAGAAGGCGAGACATTTCAGTGTTTGCACTCTTGTTTTTATTTTTAAGTACTTTTGCTGTTTTAATATTGTACATGATCAATTTCGTATTTACATTACACAAGGGCCATACTACTTTAAAATATAAAATGGTCCTTTCAAGTCAGGTCTTATGTATTTAAGGTTCATCATAACCTTTTGGCTAAAATGGCCGTTTTACACCCCAAATTTTACTCTGAGTACAGACTAACCTATACACCTGCAACAGTTTTAAGGGATGACAGGAACTAGATATATAAATTTTAAATGCATTTTATGTTTCAGAAAATTATAAACTTTTCTAGATTTTGCTATCCATTTTTTTTCGTTCCTGCAGAAGGTGCAAAAATTAACTAAGTAGTGAAAACGATTGAGAAGCTCCCCTCATATAATCAATGTTGTGAGTAGTATTGATTTAAATGGACAATAGATGGACAATAGACACCTGTAAACAATAGGTGATTTAACAGGTTTAAACGGTGTAACTGAGTGGACCGTATCAAATGAAACTCGGGTGTTTGTTTATTTTACTATCTTCTGCAGACTGAAAAAAAATGAACATCAAAATCCAGGTAAGTTTTTAATTTTCTGAAACGTAGACTTCATATAACTTTTATATATCTAGTTCCTGCCATGCCTTAAAACTTTCCTGGATGTACCAGTTTGTCTGTACTTATAGTAATTTTGGAGGTGTAAACACGGCCATATTTTTCAATTCCTTATGATGAACCTTAATACATGCGTGTCAATTCAAACAAAGTTTGACAAAAATAGTTTTATTTCTCTATCTCAAATGTTTACTTAATTATTAACTTAACAAAACTTTTTTCTCTAAATATTGGACTTGATATTGGACCTAAATAAGTTACTTACCTCCCCCATTTGTGACTACCTGTCACTGCATGTAAGTCTCATCTTTTTTGTAAGAGCATTGCCAGTTATATTTCATTTTGCTTGACCAATATATTTTGTTTTACAGTCATGAAAATGTTGAATAACAACATGGAACTAGAAAAATATAAAACAATGGAATCAGAAGCAAAATGATATATAATTGTTTTAGTTTTATTCATAAAAAAGGACAAAGCCGTGGACTCGAACACACTTGAATGTAAAAGGTGCACCTGACTTTCTCTTCACGATTCTGTTGTTACATATTTGCAGTATTTTATTCTTCCCGATTCTGTTGCAGAGTGGCAGATGTGACTGTAAGCATACTATCTTGTTGTTCCATACTTTAAAAGTAAGGATATAGCATACAAAAAAGGTATAACTATATATATAATACAACAGTATTACTCTTGTAACGGCTACATGTACATGGATAGGTGTACCATATATACAAAGTTCTAACTTAGTCGGGTTTTTACCTTCTATAATAAAGAGTTCCATCATTATAATAGTTTAATTTGAACACAATTGACATATCCGAGGGCCCTCATGGGGTTTTTGATTATGTGATTACTTGGCCGTTTTTTTAATGATTATTTGATTATTAAGCCAAATATTTCATGATTATTTGATTACCTAGGACTGTATTTTTAGTTTATGATTATTTGATTACTAAAGATAAGCAAATATTTAATGATTATGTGATTATATTGGCAAAAAAATGGTGATTATGTGATTACTAGGACCCCCCCATGAGGGGCCTCTATAATGTAAGCTAAGTGTTATTTTTCATGTCCGTTTATTTTGTGTATTTTAATATTTGTATGCTTACCGCATTTTTACTATGTCTATGTAATGATGCATGTTAAAAGACTGAGTTTACTATTTATAACCACTTATTGGCATTTGCCTTTCATAAATATTATAAGTCGTTTAGTGCACGAGAATTAATTTTGTTAGTTACGCTCACCGATATTGTTGAGAGAACACATAGACCAGATATATTTTTATTACTTTAGGTTAATAATACATTTGTTTACAATGTTTCAAGGATAAAAACCTTAGTCCTATGTTCTACAGTGGCGGATCCAGGGGGGGGGGAGGGGTTCCGGGGGTTGGAACCCCCTCTTGTTTTGGCCGATCAATGCATTTGAATGGGATCATATAGTTGGAACCCCCCCTTTACTCTGGGTTGGGAACCCCCCAATTTTAAAATGGCTGGATCCGCCACTGTTCTAACTTACTTCATATTGTCAGAACCATTTTGTTGTACGGATGCAGATTGTTATTTTATCCTGAATTATAAGATAAGAAATCAATACAATTCGGAGTTATTCGTGTGTACAATAACACAGAAAGTGTGTTGTACATGTTCATTTTTTTAATACATACACGTATAACAAGATTTCATATCACATACATGTATGCTCGCCACGATTTAATTTTTCTTTTTATTTATTCATTGATTTTACAAGTTGTCAAGACCGTGCAAAATTAATCTCTAGCTGCTTAGTATATAAGCGTAGTCTGCAACTATCTTATTATTCTTTGAAACCAACCTCATTCCTTATGATCCCTTACAATTAAAGTGTGACTGTCATATTTCCTTTCACGTGACTACATGTAGGTGATATTCAATTATTGTTTTCAATTATATTATAAACATTACAAATAAATCTGTGTATCGTAGATCGATACTATTTATGTACATGTAGGTGAATATTTTCACGTTGCGAAATGAAACAAAGTTGGGTAATATTTTGTGTATTTTTTCAACAGAAGTAACCGCTTGACCATCAGAATGAATAGAAAACAAAATGCTTTAAGAGTTATTTCCTTGGTAGTTGGTTGTCTAGGAATGGCCACAGCTGGCTTCATTTATGCTTTTGGAGCGTATATTAACGCGGTGAAGAAGAAGTTCGATTACAAACAGTCAGAAGGTACGAATTAATGTTGCTTTTAAATATTCTTCTCGGTAGTTACTACATATAAAAAAGAAAATGTGGTATGATTGTCAATGAGACAACTGTCCACAAGAGACCAAAATGACACAAACATTAACAACTATCTATAGGTCACCGTACGACCTTTAACAATGAGCAAAGGCCCATATCGAATAGTCAGTTGTTGTTAACTTATGTTTATATTAGAATACTATAATATACTAGTATATGTCTAAGTCTACATATGTAGTTTATTTTTTATTTGATATTCATGTTATAGTATTAATGGATTGTTGTTTGCTTAACGTTCAGTGGCAAATGTTTCAATGATATTCTAGTCTAGTACACGTTTACAATTAATATAAAAAGGTAGGTCCACCAAGATAGGCTTACCGGGTTTGAAAGATGCACAATGTGACTATCGTTTAGGATATAACTGTGTCGACAGCACTTTCCAAATCATACCCTGTTCTAACCTGAGAATACTGAAAAAAATACCGTGTTCTAAACAGTTTTATCGAAAAATAAACCCTATTCTAGACACGCTCAGAAAATGTATACCCTGTTCTAGAATGTATAAAATAGATGCTGTTCTGGACCCTGGTTCTAGACTGTATTTGAAACAGTTAAATAAGCGATCCTATTCCAGAAAAATACTTTGTTTAAAAAAAAATACCCATGAAAAAGCGACTCTGTTCTAACCAGCATACATGAAAAAGGGACCCTGTTCTAACCATCAGGGCATGAAAAAGTGACCCTGTTTAATTTGTGGCACACTCATATCACTAAAAATATAGGAAGTACCTTCCCCCCCCCGGGCGTTTGAATTACCAAATGCCTTGTCAGATATGACCATCTACTTTGCAAAAGTCACACGCGTAATATATAGTGTTTAATGGTATGTTCATTAGTGATATCCAACTAAAATATGAAACTTTTAATAAAATCAATTATACATCAGAAAATTACTCTGTATACAATTGTCATGAGTTCAAGTTCAAGAGTAGTACAAGCTGTTCAATCCAGAAATGTCTCATATCATCAGGTTGAATTTGACGTGAAAAACAGTACTGTGTTCCATGAACGACGAATCCATTGCATCCTTTTTTAAATATCCTTGGTACGTGTACGGAGGTTGACCTAGGGAGTCGATAAATTCAGACGAACCTGTTGCCTGAAAATGAGTGGGGACACAATGACTACTGTAGTACAATTTTTTTAACAGTTTTCTGTATTGACCCCAACGTTTTTAGTCTGTCGCTAACATAAGTAGTTAAGTCGTCTGCGCACTGGGAAGCCGCTCAAAATTTCTCCTATACGTCCTTTCCTGTCTTCGAGTGGTAGATTGTTTTTTCTTCTTTCCGCAACCTATCTGTATATAGTCTGACAATCCCCTATCGTGTGCAAAATCCTTTTACGCAATCCCAACAAGCTATTAAAACAAATTTGTTCTCTATTATATTAAACCTTCCGGCTTTCTGTTCCGTCGAACATGACGATGATGTTGTCTTCCGATGTAGTAATATCATCGACTTCTGTAGTCTCGATTACCCAGACGCATATTTAAATATAGCGTCTGGGGTGATTAACCGGACTGGTCAAATATTTATAGGGGGCGTAACAAATAATTAAATATAGAACATAATCTATAAATAGCACTTCCGTTATCCCCAACATGATTTAAAAAAAAACAACAGCAGAAAACAGTGTAGTATACATGTATGTACTTGTAGCTCATTCTATGTTGGCCAACTTGCTGATGGGAAATTTTAATACAAACGTCAAATAAATAAAACTGATTTAAAAAATATTTCACACGTATTCCTGTTCTCGGAGTTCTTGTCTGAAACCACAGGCCTTAAATGTGTTATATTAAGGTACATAACCCTTATCGAAAAGTAAGCCCTGAGGCAAACATTTGCCGCAATTAAGTTTGCAGCAGACGTTGCCGCAATCTTGCAGCAACCATTTTACCATGCAAATGAAGTTTGCGACAAGCTTGCGGCAAACATAATTATGCAAATTAGATTTGCCGCAAGCTTGCGGCAATTGACTGTTTGTTGCAAACTTGCGGCAAACTTGCGGAAAACTTGCAGGAACTACACATATACCAATGTCATGTGTGTACACATTCAATTTATTTATTTCATATTACACAGCAACATTTTTAAAAAGTCAATTCCTGTCCTTATACAAACATGCAGTCATTTAAAAAATTCTTACAAACTCGTGAGATTTAAGGAAATGCATATGTATGCATTAGAGTTTTGAAAAAGTAACAGAAGTCATTCTCAAATGACATCATATACCTGTATTAAAAATGAAAAAGGTAAAATCTCAAATGTGTATTGAGTATAAAGCTAGGTAATAATTGCATTAGATAATTTAACTTAATCTTAAAAACATGATCATGATGGTGCAGTACATCAGTTACAAATGCAAACTTATAATAGCTTAAGTTTTTGAATCACACATACATGTATATATAATTGCTTACTTAATTATGTATGATGATAACATTAATCATTTTATTAAAACATGCAGTTCTATGAATCATTTGTACTTACACAATTACATACTGATTATCCCATATTATTGAACCAAAATGCCTCCTTGACCTCTTATATGTGAAATGCATTTCCAAACACAACCAGCATGACCTAGCCACAATTTCAAATTGTTAGCATCCAGGAAGTGCCAAATAGGCATGCCCAGTCAATATTGTGTAATTCCTGCAATGTTCTGGCAAACATATAGAATGGTCAAAGTTTTCTGCAATCTTGCGGCAAACATATTGAATAGTCAAAGTTTTCTGCAATCTTGCGGCAAACATTCTTTATTATTTTAAACTTTCTGGCAATATTACGACAAACATTGATGTTTCTGCAAACTTGCTGCAAGCTTGCAGCAATGTTTGCCGGAAGTTTGCAGCTAGCGGCAAACATCTGCAAACACTATTTTCTGTGTTCCTGCAAACTTTTTGTTTGCCGCAAGCTTGCAGCAAGTCTGCTGCAAGTGTTTGCGGCAAACAATTCAGTTTCATAAGGGAAATGTATATAGGAATTTTTTTGTTCTGCGACAAGTGCCTGTGTCTGAAACTGAGTGATTTATAAACATGTAATAAAGATCTGAGAGTCATACTTTAATATATTCAGATTTCGGATATTGTTTTCGTTGATTAAAAGTACTTTATATAAGTTTTACTTTTTTTGTCATGGTTTTTATCTTCGACTTAATCATTAACTACTTTTCTAGTTTTTGGCTGGTTGTGTCGCCCCTGGTTTCCCCATTACCTGGGTACCACAGACGGCGGTACCCAAACGCCCTCCTCGTTTTATTTTGAGGCCTAGTTACGGCCCTGTGTAACTGAATATCATAGCACTCGTCATAGGCGGATCCACCCCATTTTTTTTCGTAGAAAAAATGTGGTTGATTATGTAGGGAAACACTGTAGCACAAGTGAGGGTAGTTCCCCTCCCTAATAACAAGTTCTGGATCCGCCACTGTTCGTGTATAGAGGATACCACGCTCTCTGTACGCTTCAAAAGGGGTCCGTAGGTGGACCGTTATACTTAAATCTATATTTCTGCTTCAATACAATATACCCTTATTTTTTAGCGAGTCATAATTTTTCCAACCTGTATTCCGAACGGGCTATAAATTAGGACCTCCTTTTTATAATTATTGTTAATTTCTTTTCATTCTGAACATTACCGTTATTTACCACAAGACGATAAAAAGAAACTAAAGATTAAACTATTTTATATTATTGCACACCTGTCCACTTTATTCCCTTATCTGCATACTATAAAATACCATTATTCTCTCTTTGTATTGTATCATATCTTCCTAAACATGCATGAAATAATTGTCACTGGACGTGAAGGAACCAACCATCAGTATATTGTGTCACCGTTAGTCTCTATTCTTTATTTTTTATCCATTTTTCCTTGTTTTGTCTCATTATTCTCATTTCTGTAAATTCCTGTCATAACTTATGATGTCCTTTTTTATAAATCTGATGAATTCACCTTACAAAAAAACACACATCAAGTTACGTCTATGTAAAGAAAACATCTCATACAAATACTCGAAGATTGCGTATGTAGAAAAACTTCCTTAACTAGTCTACTGACTGGCAGATCAGCGAAATCACACAATGAGCCAATTCAATTTTCATTTACAAAATTAACTGATCTTAAAACTGCAAACGACAGAATAGTCTGAATGTTTCTTAGCTGTTACACCAATAATCGCCTAATCCTTTTAAGAAGAAAATATTTAGGAACCAACCTTCATACAAAACCACTTTGTCAGTGTAGCCCGTGTCCATGAAGAAATATAGAACTTAAGCAGTCAGTCATGAAACCCAATACTATTTGAATGCATGTTTGAATCATGTACATGGATGGAATTGGATTTATCTCATACTGCATAGTTACTTGTAAAAAAGATAATAACTCATAAGTGTATTCTACTTCTCCAACTCTTATAATTTCCATCATGTATTAGCCTACAATAAAGGACCAGTGGCGGATCCAGAAATGTTCATAAGTTGGGGCCCACTGACTGGCCTAAGAGGGGGCCCGCTTCGGTCAAGCTTCAGTGATTCCCTATATACTCAACCAAATTTTTCTCAGAAAAGGGGGGGCTGTCCCCCCTAAATCTGCCTCTGAGGACAGATTCACAAGAAAAAAAACTTCTCATGTGAACCTTTTAAATAAAAAAATAAGGAAATTGGTATGATTGCTAACGAGGCAACAACCCAGTAGAGTTCAAATGACATGGATATACGCAAATGTGATCACTGCATGGCCTTCAATATTAAGAAAACTCCCTACCATATAGTCAACTACAAAAGGGCCCGACATGAAAATGAGATACAATTCAACCATAAAAACTAACTGTTTAATTGTTCATATGATACAAATCTAATTTCCCTACCATATCTGACAATAATGTGTTTCTTAATATTTGTTTCGTTTAAACAATATACGTCTGTTTGGTTTTTTCGCTTTGTGGCGCCGGCCAAAATAATGTATACCCAACATGTTTGGTACTGTGATCTATTTATACTGATTGATGCTTCAGTAATTAAAAAAAAAATGTTTCAGTTTGAACTTTGTTCTTAAAAAAAATTGAATAAAATTGAGAATGGAAATGGGGAATGTGCCAAAGAGACAACAACCCGACCATAGAAAAAAACAACAGCAGAAGGTCACCAACAGGTCTTCAATGTAGCGAGAAATTCCCGCACCCGGAGGCGTCCTTCAACTGGCCCCTAAACAAATATATACTAGTTCAGTGATAATGAACGCCATACTAATTTCCAAATTGTACACAAGAAACTAAAATTAAAATAATACAAGACTAACAAAGGCCAGAGGCTCCTGACTTGGGACAGGCGAAAAAATGCGGCGGGGTTAAACATGTTTGTGAGATCTCAACCCTCCCCCTATACCTCTAGCCAATGTAGAAAAGTAAACGCATAACAGTACGCACATTAAAATTCAGTTCAAGAGAAGTCCGAGTCTGATGTCAGAAGATGTAACCAAAGAAAATAAACAAAATGACAATAATACA
Source organism: Mytilus edulis (assembly GCF_963676685.1). NCBI lineage: Eukaryota > Metazoa > Mollusca > Bivalvia > Mytilida > Mytilidae > Mytilus > Mytilus edulis. Next base: position 65,675,856 of record NC_092349.1, read on the forward strand.
TAAATAACAACAGACTACTAGCAGTTAACTGACATGCCAGCTCCAGACTTCAATTAAACTGACTGAAAGATTATGATTTCATCATATGAACATCAGGCACAATCCTTCCCGTTAGGGGTTAAGTATCATACCATCATAACATAAATGAGAAGAACATAACCCGTGTCATGCCAACAACTGGTTTTTGAATAAATGTGTTTAGTTCCGATGCAAAGACCCTATAAGTGAATCAATATTAACGCCAAAATATGCAATCTTTAATGACCTGACAACAGTATCGTAACTATATTCCTTCTTAATAAGTCTATTCAAAGGTTTTGTTAGTTTTTGAGGTGAATACTGACACCTTTGTGCTTTATAAAGAATATTTCCATAAAAAATTGGATGTGAAATACCTGAACGTATATAAGAAGTCTGCATGCTGAGCTATATTTACGAATGATGTCCTTATACCGATGATAAAATTTAGTAAATGTTTTGACTAGTTTGTGATATCGAAAACCCTGGTGTAATAATTTTTCAGTAATACATAAATTTCTCTCGTTAAAATCTAAAACATTGTTACATACACGAGCGAATCGTACAAGTTGAGATATATAAACACCGTAAGATGGTGACAAGGGAACGTCACCATCTAAAAATGGATAATTAACGATAGGAAATGAAAAATCATCTCTTTTATCATAAATTTTAGTATTCAGCTTTCCGTTAGTGATATAGATATCAAGATCGAGGAAAGGGCAGTGGTCATTGTTAGTATTAGTTTTATTTAAAGTAAGTTCGACAGGATAAATTTCTTTAATATACATACTGAAGTCGTCATTATTGAGAGCCAAAATATCATCCAAATATCTAAAAGTATTATTAAATTTGTTTATTAGATGTTGCTTCGATGGGTCTTTGCTTATTTTTGTCATAAATTGTAACTCGTAGCAATACAAAAACAGGTTCGCAATAAGTGGTGCACAGTTAGTCCCCATTGGAATTCCGATAATCTGACGATATACGGAATCCCCAAAGCGAACAAACATGTTATCTAGTAAAAATTCAAGGGCATATATAGTATCAAAGCATGTCCAATTGACATAGTTTTTTTGTTTATTGCTACTAAAAAATGACCTAAAAGAGTTTGAACATATATATTCACATTCTGACTTTTTAAATGCCCATTTAATTAGGTGTGTGAATTTTTTCTTAATGAGAATGTGAGGCAATGTGGTATACAGGGTAGAAAAATCAAAACTTTGAACAGATTTAAAATCACCAATATAAGCATGCAATTTATCAAGTACTTCCAACGAGTTCTTGACACTCCAAAAGTAATTAATTCCCCTATTTTCGAAGGCCTTATTTGAACAATTTATTATCAGGTTTTTAATTGTACCAAGTGTGCTGGTAAGAAGAATAGACAATTTAGTAGTGGAACAATGGCTTGAAGACGAAATAAATCTATATTTGTTAGGTGTTTTGTGTAGCTTCGGAAGCCAGTACATAGTTGGGACTTTCATTGTATTTGGCTCTGCTTGTAAAGCGGTAGCTAAAAGTTTATGTTTGTTACAGATGTCGTTTTCTGAAAATGGAGTCAGTTGGAATGTTGGTGAATTGGTGATTTCTTTTTTCAGAACCTCAATGTAAAATTTACGTCAAACAATAATAATTTTATTAGCAGCTTTATCGACCGGGACAAAAACAAATTTCTTGGCTAGTTCTTTTAGTTTATGTTTGATACGAGAAATAGGTTTTTTGTGGTTATTGTTAATAGTAAAATGTTCTTTAAAATGTTGAATACGTATATCAACTATCTTCATTACTGAATTAAAAAAAGAGTCCAAAGATTTTTTGTCAGCTTTTTCCCGTTTTATTCATTTCATACAGTAAGTATGGAGGGAGTCGTGGATCATATTACGACACTCATTCCAATTAATAATTGACGAGGGACGATATTTAGGTCCTTTACTGAGAAATGATTTTAACTCTCGGTCTTAAACGATGTTAAGATCTCCTGTTATAACACGGGAAATGGGTCCATATATTCGGAGGTACTACAATTACATGAAGTAGGTGTATTTTCACTGATATTAACATCTTTACACGGTTGACTATAATTAAACACAAATTTCCGGGTAGATTTCTTGTAAATATAACAAATAAGAGGTAGCTCAGTATTGTCAAAATATCCAGGAATTTGTTCTTTAACAGAATGGTCGTTAAATATACCGGCAATATTTACAAAATCAAAACCTTTATTAGCTTACTTTATTTTAATAAAATGTTTTTTATGATCTTCAGGGCGATCAATTTTGGGAAATAGTTTAGAATAACAATATGCCATAATAATTTGAACAATTTCATACTTAGGACTGCTATATGAAATTGTGTTGCAATCCTCCAAAATTTTATTTAACTTATTAACCGGTAATGAACAGAGTTTTGTTAACAGATAATGTCTGCCGTTGTTTTTTGAAATAGAAATTAGGTCCGAAATATTGGTATGATTGGTCCGAAATTTTCTTTGATTGCGATTTGTCCTACGACCGTGAGAACGGTTTTTACGAACAGTTTTAGAAACTATATCCAAAATGTTAACGGAATCGGTTCTAGATATATTACCAATTCCCATGATATTATCATTAAGACCGAGAGGGTAGACTGTCTGTAATTTTTTAATCCAATTTAGCATGATTGTTTATGATACAATGAAAATCCTGAATATTACATGTTTTTTAATTCTTCACATTTTACACATAAAATCTGTGTCCATAAATCATCATTGGTTTGTCTACAAAAGAAAGTAAATATTAAAATCATATTAATTTTTAGTCACCAGCAAAGCATATATATGAAAAACAAATTGTTAAAAAAAAACATCATAGAAATATATTGTATAAATTATTGTCCTGGGGCAAGCTGAATCACCCTTCAGGGTGCAAGATTACCTGGCTGCGTTGAAGACTCGACCCATTGGTGGAATTAAACTGTTTACTGCTTTTTGGTCGGGTTGCCAAGTGTCTCTTTGACACATTTCCTGTTTGTTTTCTCTATTCAGACCATGCATGGATTTTTCTCATTTTTGACGGCCATACAGTTGCCTATAATTACTGACATCCAATTTATTTGAACTTGAGTGGATAGTTCTCATTTGTATTCATACTACATCTCCTTATTTGTTTAATATTGAGCTTTTGGCAATTTTATCTTCACTTTTTGTTTTAGTCTACATGATAAACTGTTAATCATGAAGATGTCTAGACTACTTTTGGTATTTTATGGCAATTGGATTCACTGGTAGCTGCCTCATTGACACCTCTTTTCATTGATGCTGAATATATTGTTTAACTGTCTTTTGTTTTGCAGAAAACCGAATGTACAAATCATTTTGACCATTTGGTATAAAATCTTCTAGCATCTTTTAGATACACTTTGTTTGTTTTTCTTTGAAAGTGTACATCATTGTGTATCTCTCCTCCCCCCTTTTTGTCTTTACACATATCAAGATTTAGATAGATACAACAAACATATCTTGGATGAAGGTGATATTTCGGTGTCTTAGCAGTTTTCCATCAAGTATTTGTAAAGTAAACAATACTAAACATCATCCCAAAATGTATTTATAACGTATACGAGTGGTCCCAGTCAACATAACAATTGACATTTATTGTATAATTATAACTCGTTTTCGTTGCACGGATATGCATGAAAGTATATAAGTACTTGGTGTATCAGGTTGACTGCATTGCAATTTATGTTACAGTGTGTGTTGTTATAACATCTTACCAAGGTTGGATGTCCTGGTTTATTCCTTCGCCTCCATGTCCATGTAAGCCATGCAGTATGGTGTTTTCCGTGAATTGTATGTCGTCACAAAAATATATAAATAGCTTTAAACAACATTCGGTACACTCGGGCTTTTCAATAATATTATCGTAATGTCATTTCTTTCGAAGTCAATAACCAACTTCTTGGTTATTCGTCTTTGACATTATCTTTGACAACTAGCTAAAAAAGCCGATATTATTCCGAATGTCATAAATAACCATTTTTATATCACTTTTCATCCAGACGCTCTACTTTGAAAAATAAAGCAGCTGGATGATCGAGACTACGACTACTGCTGCCTTTCTTTATCTACCCTTTGTTCACCTTGTTTAAAGGTCATCATACTTGCATCGTTTCATCTGCCTGTGCGTAAGGCGTTGATGCTCATTATCAACTTTTTGGGTGTTTTAGCTTTCTTGTCAATTAAACGGAACCCGTTTGATCCCTTGTTGCATACTCAAACTTTCGTACAAAGTAGTTCGCTTTTTGACGGATATATGTGTTGCCCTTGTATCATGACCGGTTGACGACTTTGGGATTATCGAGCACCAGATGATGACAATTTTTAAACTTGTACCTTTTGTTGACTATTATTCGTGTTTCTCTGTCTTATATTTTCTCCCATTTATTTGTATTGTAGTCCTGTCATGTAATGTTGTCATTTAAATGTTATATTTAACATTGCCATTAAAGCGGGAGGTTTGGCATGCCACATAACCAGGTTCAATCCACCATTTATTTTCTTAAAATGTCCTGTACAAAGTCAGGAAAATGGCCATTGTTATATTGTAGTTCGTTTTTGTGTGTGTTACATTTTAATTTTGTGTCATAGTTCTCTTATATTTGATGCGTTTCCCTCAGTTTTAGTTTGTTATCCGGGTTTGTTTTTTCTATTTCGATTTATGTATTTCGAACAGCGGTATACTACTGTTTCGTTTATTTCTCCTCTGTGTTAGATCCTCGGCAAAGTACAGGTTCTGATTCAGAGAAATCACCGTAAGGTCATGTGATCATCTCTTAAAAGAAATCAGTTCGGACACGATTATTGTAACTGGAAAATTAAACAAAAAATCGTGAAAGATGATTATCATTGCATCGCGTCCAGTATAGACCATTGATAAAAAGTGTTAGACTAACTATGATTATTGATTTAATGTGAGTCATATTGTGTTAACCATTATTTATGCGTGACTTAACCATCGGTAGTCTATCTGTTGTGACTCTTTCAAGAATATAATCACGGCTGGTACCCTGTACGTCAAGGCCTACACCAAATGTAGAGTGTATACCAAAACAACCTACTTATCCTTCTACGATGACGTCACAAGTGGGAGGTATATGCCTTATCGTTGGTTCCACATGGTTTCCTTGAGTCCTCAACTTGACCAAAACATATCACACTTTAATACTGATATTGCCAACTTTAACAAATGAAAACTTAAATTAAATAGACCAGCTATCAAAAAATATATCGATATTCACAAGCGATATCAATAAAAAGAATATTCACGATTTCTATGATTAACCTCATAAAAAAGTCCAAAGTAGACAGAGCGTTACTATTGATATAAAAATTATCATCAAGAGAAAAACTAAAAAAGGTCACGGTTAACCTGAACATTATACACTAGTTTTTCGTGCTAACATTTTGTTTGTTTGCAAATGATAAATTCCATCCTTCAAAGTTATTTTGATATGATAGCTAAAATGCATTAAAGTCGTGGCGAAGGATGAAAATTAAAAGGCCATTTTTAAAGAATTGAAATACATGAAAGACTGGTCAGGAAAGAGTTGCGTCTTTTGTGTCTTTGTGACGTGCTATTTTAGGTTAGCATAATATTTTTTTATCACTGATCGGATGATGTTAGGAATAAGGGCACGGCAGGATAAATTTTGGTGGGCTCAGATTCGAAATAATGAGCTCGGGTAGTATACTATGTCTTTTTTTGAATTACTATATCATTAGTTTTAACACTGTATGTATAACATCGAACCGTCCATTGAATTCTTCGTATGTATTATACTTCATGTTAAAATGCCAGATTTTTAATTGGTTAATACAAAGGGGACAGTTTCCCTATCACATGTCAGGCTTCCTATTTCCAATCACGACGACGCTTAATTAAATACGGATATATCATTTTTTAAGTAAAATTACTAAAATACTGAACTCCAAGGAAAATTCAAAAAGGAATCTCCCTTATTAAAATGATCATAATCAAAAGCTCAAACACATCAAACGAAAACGATAACAAATGTCAAATTCCTGATTTGGTGGATTGAACCTGGTTTTATAGCTAGCTAAACCTCTCACTTATATAACAGTCTAAATACTATTATATTGACAACGATGCCTGACAAAACAAAACGTCTTAGTTTATTACTTTCAATTTAAGATTTGATGGACAGTTATAACAACATATTCAGTATAATAATTCATATAAACCATAGGATAGCGCAGACTATTACCACGCCGAAAAAAAATTAATCTGTTTTGCTACTTTTAAAAGTACACGGATGTCGGTTAATTAAATTTAGAGATCAAACGAACCTTAATAAAACGATGTACCCTGTGATATGTCAATCGAAATAAAGTAGTTATTAACCACAAAATTCGTTTACATCATTATTAACCTGTATCCTGTTTGGTCGTGTAAATATTTTTTTAAAGTACACGGATGTCATTTGATATGAAATTTATATTTTATGTATAATTAATTAAAAATACATCATCGTTTACTATCTAAGAAGAATTTCATCACAACAAATAGACTTATTCAAACATATGAGCTAGCCATCATAACTACATCAGGATAATTATAAATAAAACTGCCTTGATGAATTAGCGTTTTGAATTTGGATATACTCTTTTGTTTTGCAAATTTGTTGAAACAGTCATCTAAATGTTGTTGTTGTTTTTTAATTATTCGACGGTAAAGACTTTAGAAATATGCATTAATATTATAAAGAAAAACATCATATTACTACTTTTTTTTTAAATGAAAAAGAACACATTAAAAGGATTTTCGAGATCTTTATAAAAATACATTTTTATATCCTATTGTATTTCCAGTCGATCTCATGGGATCCTTGTCAAATTTTGGTGTGACCTTCGCTTTTCCAGCTGGAATATTATGCGAGAGATTTGGACCTAGATGGACTTCATTTGTTGCTATAGTTTTTTCGGGAACTGGTGCCATCATGTTATGGTCAACAACTTTATCAATAGAATTTTATGAGGAAAGACCTGCTTTGCAGTATCTTTATTATTTTTTGACAGGTACATGTATGCTTCATATTTCAATTTTTGTTTATCTATTATTTGGTATACATGTAACAACGCTCTTTTGTATTTTTGTATACGATGTACTTTTCATAAACATTACTTTGTCACCATTCAAATAGTTAGACAAATAGATTTAACAATTAGAACAAAACTTAATGTACAATGTGCAATTGAAATGATTATCAATAGAGACAATTATCAATTGTAAGAAGGTCCTTAAACGGAGGCTGCACATTTTAAGTGTTTGCTTTGGAATAACTTGTTACTACTGTTTATTTACCAAATACACTAAAAATGGATTTTATATTTTATCGCAATTATTAATTTTTATAGGCTTTGGCTCTGCATATATTTACATGGCTTCACTGATGACAAATATGAACAATTTTCATCCGCGGCATAGAGGAAAGGTGGTTGGCATTTTAGATGGATGTTTTAGTGCAGGGCCTGCCCTCACAGCATTTATCTATGGAACAGTCTTTGTAAACGGACATACATCTGATGAAGAAAACCAGGATCTAAAAGGATTTTATCTAACATTTGCAATATTATATATTGCAGTAGGAATTCTTAGTATGATATTCAGTCGTTCAATATCGTTTAGCGAAGATACTGAAATTAAAGGATTGCTTGAAGCAGACGACAAAGCTGACAAAACAGCAAACGAAACATTGGTTGCTAATCACATGACCGGATGGACACTTTTCAAGACCATTGATTTTCAGTTTATTTTGTGGTCTTGTACATTTGCATCAAGTTTACAGCTGATGGTTCAAAGCAACATTGGAACTTATCTCAAATCATTTAGTCTTGACAAATATACAACCTTGTTTACGACTATAAATCCTATAGCACAAGTCGGATCAAAGGTGTTTGCCGGATTTTTATCCGACTTTCTTCTAGATCGAGTTCCTCGTGTAGCTGTTTTATTGACATTTACCATTATTCAGACAGTTTTTCTTATATTTTGTATATTCTTTCCAAATCACTTTGCCATGCTTCTATTCTTAGTTATAATAGTTGGTATGGCTAATGGTTCGTTATGGTGCTTAACACCGACAATAACTGGTGAAAACTATGGAATGAAATATTTCGGTAGAAACTGGGGGTTTATATTATTTACTACGGGTTTAGGTGGACTTGGAATACAGGAACTATATGGGTGGACATACGAAATGGCCATACCATTTAAAAGCCAAAAAGACTGCTACGGGACCCATTGTTTTACATGGAGTTTCACAATTGCTGCTGTTTTATCTTTTTGTGCATCTCTTTTTTATCTGGCTTTATACGAAAAACAACATATAAAATTAAATATTAATAAAAAGTGATGAACATTCCGATTCAAAAATTGTTTTTGAAATTAATAATTTACCAGACACGAGTAGATTTACTTAACCACATTTCTTATACCACAAACCAGTGGAGTTTAAATGACAATCTTAAGCAAATGGGAGGTGGCAGCTAGAATAATTGTTTCACTAGAAAAAAAAAACCAACTGAATTAGTGAAATCTAATTGAAGAAATTATAATATCCTTGTTTGATTAATAATTTTCATAAATGGGTAACACCAAACAGCAAATATGTAATGCATATACAGGTCGATAACACGAGTGTAAATGTGAAAAGACATTTATTTACACTTCAATGCACATGTTACCTGTCATTTGTTTTGGGCAAAATATTTTATTTTCGAATTTATGAGATCCTAATATTCAACCCAAAAAAAACCACCACCACAACCAGAATACCAGCTGACTTCAGACCAAGAAGCTTTGTACCTACAGTCTTCCTCCGTTGTTTTGAGTTCAAGTGACACACGCTGCGAAACTAAAGTTGACCTCACTTATCATATTTGATTTATAATATAATATACTGAAAAGTTTTTCCACATTTCAAAACATCCAACAGAAACAATAAACAATAGTCGTTTAAAATTTTCCTCTGCAACAACAACACAGTCAACGTGTAGTCAAAAGGCAGTATACAAAACTTGTTTGATAACTAACCCTTAAACAGGATGTTGCTGTTTTACTCAGCAAACAACTAAAACTGAATGTTAAACTAAGATATAGATTGTTGATGCGCCATATTTGCCGGTTACAACATCAAATGATATAAAGATATATACTGTATCAGCTTCGAAATCTGACCTGTCTTGTTAACGAGGTTTGAAATCCGTTATTATATACAGTACTATCGTTTGAGCTTACACTACATAGTCCAAGTGCACTAGGACAACAAGAACATATATTTGGTATTGACAATTAGGTATTTGGGGAATAAATCTCCACCAGCAGTGGAATCGAACATGTCGCTGTAAATGAATTAATCATATATACCAGGATCGGAATTTTATAGTGGAAAGTACATTCAACTGATAATCACGAAAACTTCATTTAACTTATTAATTTTTATGTTCTGTTCCGATCTAGAGTAGTTAAAAAAAAAATTGTAAATGCAAAAGCTAACCAGATAATGTCAATTCCTCAGTTAACAATACGTCTTGATCAATAAAAGAAAATTAGTTGAACCATTTCATACATGGTTAAATCAAGGATATGAAATTTAATCTGTTCAAGGGTTTTACATTTGGCTTTAAAATAATTTGATTGCTTGACAAATTTACTTCATACCATAAAGTTGCAAAGGGAATCCAGAGGTTGTCGTTCATATGACAAATACAGAAATTATGAAAGGAAGTGTGACAGAACCTTTTCATAACTTCATTACTTTAAAATGTGGTCTGGTTCCTAAAAAATAATGTTGTTCTTTTTACTTACTTCGGAATCTTTTCTTCCCCAAAAAAGACTCTGTTCTCTTTCGGAAACACCTAAAAATACCTTGGTATCTTAAAAAGATATCAAACCTGTAATTTATCTGGTCCGTTCAAAGATACCTGATGAGAGTAAAACAAATTACATAGCAATTGATTGCTGGTTATATAACGTCCTGTGGCGAATATTTCACGCTGGTTCATGTCAACAAGATGTTAAGAGTAGATGTAATAAGTAGGTTCTGTGATAGAGGCCGTTAAGAATGAAACATTGACAGTCGTTGTAACTTGAAGCTCCACTAGAAAATATGGTTATATTTGATAGGAGCAGGAAGTGCCCTTGTAATATGCCACCTTCGGCCCCTACGAAAAGAGTTGTTTTAATGTCTCTTAGCATGCGAATAACGTGGCACTCTCATTACACTGAGCAATGAATTCAACCTTCAAATAATGCCCAGATGTGGCTGCGAAAGTGCACATCCCACAAAACCAAACGGACGCCCCAATTTAATTTTTCAGGGGTTTAACTGCCAATTGGAAGAAACAGTACGGAATGTAGTATTTATTGTATATCGGAGTGAATGGTATAGAATATCTGTTCAGACAGGGCAATACAATTTGTTAAAATCACAACACCTGGGACTAGACAAACTTCATTTTTTCTTGCTGTAAGGGTTGAATGCTTTACATAATCGTATCTATAAATAAAACAATTGTAATGTACGGTTAATACAGATTTTGTAAACTGAAGTTGAATAAACATAACAAAGAAGTTTAAATCTTTGTAAACATGAGACAAATAAATCATATACATGTACCATGTTAAGACCTATTGTTACCAGAAAAATCGACAATGCAATATTTGCAAATGTAACAACTAAAAGTCAAATCAAGTATTCTAAAATAGCAAAACTTTGTAGAAATAGCCAGGGATGGAAATGTTAATAAGTTTATAAAAACAAGATGTAAGTGCTTATGAAACAGAACATATACAAAAATATCAAAGCAAAGGTACAGGTCATTAGCAAACATTCGAAATTTTTCATGTTTCCCCCTCATGGATCTAATTAAACGCTATCAATGAAACTGTGAATAGGCAGAATGTTATAGTATATTGTCAGCCCAAAAGAACAAATCCACAGCATGACGAAATACAAAGAACTTTAACCGATTGAACTTGATTGTTGATTTGAGTTTCTTTTATAAATTTGTTTATATAGCTGTTTGATTCGTTATTTAACGCCGCTTTCAGCACAAGTAATATCTTTGCAGGTAGTATTTCTTGGTTGAGGAAACCGATGTACCAGGATATATAAAAATAGAATGCTACAAACAATAAAGTCAATTAAATATCAGTTTTAATTTAAAACATAATTTTTTTTATAGATATGTAATGTTTTAAAAACAATAAAACAAAAACAAACAAAAAAACAAAAAAAACAAAAAAGAAAAGAAACCCAACATTTTTAATGATTTATTAAAGAAACTGCATGATTTTGCTCTTATTAGGAAACTCTTTTAAACACAAACTACATGTAGCTTATGTTACAGTCATCAATATAGATATTTATTAAATAGAAAACAGTAAAACATATCATAAACACAAAGTTATTTACATTTAAAGCATTCTTAGTCAATATCAATTTATGAATAAATAAAAGTAAGTTATTTGTTTAAGACATTATAATTACAACATACATATCATCAATTAATGCATAAGATCCATTATAATATTTATTTCTTTATGAAAAGGAAACATACACCAAATGATGTTTAAGCCCTCAAAAATCTAACACCAAGCAGATGAAAAACAAAGGAATCAGAACTTAGACATAGTTATGGACGGACAGTTTAAATTTGACAAATCATATAATGTATTATGATAATCCCAAGATCAAATTTTTTGATTGCTATCTTGGAATGTAATAATAAATTCAATTGTAAAAAAAAAAAAAAATGATAATCACAAACGAAAACGAAAAAAATCGCCATTTAGACCGAAATTAATGATTATCAGGATTGTGGTATCCTTTACATGCATTGGTAAAAATAGCTTCATTTAAGAAGCTTCATGTGTAAAAGTTCATTTCTTCTGTCTTCCACACATCTGGCTAGTCTGTGACACACGTCTTTGTCTTTTTTCCCGAGCATATTGTTCATGGGATGGAAGTAATCGGGTAGTTTGCACTGATCCAAATGATCCTTAAATGATTTTAGAAAGTCCGTATAACAGGTGTGAATATTTTCCTGCTTCCAATAATCTTTATTGTCGGGTTGGTGTCGCTCGTTCATCCAAAACATTGCGTGCTCAAAATAAAAAAAACCAACATAATATATAAAGCTTTTGTTTGGTTTAGATTTATCATTACAATTTTCCTAATTTTTCATACATTGAATTTTTTCTCATGATAGGCTTGATCTCTGTTAAATAAATCTTTAAATTGTTTTTATAAACTCAAAACGGCAATAAATCCTAAAGAAAGGTGATTTTAGTTTTATTCATATTAATTTAGATTATTTGCTGTTCAGATAGCATATTCTATTTGACTCTTTAAACATGCCAGTTCGAGCGTCACTGATGAGTTTGATATAACGACAAAACGCGTTTCTGGAGGACACAATTTAAACCCTGTTATCCAATATGAGTTTATAACTAATACTTTTTCTTAATTATGTTTTTATTTATATTTATCAGAAAGTCAGTATCAGTATAAAATCTTTGTTTGGACCATAATTGGAATTGAAGTCATTTTCCCGACAGCTTTTTCCGGAGAAAAATACTAGCATGCTGTCAAAGAGCCAAACGAACGATCCTACTCTGTTTCCTTAGTTTAATGAACTCCATTAAGACTTGTTTGAACTTTATGGAAACTGTTTGGCATAGATGAGAACAATTATTTTCAATGTATTTGGCGTTGGTTATATTAAAGCCTCATAATCTTGATAATGACTAACATCGAATGTGAGTGCAACACTTGTCTCCAGGTGACAACTAAAAATATTATCTAAGCAGGGAAGACATATATTATTTTTTATTTTATTTATGGCTTTGTAAATGGCTCCTTTTTATTATAATCCATTTGATTGCTCCCTTGGTATCAACTTATATTTCACTCATAAAACTAAGTATGACCATACATTTTTACCTTCAAAAGATGGGATGATATCCCCGGATAATTATCAGTGGATTGCGACTTCCAAGTTTGTAAGTCTGCTTTTAACATCTTGTAACATTGCCGGCGACATTGATTCCCAGTATCTAATCCTTTCATTAGCTCTTTCTCTGCTTTTGAGTGGGATATATTCCAAAATTCACCTCCTTTAGGGACCATGTGGGTTCCGACGTTGTTAATTCTATCTATTGTATTTTGCGACAAAACTTTCCTTGTGTCAGGACGAGGCCAACCATACACACCCACTGGTACATGACTATCCCCAATCGTTGTGGTGACGTCTATATTGATATCGTGTTTCCCTTTTGAGCCAGTTATGGTCAGTGTCAGTGCTGGACCATGAGAATTTTTAGAAATATGCACATCTGAAAAAGACATGCATATTATATAAATACTTACAGGTGACCATTTTCAGACATATGATTTTCGTTCCCCCTCGATATCCAATTACATTTCTCCTTCAAAAACGATTACACAATTAAAATTATTGAAGATTTAATAGCAACACACCGGAGATAGCCTTCTTTCATTTTGTCACACTTTCGAAATCTCTATACAACGACGATTTTTGTTATGCCCACCTACGATAGTAGAGGGGCATTATGTTTTCTGGTCTGCTCGTTCGTCTGTTCGTCCGTCCGTCCGTCTGTACCGCTTCAGGTAAAGTTTTTGGTCAAGGTAGATTTTGATGAAGCTGAAGTCCAATCAACTTGAAACTTAGAACACATGTTCCCTATGGTTTGATCTTTTTAATTTTAACCCCAAATAAGAGTTTTTACCAAATTTCACGGTCCACTGAACATAGAAAATGAAAGTACGAGTTTCAGGTTAAAGTTTTTTGTCAAGGTAGTTTTTGATAAAGTAGAAGTCCGATCAACTTGAAACTTAGTACACATGTTCCCTATGGTATGATCTTTTTAATGTTAACGCCAAATAAGAGTTTTTAACAAATTTCACGGTCCATTGAACATGGAAAATGATAGTGCGAGTGGGACATCCGTGTACTTTGGACACATTCGTGTTTATACTGGTTCATCGGTAAGGTCGATTGTTGACATATACAGATCTGAAAATGTGTTGCGTTATTTTCTATATCATTGACGTGAAGACGTTGCGCGCGATGGTGATTAGTGAGTGTTTACAAGACGTCCACTTTAAAAGACGATTTTGGCGTAGTTCAATATAACCTTTGAAGCATTCAACTTATATTTATATAACTTTTATATAACTTTATTCACAAATGAAGGTTGACATTCTCTGCACTAAAATCGCAAATCACCAAAAAATATGCATCCAATACCTTTAAGGTTCAAATCTTTGATGGCTGTCTTTATCTTGCTGTAAAGATCCTCTTGAACTTTTCTAGGTATAATGTCTCCATTATGTGTTACTTTACTGGTCATCTTTGCATTCTCCTCAGCCTTAACAGCAGCATATCCGATAGGTATGTGGTTCTGTCTACCTTTTGGAACGGCAGTCATTTCTCTTCTCACATTAAGGTTTTCTGGAGGTGCACTCTAAAATAGATTTTTCTATATTGATATTTCTTATATCTATTTCCTATCCTTATTTAAAAATGTATGATTAAATATTACCAGAAAATGAAAGTCTTAATATAATGGTAACATGACTTATTTATAAATATAAGTACATTACAAGTACTCAGTTGAAAACGGATGTCGATGTATAATGTACAATTGATTTTCACACTTACTACATTTACTACATATTGATGTATGATAAAGATATGACCACACATATTGAACTATTTCCATGAGGTTCGATGAGTAATTACTTTGAAAATATTAATCGGAGGTATCAATTTGTTTGCACTTAACAGTAAATAGAAAAGTTGTTTTCAGAACCATGTAGTATAACCGAATGATTAACGCCGAGAAAGTTTTTTTCAAACTGGAATAAGTCAATTGTCTCTCATACTTGTACTTAAAAAATAAGTATATCGTTTT
This sequence comes from Mytilus edulis, assembly GCF_963676685.1. Classification (NCBI taxonomy): domain Eukaryota; kingdom Metazoa; phylum Mollusca; class Bivalvia; order Mytilida; family Mytilidae; genus Mytilus; species Mytilus edulis. The sequence continues at coordinate 65,690,876 of NC_092349.1, forward strand.
TAATCGCTGCTCAGTGAGCTATTATTGAACACAAGAAGTGACTATCACTTGACACCAGCATAGTAGTCAACACTTCGGTGTTGACATGATTATCAATAAGGTGGTCATTTTAATAAATTTCCTGTTTACTAACTTTGAATTTTCGAAAAACAAAGAATTTTCTCTATTTCCCAGGAATAGATTACCTTAGCCGTATTTGGGACAACTTTTTTGAATTTTGGATCCTCAATGCTCTTCAACTTTGTTCTCGTTTGGCTTTATAAATATTTTTTTATGAGCGTCAATGATGAGTCTTATGTATACGAAACGCGCGTCTGGCGTACTAAATTATAATCCTGGTATCTTTCATAACTATTTACACCACTTGGTCGATGCCACTGCTGGTGGACGTTTCGTCCCCGAGAATATCACCAGCCCAGTAGTCAAAACTATGGTGTTGACATGCATATCAATAAGGTGGTCATTTTTTTTTTTATAAATTTCCTGTTTACAAAACTTTAAATTTTTGAAAAACCAAGGATTTTCTCTATATCCCAGTGTAGATGAAACGCGCGTCTGACGTACTAAATTATATTCCTGGTACCTTTGATAACTATTGACAAAAAGTGACTTCGTATTACGCCTTTTCCGAGAAAGGGAAAGCTCCATGATCTTTATAGTTTTGAATGTAAAACAGTTGTGATAGTCTTCGATTTACCATTATATCGATACATGTTGTCAAATCAATATTTTTGTGTTACTTTTCAGGATTAACGGCATACACGTATGTACTGTATAGCTGCGTTAAATGCGACATAAGGTTTTTGAATACTAGTACTTACCTTTGGGTCGCGTGGATTCAAATTATCTTCGTAGATATACTTTACTGTTCCTTTAGTCTTCACGTCAGCCACAGGGATGTTCAAAGCGATGTTTACGTCAAATTCGTCTGCTTTGTTAACCTTTGTACCAGTAGCATGACTTCCAGCTTTTCTAATATCAGTACTGTATATTTTGCCATTCTCTTGTTTGCTAACATGATCCATGATTTCGTTTAACGTGTCACGACACTTTCTAACGCTCTCTTTACGATCATCTTTGCTAACCATGACATTTTTTTTGTAAAACGCATCATAGTATTCTCCTTTACTTTTATATTTTGCATCTGGTATATTCAAGTTTTCTTGTGTATCGCGAATATGTTGAGTAAGACCATCTGCAGATTTACATGTTTTCCCACAATCACACTGATTAGGTGGTTTAGTATAATCATGAAGTTTAGCCCTCTGATGATCGTTTAATGCCCCATTTGTTTCAAATGACCGACAGCAACTTGAGCAAGGATTTTCTTTCATGTTTTCTTTCATTGTTTTCTCGTGTGCTTTTAATTCTTCTTCAGAAGTAAACTTGTATCCACAACCACAACCGTGTGTTCCATGATTCATGGCGGTGTGACATGTTTGCTGCGCTGCGCTCCTAAATCTAGTTTCTCCACAAACTGGGCATGCCATGTTTATACGATACTATTCTGTAATTGAATGCACATATGATATATATATGTATATTACTAAATAAGTTTAGCTGCGCTTTCTTTAATTGGTTTTGTATGTTGAGTGTTTTGTTAGATATATCGCATCGTGCTATGAGTAAATGATAAAATTCTGATGAAAGATGTCCCAAATTACATTAGGATGTATCATTTTACAAAACACAATAAACAGAACGGATTATTGTGTTTGAATTGAAATACAATACATTTAAAACAATGACGTTACTAACTTCATCTGAATAAAACAAAAAATGATACAAATTAAAAACCAATTGTTATGAGAACGATTAAAGGTCTTTCCATATCAACTTTTTAATTTATTGATGAGAGCAACTTCCGATGTCGTCTTTTGTTATACTTTGATTAGAATATCTCCTCTGTAACTACTTGGTCAAGTTTTCGTCAAAGTTATCAGAATCATCAATGGGCTATCTAGATGACAAAATGTGTCAACAAATTAGAGTTATTATCCTTAAATGACGATGTTTGTTTGGGGCATTTTTACCTAAAATCTTGAAAACTATAAAAGTAAGATAAAAACTTAAAAACTTAAAAACAAGAAATCTATCAGCAGGATATGATCTTCAAATAGATCTAAATTACGAAAATTGTCAATTAACTCGTGATTATGGTAATCCCCATTTCAAGATGATTTTGACCATGACGTGGCACATGTTGGAAATACAGATGACCAACACGGATTTGTTAGAGCCTCTTGTTTTTAAAATCGATAAATAAGGTAAAATACAATATTATACAATAAGTTTATTCTAAAATACATATTAAGGATGTATTCTTCTGACGTTTCAGTCACGTTGAAATCTCCTTCTGGAATTATTTCTGAAATATGTGATACAAGTAGAAAATGTCAATGAATTTAAAAAATGTAATAATCGAACTTTACTCTGTGAAAAAATTGGGTATTTTCAATTAGTAGTTATTGAGTAATCAGTTTTTAATTTATTTTTTTGCCAAAATTTTCAGAAATTTGGTGAGAGATATTTTTTTCAGGAGAATGTACATCCTACATATCTTTTTTGTTTTCAAATTTCTTAGATATGTATGCGTTCAATCATTTATAACAAAGAAGTTGAAAAAAAAACGAAGCAAAATCCCAAATCTACAAAATTGACAACATGGTAAATTTGACACAAAAAAGCATCAAAATATGATAAAAATCTTTCTTATTAAGGAGGTATGGGTGTCTTCCTCCATCTTGGATTGTAAAAGACAGAGAACCAAAGGTCCATATTTTCTATCAAGTTAGCAAAATGTGATGCAGGAATGCAGATATATAATGTGATGTTCATTTAAAAGAACCAATTTATAAGAATATAACTTAGAAATATTAATGTTTTTGCAAATGTTGATTAGTTTTGGTTGCTTTTAAAAAAAAATTAAATTGGCATTTCAAGGGGAGGTAACTCTAAAACAGTGCATTTTCTGAAGGATTCTACATGAAATTTTCCTTTTTTGTATTTTAGCCGTCAAAAATGTACGGTGACCCTATCTTTTCTTTTGATATTTTCAAAGCGTTGTCTGAAAGCTATCTTTTCCTTATGTATTTAACAATTCTATCATTTTGTTTAGTTTCTAATCACAAAATGGTGTTTTTCCCTGTATAATCCATACAAAAGGTGTCATTTTGTCACGTCCTGTAGCTTGAGAAAATGCACGGTGACCTATCGTTTTTATTATATTTTTCAACATATATCAATAGAAACTACGTTTTGGCAAAGTATGAACAAATTCTATCATTTTTATTTTAGACTCCCATACCACCTTAACACCTACCTATAGTTTTTTAAGTTCAAATTTATTCAGATTGCTCCCCTTTATCTTTATTGAAAGTATGACAAAATGTTTAATTGTTGAAATGTGATTTTTTTCATGATAATAGCCCAAAAATAGGTAAAATTTGATTAAAAATGTGGAAACCAACGAAATTGGGTACTTTCAAAGGGCTGTAGAGAAAACAGAAGTGCACCACCATATGAATTTTCTTCACAAATTATTTATTTACAGTCATATAAACCCAAAAAATCAGACATTTTTGGGACGTCAGAGGTGTACATCCTTTTAAATAATATAGAAGAATACCTTTGCAGTTAAATGTATATAAAGACCTACAATTCTAGAAATGTAAAGCATTGTCTTCATAACGTTAACAATATGGAACCATTATACAACAAAATGGTTTAAATAAAAGCTTTGAAACTTTGAAAGCATTGTCGCTATAACATTAACAGAAACGAACTATAAAAACAGCAACATTTGAAATATTAATTAGTAGTTGATCCATCTTTTTGTATAAATAAAATCAACTGATGTTAGAATATGTGGTATAAGTGGCAATGATATAACTCTCCACCCAAGTCACAATTTGTAAAAGAAGACCATTATAGGTCAAATCTTAAGTATGGTCTTCAATACGGAGCATCGACTCACACCGAACAGCAAGAAAGTGTAAAACTGTTATAACAGCAAAAACAATGGTATAATCTGTTAAAAAAAACGAGAAACGAGAAACACTTATGAACCACATCACCAAATGACAACCACTGTACTCCAGGTTTGGGACAGGTGCAACCAATTTGTAGCGGGCTCAAACGTTTTAACATGTACCAACCTTCACCCGTATCTGAAACAGTAGTTTGACATCAAAAGATAGAATGACACGCTTTAGAATATTTATTGAAATGGCTTTTAGTTTGTAACCCGGATTTGTTTTTTTCTCAATCAATTTATGAATTTCGGACAGCGGTATACTACTGTTGCCTTCATTTAATTCAGTCAAAAGACATATGTACACAAACAAGTGAAAATACACTGAACGAATAAATTTGATTTATGATACGATGTAAATATAAAATCAATAGAATAGAGGATGAGATGTTAAACAATATCATGAAGACAACTAAACCTTGAACAAAATGCAGCCAAATAAAATGATGTACACAGGTAAATGAAAATAATTTTGTTATAAGGTATACAGTAATATGGAATACGGAAATAAAGAAAAATTCTTATGGAGCAAAAATACTGCAATCTGATTGGTTAATTACCCCGCTATAAATAACACCCCACCCTGGTTCACCCAAGGATAAATAAAATTTTGCCAAAATTAAAAAAATTTTTTTTTGCTAAAATTAAGAAAAAAAAAAAATAATAAAATGTAAAAAAAAAGGAAAAAAAAAAAGAAAAACAAAAAAATTTGAGGACAAAAAAGAAAATTTGTTTTTCTGAATTTTCCACAAAATGAAAAAAAAGTATTTGAAAATGCGCAGCAATATCTACTTTGAAAACATTGATACTCTGGAAATTTTTCATTACCATTTTTCAATTTTACATCCTGGTTTAAAGATGAATAAAGGAATTGCTCATAAGAAATAAATTCGTTATCTTTGTGTAATCAGGGGTGTATGGAGTTTTACACTTTTTTGCGCCTCAGGGTGTATGAATTTTCAACAAAGGTGTAAAATTCTGTCCCCCCTGATTACACCAATATAACTAATAATATTCATACCAAATAAATTCTAAGCTGGCATAATATGCATGCCTTAACGTATTGTATGGGTATGAATGGAAATTGTGATGTTTTCGAAAAACATAATGCATATCATGCTGCATTAAGAATTGATACACAGATTCATGTCTTATTTTGGTGTATTTTGACACTTTTGTATTTTATATTTTTAAATAGGTCCATACATGTATTTTAAAGTAATGTGTAATTAAATAATTCGCTGTTATATGTCTTTGGTCACTTACACTATGATGATCAGCGATAATTATAACTAAGGCCATTATTACAGACATTGGACATAAAGCTGGGTCATTATGAAACCAACCAACTAGTTAAAAATACAGTTGAACTTATATGAATCTGTAAGTGTTTGTTTAATCACTTTCAGTACACAATTTTTTCCTTATACTATGCTCATTCTATTTGAGCAGTCAAAAGCGTTGACTGTATATTACCATGTCATTTACAGTCACTGACCCGATATCACTTTTACTCATTAATATTCAGTTCGCCAGAACAACTCTTTACTAGTATTTAAGTATTCATGACGACCCTTTCAATCTTTTCCAATGTAAACAAACGTATTTCTTCTTTACAATTTTTGGAAAAGTATATTTCATATGTTTCAATTGTTTTTTAAAAACTGTTATGCTCATTCAAGTTCTTGTAGATATTCTAGTCCATAGTTAAACGAATTCGTTCGCCAGCGGTTTCAACATATCATATTTTGTTGTGTTATGATATCACTACGCAAGATATGAGGCCTTTTTGATAAAAAAAGGGGGAATTCCCCAATACAAAAATCGAATAAATAAAAATTAAGATTTTTCTTCTTGAATGCAGTATTAAGACAATAATAGTGTATTGACTTGACATATCAATGATATAAGGACTCGGACCGAAACGGTGATAAAGCTCGACAGAGGCACATCTTTGCCTGTTTCTAAGCCTCATCCTGATGTCAAGTCAATACACTATCATTGTCTATATATTTGCTCCTCCCACTTTACTCGTATGATATACTCTTTGAATAAAGCAAATACAAGATTATACAAACCTTACATGCAAGTCGAACAGAAGGAAGTAAATTCAAATTACAGTATACGTGGCCACATCTGATACGTGCATTTAATTAATTTAGTACATACTTATAATATGATGTAATATTGATTGACCTTGGGGTCAGGTTTTACCTTTTGCTATACATGTCATAAAAGAAGGATACTGTTTGCAATATATATACAATGTATATAAATATATAAAATTCATAAAATACGGTGTCATAGAAATATTCTAAAGTTAGAACGATTTAGAGATTAAGATGATATTGATTGAAAATTCCAATACAAGTGTAAGCTTTTTCAAAAAACTTGTTTAACGTCATTTACTGTTTTTTATTTCACCTGACCGAAAGGGTCTATAGTGTTTTCTATCCACTTGGCGTCTGTCGTCTGTCGTCTTTCTCAATTTTTTTCGTCCGATATTCTATGTCATTAATCTATTAGAAAGTGATACATCAAGGTAAATGTAATGGTAGAAGATAGCCTACATACATAACTAGTAGTAAAAATCAGCAGATAAAACATTTAGGCCCTCATATTTCAAATTGTCCAGCAAATTGATATTTTTATAATATCTAATTATAGGGGAAAACACTATACACCAGACTTAAATTTGAAAAATATCACATCTTATTTAAAACCAAACATGAAATTTTTGTTCATCTTACAATTAATTAAACTACTTCTGAAATACTCCAAAATGGATATAGCAACTTACATACGTTTGAAGAGTTTATATGGATAAACTTTCTCTCGGAGTTTTATGCTTAAACAGAGCTGCATAAATAGCCAGCAATGCATAGACTTATACAAAAAGGGACATAGAAAAAATAACCAATTGATCTGACTAAGGGACAATTCTAGGAAAATATGCTACATAATCATGTCAGTACCAAGGTACTGCATATTAGGCTGTCAATACCCTTCTAGAAACGTTGTTTTACATTTTCTGTAACCAAGGCATTGTAAAAGAGTGCAAACCTCTGTATTTTTTGTACCCTCTTTCAAATTGTAAATGGCAACTTTATAAATGATGTTTCATATTGAAACAAAATCATCATTGATACCAGTTAAAATATTGTACGCCTGACGCGCTTTTCGTCTTCACTGACTCATCAATGACGCTCAAATTCAAAAGTTTAATAAACCAAATAAAGTATTAAGTAAACGATCAAAGGTTCATAACTACTGTTTCTTCTTTGCTTAAGGTTCTGCTTCTTGTATGAAAAAAAGTTTAATAATAAAAATACCGATCTCCGAGTAAAATTCTAAACAGAAAGTCCCGAATCGTTGGCAAATTCAAACGCGCAAACATATTAAACAAATGGCTTTGTACAGAAATTGTAAATGTAGGAAATGGTGGATTAAACCTGGTTTTATATCTTACTTAATCTCTCGTGTGTATGATAGTCACATTCCATCATATTGATAACGTTGAGTGTACAAAACATACTCACATACTAGGTAAAAAGTACTCATCCAGCAACAAAAGTTTGAATATGAACGCTCGATATCAAGTAAAAGCAAAACGCTCGCAGCATATTAGCACATTTTAGTTGACCAAATAGCATTATAAAATCATTTATTTTTAACATTTTGTCAGGTATGAAACAATGATATTCAAATTTTGATATTTTCAAAAATCAAAATATGGACGTGGCGTTGTTCGTTTTTCGATTACAAGTATGCGTTTTACCATGTGGTCCATCACATCGAAATGTATTGCTCATTAGCAGACAGTATTGTTGGTGTTACTCGTTTGCCGGCTTATGTCTGTCAAAAACACTATTTATTTACCTGAACACCGGCTTGGCCACATATTAACAGATTGGGTACGCTTATATATTTCAACTTAATCGATTTTTTCGATACCATCCTTTTGGAAAATACCTATTAGCTATAGAATGCATAAACACAGTGTTGAATGATTTATTAACTGGAAAGGAGTTAAAATTTTAAATGAAAACAGTCTTTCACCATTAAATTGAAGATCAAAACGCGCAGAATAGGTTTCAATTGAACATATATGAATAAATATATTTTAAAGTAGATTATAATGGATGGTAGAATAATATGAACAAAGGGAAATCACAAAAATACTGAACGCTGAGGAAAATTCAAAACGAAAAGACCTTGATAAAATGGCAAACTCAAACGCTCAAACATATCAAACGAATGGATAACAACAGTAATTTTCCTGACTTGGTACATGCATTTACTTATGGCGAAAATGGTGGATTAAATCTGCCTTTACAGAAAGCTAGAGCTTTCACTTGAATGACAGTCGCATCAAATTTCCGTTATATTGACAACGATGTGTGAACAAAACAAACAGACGTAATAGGTAAGAATTTAAAAAAAAAGAAGTCCAGCAGTCAACATTGTGTTATAATCATAATCACTATAAATAAACCAAATATGTATCAAAGAAGCACAAAACATGCTTCTCATTCTTATTTCAAGCATTGGTGATATGTTTTAGATTTGGACTCTTTACGATTCGTGTAACCAACATGAATGATTTAAAGGAATGCTGGCAAAAATTTTGAAAATCGAATTTTGATGACTGTAAACCGAAGAATGAATAGAAAATCGAACATTGACTATTGAAGTGTTGAGTATGAGCATCGATATTGAATTATTGAACGTAAGAAATCATATCTTAAATGTTGATATTGCATACTAAATACTTGTTGATTTTTCAAAAAAGAATACTCAAAGCTGAATGTTGAAAATAAACTGCCAACTCCCACAGTCAAAGAAATCATAGTAATTTCGTACCCTAACCATTTCGTACCCCCCCCATTTCGTACCTTAGCAAAAACATTTCGTACCCTGCATTCCGTACCCAGGCAAAAACGTATTCGTACCCTGACCATCATTTCGTACCTTGACCATTTCGTACCTCCTTGAATACGATTTTCCTAAGATTTTTTGCATTTGATAATAAATCAGAGTTTAAATGATTGAGTTTGATCGTTCTTTATGAAGGTAAAACGGGAATTGAGCTCCGGACGCACTAAATGTATAAAGAGTTATTTCCTGTCATTAAAAGGTTCAATGGATATTGAATATTACATGTATAAATGTTGAAAGTTGAACTTTGACAAGCAAATGTCCAATTTTGAAAGATGAAATCGAATCATTTTTAAAACGAATGCTGAATGATGACTTATAATGTTGCATACATGAATATTGAATTCTTGAATCGAATGTTGAATATATACATGTTAAATGTTGAACATTTGATTAGTGAAATATACGTAGAAGGTGACTGTTGCGAATCAAATGTTAAATATTGAATTTTAATTTCAAATGAAGAAATTGATCTTAAATTCATAATTGAATTTCATGTTGGAAATCGAATGTTTAATTTTGATATCGGATCTCGTATAAAGAATTTGAAATGTTTAGAACATCGATATGATTAAGAAAATTATCTTACACAAGGTTTTGAATGTTGAATATTGAAACAACTTGATTTCAATTAATCTAATTCTTAATATGGTTCTATGTGTTAATTTTTGTTTATATTTACGGAATGTCTGATCAATGCGAATAATGTTTGCACTAAAAAATAAATACAGTGCCAAATTTATAAAAAGGACTAGTCAAATGTACAACGCCCTCAAAACATCGATACATTGTTGACACAATACTGGATATATCGTGATAGAATTACATTAGATGTCATTAAAAAAGTGACAATCTTTGTGAAGAAGTGTATATGACAACGCATTTTTTTTTTCAAGCGGCACGTTTATGATTTATAAAACACAAATCGATATTAGGTATGAAATATTATGATGTAAAGTCTAGATTTAAATTCGGTCTATTTTATATTAAAACCTACAGCTTTTATCTGTTCTTCCTGTTAAAAAGGGTAATTGCATTTACTCCGCAAATCACCCAGCATATAGATGTCACAGCAGAATCTGGTCGGTTTGAACCTAAAACTATATGTCATTGTCAATTATAACACCGTCATGTGTTACCATGTGCATAAAATACTAAGTACGTTAGAAATCCCTCCCAGCTTCTCAATCAAATACCATGTAGTGTTTTTATACCACATGGTAATACTGCATGAATTATTTAACGTTTAATGTTAGGCAACCATTAAATAAGCAACAATACAAGTTGATTCATGTAATGTTTGCAATTTTAGAGTGCACTAGTAGTTTCTGTCAAAAGCACAACTCTTCGTTCATTGCTGAAGGTGTGACATCCTACTTCATACAGTCAGAAGTAAATGTTGTTTTTTAAATGAGTTGTAAATAAAATTATTTACACACAAAGTACAACTTAAACTCCAAGGAAGAAATTCCAAATTTGAATATTGACTCTTTTGTTTAAGCTTTGAAAGAAGCTGCCATTTGAGCATAAAGGCGGTTGGCATTTTAATTTCTTCATTTTTCTTAATTTTATCAACGGAATTCTAGAATATTTTCTATAGTAATGTCAGTACCAATTCACTGACAATGAAGCTAATGATACCCTCGGTAGATAAACTCTTGATAGATACCAGGATTGAAATTTTATATTTTATAACACGGTGTTATACTTAATTTGTAACAACAAAATTACCATGAGTGCAAATTTATTAATTGTTAATTATTGATAAAGTAAAATTTACTTTATCAATTTTGTTTTACATTTGGTGAACGATTAACAGTGTATTACTGCCTTAATTTGCCTTTTGTGAATGGCCTATGCGATGCTCAATTAAACGGTTTGCATTCATCGTCCTGTAACCCAAATTTTAAAGTAAATCTCAAACGCCCGTAACAACTGCAGGGTATCAGCGCATTGTAGTTGAATGACTATCATTATGAAATCTTTTCTAACTTTTGCTCGGATATGTAACAATGATGTCCAAAATGAAGGAAAAAAAAACATGCATGTGGTTATTTTTTTTGCGTTTTTGCTGCGTAATATATTGTTGATAGCATCAAAATGTATTATTCATTAGCAGAAGGTAGGTGGTTACCATTATTCATTTGTTGGCTAATATCTGTCAATGATCATTACTTATTTATCTAAACTACAGGGTTGACACATATTAATATGAATAATAGATTGGTTATGCATACATATTACAAATTAATAGATTTTGTCGATACAAAGTCTTTTAAAAAATATCAATTAGCAATTGAATGCATTAACACAGTAACTAATAATCTATGAATCTACGAAGGAGTTAAAATATTAATGATAACAGTCATGCATTATAAAAATTATTAAAATAAAAGAAGAACATCAATAGAATAGGTTTCACTGAACAAAAATAGATACATTTTACTTAAAAGTTGAATATAAATTGTAGGATTCTGAAGAATTACAACAACAAAAAAACAACAAAAAAAAACCGCAAAATGCTAGTAATTTTTATTTCAAGTACTGATGAAAGGTTTGGTTTGGATTTTGTATGATTAGATTCATACAATCGAAATAATTGATTTAAAGGAATGCTGGCATTTTGGAAATTAACCAAATACAGAACGCTTCTGACTTGCTCAAAAGTCCAATTATTAAATGTTTGAAGCCAAATCATAAAAAAAAATCATATTGAATGCTGAATATCTGAATGATGAATTTTGAAACGGAATGGAATTGAAAGGGCCGGAATTAAGGTTCCAACAAAATAAAGACACCAGTAGTATACCACTCTTCGAAAGTCAAATATCGATTGAGAGAAAACACATCCAGATTGCAAGCCAAAACTGAGGTAAACACATCAACTATAAGAGGGAAACAACAGAAACAATGAAGTTTACCTTGGATTAATGGTTTTATGTAATTTTTGGTCACAACACTCCTGACGGTGCTACTTATTTACACATTCCTGGCTGTAATTATTTTGGGTTTGAGCGTTCATTATGAAGGTAACATCAGACAAGTGCTGCGAATTCAATAAATGCATATATTGTAATGTTCAGTCATTGAAAGTTTTATTGGAAATTGAATGTTGAATGCTGAAATAAATGTTGATATATAAATGAACGAATACAATCATATTTTCAATGTTGAAAGAAGAATTCGAGTTTTGAATGCTGAAATCGTATGTTGAATATATACATATTAAATATTGAGCATTTAATACAGAAAGTTAATATCTAATATTGACTGTGGAAATCAAATGTAAAATATTGAATTTTAAACAAACAATAAAAGAATTAAAGGTTGACTATTGAATTCACCGACCGTGCAAGGGCTGTATAGCCAGTAAAAGGTCGTTAAAAACTTTCATTTGTTGTATTGAATTCATGTTGCGAATGTTGAATTTCAATGATGAAATCAATTGTTGAAAAGGAATGTTGAATTTTGAAAACGAATCTCCTATAATGTACATGTATATGTTTATTTTTCACTTATGGTAGATGGGTCTTTAAATAAAAAAAACAAGGCATATTTTTAAAAATTTGTCAAAATGCTGTTTACATCATGTTTTTTTCAAATATTATAAAAAGTTTGTATCACCGCGATTTTTGCTCACGAAACAGGTTGTGCATATATTTGTCTGATTTTGTATCAAACTGCATTGGAGCCCAATTTTGTGAGACCAATAGTAAACAACACCACAGAATTTAAGGATCAAATATTTCATGATAACTATACTAAAATGCTTTCTGATAAGAAAAATAATGAAGTCATCCGACTCGATTTCTCGTTACATAATACAATAGGTAAATTAACTACACATTGTATAATGAAAGTTACTTTATCTGAGTTATCTCCCCTTATCTGGCAAAGTTGAAAAAATCAATGTAGAACGATTTTATCTGCTATTTCAAAATCAAAACTGGATTCTGTTTTTTTCGGGAAGATTGTTCCATTCTTTTTTTTATATACAGGACGGTCATAACCTATTACGAAAGTGAAAGTCGCGGTAAATACGCACCGAGAAGTAGATGCACATTTTATACCATTTACAGTTATCTGATTAAATCAATGTGTTATGCAATGAATCCATGAGATCTATTTTTTAACTTTCTGACTTTCCTTTTTTTTGTAATTTAGAAACCATGTCGTAAGTGAAAAATACGGGTTAGGTTATTAATGTGTATAATTTTAAAGTTCAAATGTATAAATACTGGTACTCTGTATCTATACTATTAAATGAGAAGACCTCATTTTGTGTGTCGCGTCTCTTCCTTCCAAAATAAATTTATCATTATGGCTATGTATGCTATAGGTACCATGCATGGTCCCATTTGTCATCCATTCTTATGATTATTCAGTTTGGGTAATTTTGGAGAAAAACGAAATGGTGTTTGACCAGGTGCCAATTACTCCCTCCAATTTAGTACGTATGCAAAAGTAGGTCTACTCGGACAAAAGATAGTGCATTTGATGTCATTGTTTACTTAAACTAACCAACAAATTGGCAGGTATGAAACTTTTTTCTTGCTTATGGGATTTTAAAGGTATGTTAAAATTGGCATGTAAAAATCTGATACATGTATACTTCAGGAGATACTTGGATTCCATGAGGTTAAACTTAAGGTAAAATATTTAGAAAGCTGTCAAAATTGCAAAATTTGGTTGAACAGACAGGGATTTTTAATTGGTGGTCTAACACCTAAAGAAGTCCGGTTATTGTTTCCGTTATCGGACTGACTTTTAAATTACAGACTAAGCTGGTTCTGGTATACTATGATTACACTACTATAATATATAGAGACTCTCCTATAATATATATTCAGTGAGTGTTGCGGATAAAAAACTTTGCTAATATATAGTAAATTGCAAATACACTTTATTTATAGTATGCAATAATGTATGTTCATCATGAGTATATACAGAAAACGCGATAATAATTGAAATTATCAGAAAACAAAAAATAACAACTTCGGAAATAAGGGAGAGGGCTTAAAAATATGTTGCTGTCTCAAATAAAGGACGTTTATATGTTAGTTATACGTCCTTGCTTTCCCAAAATTCATCAGTTATAAAATATTTTAGAAAAATTCATCCTACAACAGCTGACATACTTTCAACTACGCTCTAAATGCCCGCGATTTCGCGGGTGTGTTCTAGTAATAATTTAATGTTAAACACCTGTCATGCTCAAGTCATTTTTACTATAGTGCGAACAGGTATATTAATATGATATACGCCGTCTGACACACTTTTATATACTTTGTCAAATCCTTTTTATTGGTCCCTTTAAATCATGTGACTTCTATTTCTCAGTTAAACCACTCCAATTTTTATTCTAATAAGGGTTATTTCCCTTTGATTTAGTATCTATATTTATACATGTTCAGACATGTATTTTAATTATTTTAGCATGTTAAAACCTTTTGTTTTTTTATTTGTTTTAGGATTTTTCTTCCATCCTTATTTTTATGTTTTGTTTTGTTTATGTTTTGCTTCTGACTGTTCATTAGGCTGAAATTTTCAGAACATCTACAGGGTTCAAACTATGTTCTGAAACATGTTTTGGAAATTTGAATCTAGGTGAATCCTGAAGCAACATAATACTTTCAAATCTGCATCCAATTTAATTGTATGTGTTAGATAATTATTATATATACGGAATGACTGATAGATGAGAATGATGCTTACACTAAAAACCTTCTTGTACTGGTGAATATACAAAGAATGGTCAACGCTATATCACATGTTTTATACAACATGTACAACACTAAACAGAAATTTCAAGTCAGCAAAATGATAGTTTTTTTCCATTTACTGATGTGCATATTACTTTATATAAGCTTTGGATTTCAATTATTTTGTCAACGAGCATCACTGAAGAGACATGTATTGTCGAAATGCGCATCTGGTGCAGGAAAATTGGTACCGTTAATGTTATTCCTACGATATGTGTTAATTTGATAAACATCGTGTTTTTTTTTCTGATGGAATTGAACACGTTACTGTATTACTAACTACAAATAGTGACTGTATTGAAATATGACACGCCAACTGACGTAATATTAAATGTAAATAGTTACCGCGTGATCACTGTTTGGAAGAGGGTCTTCGGAAATACTGTGCAACTGTTTACTCGCGTATTTGTATTAACACCATATGTGGATTCCTAAAAATTCTAAGGAACTTATGGATAATTATAAATCTCGGTCTTTTTCAAAAATGAGTTCAAACAAAACTTTAGATTTTTAAACCCTGTATACCACCATTCCCCTTGTAAAATTATATTTTTTTTAAAAACTTTGAGCGACAAAATATTATGTGTTTCTCGCTGTATGACGTTTGTATTTTCTGACGTCAGACGCGCGAAGCAATGCATGTGTTTGTTGGGTTTGATGGAATCTTTTTGTGCTTCTAGGTTAAATATTTATTTGCTTTGATATTGTAACACAGTGATGACTGTTGTACCCATATTGTGACAATTTGACCTAGTATGTCTGTTTTGTTCAGGCATCGTTGTAAATTTAATTGAATTGGATGCAACTGTCATACAAGTAAGGGGTTTAGCGCAATCAACATAAGACAATGCCTGTACCAAGTCATGAATATGACTGTTATGGTCCATTCGTTTAATGTGTTTTGTGATTTGATTTTGTCATTTGATTAATGGACTTTTTTCGTTTTGAATTTTTTTTAAAGTTCAGTATTTTTGTGATATAATTTTTTACGTTACTAATTACTACTCACAAAGAGTTCTAGTTACCTTATTCCATTTTTTTTATGTTTAATTCAACTCGTATATATCGAACAGGCCACTAACACACTATGTAACTAATTGATCTTGACGACTATCTTAATATGGCGATGTATGACGCAGTTACAATGTATAAACCTTCAGACCACAATTTCAACACAATATTAAAAAGAATATACATGTATTTCCAGTGAGAAAGTCAATTCTATTATACAAGTTTTGTTCAAAAGCATAACAACATTTTAAGTATATAAATAAGGAGATGTAGAGATATGCAAATGAGACAACTATCAACCAAAGTTCAAATGAAGTGGACATGGAGGTAGGCAATTGGAGGCAACCGTACGGTGATGTATACTGAAGGACACCTACGGGTGCGGGAGTTTCTCGCTACATTGAAGACCCATTGTGGCCTTCGGCTGTTGTCTGCGCTATGGTCAGGTTGTTGTCGCTTTGAAGCATTCCCCATTTCCTTTCTCAATTTTTCAATGTTTGTATATTAAAAACAACACCCTTTTTTAAGATCATAACTCTACAACTAACCGTGTACTCTACATAAGCCGCGCCCACTGCACTTATATAAAATATGGAGGATTCTAGCTTTTCATAAATTATAATGTATTATATGAGGTAAGAAAATATTACCACACAGACACTGTCAGACAGAGAACGAGAGTTGAAATTTGATTGGTATAATATTTGTCGACATTTTATGGCTGGTACTTGATGTGAAATGTCAAATCACATATTACGGAAGTTGTGATAGGATTAAACGCGCATTTTTAAAGGAATTTATCGGTGCATAAACTCGACCGATTCACTCACAAAGACATAATAAGCCCAATGAATGTTATGATATGTTTGTGAGTGACTTGGTCCAGTTTATACACCAATAAATTCCTTTAAAAAGATCCTTATAATTCTTTAAAAGGAGAAAAGGAATATATTTGTCCACACTCATACCATCTATCACACGTAAATTGTGTATTTGTGTCATTGAAAACTAGGTCTTGCGCAAGAATATATTTGTCGGTTAACGCAAAAAAAAAAAATGTACTCAATAAAATGTGCTATCTGATAAAGAATAAACTACAAAAACACTTATTCTCATTCAAACGAATGTTTATGTGTTTATTATTTAATTTAACGATTAACGTGCAGTGAAAATAAATTTTGTTAACGTCAGTGTTATTATCGCCGCCACTTTGTTTACATTGGTTACGAAAAGAAGTTCGGTTAACGTCGTCTATCGAAAATAAACTACGTCAAGATCAACTACCGGAAGTCCTCTAAACCCACCATGTCCACCTATTCCCTAATATGCAAATCATATAGCATACCGAACTCTGTGAGGTCATACATTTTTCTTATCCAAATTCGGAAAAGAATCGTCATAGCATACCAAACTCTGTGAGGTCATACATTTTTCTTATCCGAATTTGGAAAAGGATCGTCATAGCATACCAAACTCTGTGAGGTCATACATTTTTCTTATCCGAATTCGGATAAGGATTGTCATAGCATACCAAACTCTATGAGGTCATACATTTTTCTTATCCGAATTCGGATAAGGATCTTCATAGCATACCAAACTCTGTGAGGTCATACATTTTTCTTATCCGAAATCGGATAAGAACAGTTATAAGTCCTTGATAATGAGTATTATGGATTCTATACAAATTCGGATTACATTAGTTTCTGTCCGATTCCCGATCTAAACTGTGATAATTCGAATATTAATTCTTCTTGTCTTCTTGTCCTAACTCAGATAACACAATGACTACTGCAATTTTACTGTTGAGTCCAAAATATACAAGTGTCGCCTACCATTATTCTTATTTCAGAAATCTCGCTTATCCGAAACACCTATTGACTTGAGCATATGGAAATGCTCAAAAGCAATTGGAAGCTGTTAATTATATTTTAATATTGTAAAGATCTGATAATCCTTAAATCATATTAATAAATCAAATTTCATAATATCACTTATCATATAACATGTTTGGCAACATGTATTCCAAGTGTAAAACTAGAACGCAGTATATATACGTTGTGAAGGTTATATATATTTTGATCGAGTGATTTTTTTCAAAAACCAAGGTCAAAATAAATCATTCATATATATAATTTTGATTAAAAATAAAAAGTTTAACCGAGTTTTTTTTTATTCATAACAACAACAAATTATTTTCTATAATACTATATATAACTTTAATATATATTTAAATGGTAATAGATACTTGCTTGTGACAACAAGTTTACATTAATTAATATTCTTTAGAATTTGAATCAAGCTAAGCGTATCACTTCTGACTATAAATATTTAAATACTTTACAATGGTGGTTATACCTTATTTATAAATATCTAAAAGAAATGTTGTGCATGTTTAACGTTCTGTTTGATCTTTAAAAGAAGGTCATGGTAGTTAGTGTTAAAGGTGATCTTTGACATTTCTATGGGTATATCGTGAGATTGCAATAATTTACATAAATGTTAATCTTCATTGATGTGCATGTGAATCTTTCCCTCTTTTGTTTACTAAAACGCCTTGACGACATCACATTCTGTACACGTATATATACCCCAAAACTTTTCGTATATAGACAATGTATAATTGATAAAGTCGTCATTTCGCAATGGTTTTGTGACTCTCTTTTAATAAAATATTTTACTTTTACATATTTGTCACAAGAAATATACTGGTTGCCATGGTTAGTTACAAATTCTGTGAACGAAATAAATCATAAGTCATAAATCGATTGAGAGAAAACAACTTCGGTTACATTACAAACTAAAAACGAGAGCAACACATCAACTTTAAGAGAAAAACAACGCAACAACAGTAACACTAAAGTACAACAAAAACCAAACGAAAATGTAACACACACAGAAACTGACTATAAGATAACAACTGCCATTTTCCTGAAAAAATGGTGGGTTGAACCTGGTTTTGTAGCTAGCCAAACCTCGTGCTTTATGGTAATGTTAAATATAACACTAAAAGAACAACATTACATGAGAGGACTACTGTACAGTTAAATAAATGAAAGTGTATTTAAGACAGCGAAATACACAAATAAACAATAATATATTTTGACATGCTAATAGATATCAAAGGTACCTTCTCAGTACTAGTATGTTAGTTTTAGTAAAACTTAGATATAAGTCAGCATAACATAGCACTATGTTGCAGTAAGTAAAGTCTAGTAAAATTTCATATAGATTACAAACTCATCATAGGTACCAGGCTTAAATCGTTTGAAAAGCCAGCGTGTTTGTCTACAAAAGACTCATTGGTGACGCTCAAATCAACGAGTAAAAAGGGCCATTGATTTGTTTTGAGGTCTTTGCTCAGCATGTGTTCCATAGAATATGTGATGAGGAATGAATGTCATCCTGGGTCTGGAGAGTTTTGATTATGTGATTTTTTTAATATTTGATAAAGATTTGATTTCAAAACAAATATTTCTACAAGTTGATTAACTAGAATATTTCAATTATTGAATACTTTTTTCTTATATAAATTAATTCATTTCAGTCTTGGATTGTATAGAGTTCCTATAATGAATATCTTTATTATCTATATTTTCTTTATCAGACGTTAAGAATTTTAATATTTTGTTAACAAAGAAAAGTTGGCATATTGTCAATTTCCGATTTAGATTATCCAAGGTCAATTAATCTGTCCTTTAAACTATTATTATGAATATTTAAGAGAATATCATAACGAGCACGGAAGTGTTTTGTAGTTAAACTTTAAATGAACCCGTGACAGATTTTACCATGTAATAACTATCTGATAAAAAATGTATGTTTTGAAATGGGAAAAAAAGTCAAGGATATTACTGTCGGCAAATCCATTTTGTTCAAAATATGTAGATATAAGAAACCAAATTCTTTCTAAGAGGAAGAAAATTTTAATTTATTTAATTTATTTATGATTATTATCTTTGACAAAATATAATTTAAATTGTAATGGGGTCCAACAATTAATAGAGATGTGCGAATAATTTCGTCTCAATACTTACGTAAATGCAGACACTATTGAGGCCAAACAAAAATGTATGTGTGTTTTATAAATACTGTCACATGCTGAAAAAAACCAGGGTAGGTATGGATTTATCTTTTTTTTTTTTTTTTTTTTTTTTAACATTGAGTCTTTAGGGTAGGGGATAAAAATAAGGGTAGGTAGGGGTACAGTAAACACATATACTTTTTTTTTGGCCTAGGAACATTGACTTTGAAAAGGCAGTCAAACTAGATTTGATCAATGAATGTAACAATAACAGAGACGTCATATAAAACATGAAAATACAAAATGAAAACCGAAATGCATACGCCGATCTAATCATACTAGATTAAACCATGTCTTCAATAGAACAAGCAACGATCTTTTTTAAATGTTTAGTACTTGTTGCACGTTCGAAAAAAAAACACCATTGCCAAATGTTCTATAGTGTTAATAGAATGGATTTTTTTTCTCTGTTGTATTTCAAAATGTAAATAGCATTTTCTTTTTAATCTGGAAAACCTAAATATTAGCTGACGCTGAAATGTATTTACTTTACATTAGACACACGTTCATTATAACACACGAGGGGCCAAATGGGGTCACAAAAAAGAGAAAAGGGATGAATAATTTAAAGAATAAATAAAAAATTTGGGAAAATAAAGTATGGAGGGTAACGGAAAAATCTTTAAAAATAAAAGTAAATGGAGAGATTCAAAAGATACCAGAGGGGACATTCAAACTCATAAATAAAAAATAAATAAACTGGCAAAACAATGACTAAAAATCAACAAAAAGACAAACAGACAAACAATAGAATACAATACACAACATAGAAAACTAAAGACCAAGCAAAACGAACCTGACCAAAAACTGGGGTTAATCTCATGTGCTCCGGAAGGGTTAAGCAGATCCTAATGCACATCTGGCACCCGTCGTGTTACTCATGTTATTACAAACCCAGTAAATAGTCTAATTCGGTAGGTCACATTCGTAAAATACATTACTGATTTAAGACATAAACAATGTATAGAGCAAAGATAATTTTATTACAGAAAAAAATAGTAAAAAAAAATGTCATATTCATTTTTATGGAATAAGCCTTATTTTTAAGGATGAAGAAATATGCCATACACATTATAGAATATACAGAAACAGTATAACCCCATTCAGATCCTCATGTACACAGTATATTACACAGGAAACCTTCGAAACGAACCACTTTGTAATATAGGAAGTATTATTAGATAGTTTTAACCAAAGGCGACATGGGTTATATCCGATGGATTAATATATATTTAGTACCTATCTGTGTTAAACTATCTTGATTGAGTGATAAACATTTTTCATCTGACAAGAACATATTAATTTGTTACATATGATTTAAATAAATAGAATAACACATTTTATCTGAATGCATGTTTTTCCATTTCTGACATTATTCAGATATTCGGTTAAATGTTTGATAGGAAAAGCTTAGTTCCCATGTCTGCAATGAATTTGTATACGTCTTATTCATAATCTTATTTTCTTATGATAAAAATTTGCATTAATTTTTAAATTCACGTTATTTCAAATCCATTAACTTTTCAACCAAAAATCTTGATGAAGTTCAGATATTTTGGCCACGAGCATCACTGAAGAGACATGTATTGTCGAAATGCGCATCTGGTGCAGGAATATTGGTACCGTTAATGTTATTACTACCACTGGGTCGATGCCTCTGCTGGTGGACTGTTAGTCCCCGAGGGTATCACCAGCCCAGTAGCCAGTACTTCGGTACTGGCATGAAAATACGGATTTTTTTGTGTTATTAAAATTTGCTGTAACAAAATGTTAGAAATTGTTATAAATTAATGAATGTATCTCCCTCATGCAAAGCTCTGATTCCTTTCACGGATTTGTTTGGCTATATTTTTTTGACCTTTTTGATTATAGCTCTTCATCTTTTATATAAGATTTGGATTTCAAATATTTTGGCCACGGGCATCACTGAAGAGACATGTATTGTCGAAATGCGCATCTGGTGCAGGAAAATTGGTACCGTTAATGTTTTCAGATTAAGGACTGCAAATTCACATTAAGACAGGTACGGTGTATCAAGCTAAACTTTTCTAAAAAGCTTGCTGTCTATAGTAATTGATCATTTTGCTTTTATAGTTGTTCGTTATTTAGTAATTATTTGCAAATAAAATGTACATGGGTTACCCAAACTTGGACTAGAAAAGAGCTAATCGGTTATATAGGTTTTACATTTTCTCTTTTCGAGATAAAATAAAAAAAGGGGTTCAATTGTCAGTCACGTGGATTTTTACCTTTAAAAAAGGTTTTGAATGTAGAGCCTTGGGAGTTCTGGTTACCTGACGTTGTATTTTTTTAGCACTTATTTAAATTATTAAATTTCTGGGATTTGTTTGTATAATTGTGTGTTTGGAAGTATCGTTGTTTTATTACGTATCTGTCTCATTCATAGGGCCTATCCTATATCAGAAAATTGATTGGAATTGAATATTTCCGAATTAAATAACATATTTCAAATTCAACAAATAATACTTATTAATAAATAGAGTTAACTTACCATGAAAGTGTTTTTCTTTTTCTTTTTTTTTAGTTTTAGGTGTGTAGTTTCCCTCTATTTAATTTTTGAGAAACAAAAAATCGTCGCAAAGGGAAGGTTATATATGCTCTGAGTATATGCTAACTTAAAGGTACATTTTGTTTTAATTCCTGACTTTTTTCATTGTACTTATGGTCGACCTATATTTCATGTGCCTTTTGTTATACAACTGGAAATATGGGAAGGGATCTAAAAACAACTAGCTTAACCGATTTTTATAGCCCAATTCAACGTCTGCACTTCAAGGTAAAGACACTCATGAATTACCTAAAATTTGTTAATGTATATTGTTATCTTATTAAACAGCTGTAATTTAAGATTTACTAAATAGAAAGACTATAAATAAATGGTAATTATCTTGTCACATGTTTATCACTCCTATCAAGCAAACTTTAAGTGAAGATTTATTTATTAAATATGATAACCTATAATTACTGTAATCGTATAAGATTTGAGTGTTTACTGCACCTTGTACTTTAAATTTAATAGGTATTTATCATAAATTATATGGTTATTTTTGTTGTTTAAATATTCACTGAGGTCGTTTGATCATAGATAGATATGAGAAAGATAAAATTTTAATAGATTTGAAATTAAAATTTGAAAATGACTTCAAAATTAGTGGGTTAATTGTCTTAAATTGCACCTTTAGAGCTAAAAAAAAAACCGCGCACTGACTGCATTTTTATTTCGCAATTATTTACATTCTATTATTGATATTTTTCAGATTTTGTTGGGTATGACTTTTGGCTTAATTTACTGACAACATTTTCATTTGAACTCTGGTCAGGTTGATACATGTAGTTATCTCATTCATATTGCAACTTATTTTAATGTTTAAGGTGAACCATTTTTAAAAATTTCGAAATGAGTATGAATTAGTTGTAACTATATATTGACATTTCTTCACTAAATTCATATTATAAAAATAACTTCGGCATTATTTTGATTTTGAATTTTGATTTTTATTTTTTTAAATTTTATTTCAGTTTTTCTTCCAACATTCAACCAGACACCTGTATAAAATTTAAATAATACAAATTCACGTATAGGACATACCGAAGTCGGAGAGCCGTTGTAATGGTTAGCGCATCGGACTACTAACATAAAGGTTCCAGTTTCGATCCCTGTTTCGTGGAGAAAATTTCAGGGACTGCATTTTTGGCTCTCCCTCGACACCATTTGGGAGTAAGGTCTTGAGAAATTGACTGACCCGTCTTAAGAAAGGGCCATATCTCTTGCAAGTAAAAGACACCCTTGTAGATTTCGAAAAAGAGCAGGCTAATGTCGCTACAAGACAGCACGCACACCCGCAAAGTGGAATGGGATTAATATAAGTTACAATAACTTGTTTCCAATCTACTATAATACATAAATATTTTTAACTTAAAATTAAATTAACGAAGTCGTATATCACACAGATTTTACTAAACTGATCCGTACATTATATATACATATGTTAATTTTCTTTTCAGATAAAAGATGTTTATTGCACTCTTAGCCATTTGTTTAGATTAAGTATGTCTGCCAGTTAATACTCTCTTTGTCACAAACTCTGTTGCTAGGTTACTGCATATGTGTGATCCTTGGTCGAAATAATAGTGTAGCGTAACTGTTAAAATGGATCTCATTGCATTATATTGTTAACTATCATATTTTTGCTTTATTTGTACTTGTACTTGTAAAAATAAATTCTCCTGTTACCCGTTCTATGTTTAACAAGTGGTAATGTGGATATTTCTTTTTCCTTACCAATTGAATTTGGGGTCCTCTTCGCTGTCCGCGTTTAAACTATGTCGATTTCTTTCAACAACAAATAAATAGAGACCATGATTTTGATTTTAATAACTAAAATTGCTAGTGTATGTTCATTGTCGGGGAAATATAAAACTTACTTGTACTCGCTGCGAAACAGAAGAAAAGCTCGGAGAGCCTCGCTTTTCGTCCTGTTGCTAAAGCTCATACAAATTAATTTTATATCTTCCGACAATGTACATATATTGTATATTTAGGTGACAGGCTTAAAATACTTTATTTTATTTTATGGTCAAGTGTTAATAGTCTTTCCCTTATTAGAGTCAAGTATAAATATTCTGTCCCTAATGAAGGCAATAAAATTTGCCAAACCAACATCATCATTGACTTATTCGATCTACTCTCGTCCTGCATATGAATAAAACATCTGCCAATGGATGTAATGCTATAAACAATCAACTATATTAAATTCCTAACTTATAATGTAACTATTTGTATTTGTTTTAAATCAGCACGTGTAGCGCAATTATCATAAGAGACAAGTTAGACAACGATGTTTATTATGTTTTTTTTTTTTTTACCAACACGCGTTTTTTTTTAACGAAATTAAATGGTGTCTATAAAATCAATTTCATCACGGTATTGTTTTAATTGGTTTCAAAAAAGAGAATGGACAAAAACTAACAATCCTTTTGTATTGATGATAATTACAAACATGACTGCATTTTAAATTACAAAGTAATTGCTTCCATTTCAAAAATATATCGGAAAATATGATTAACTTGTTTTAAAAGCGTGACATTAGTGCTTTTTTTTACTTTGATGTGTCAAATACAAACCATTTCAGTGTTATAAAATGAAAGCCATAATTCATAAATAATTAAATACTTTGCAATTAATTTACTATCTATTTTATCGTTAAAAACGCTGATATTTCAAACCGATACACAACCCCGACAAAACTATTAGCCAATAGAAACGCTACACATCAAGTAAATTGTGCTTTCTTCCAGTTTTAATTTCATATATTAATATTTTATTGTATGACTCACCTTTAGATTGTAATTTACACTGAAAATAACACGTATTAATTTTTTTCTTATCTGTTAACTTAATATTTCCGAGAAATTGTTGTTATAGTCATATGTTCATGAGATACAAATAGAAATTAAAATTAACAAATTTAAAACACATTTCATAATTAAAATAATTGTTTAAAGTATGAAAGGGCTAGTTGTAGGTTGACCGTATTGCACATATCACAAGAAGCGATTCCAAATGAAAACGTTCGAATGGCAAAAATAAATTTACGATTTAATGGCAGTTAGCCGATTTATTTATTGTCCGTTATATAAATAAAACAAAACAGAAAGATTTGGTATGAAAGTCATGCAATGAGACAAGTCTCCACTAGACCAAAAAGGACGGAGAAATTAGCAACCATTGGTTACACTCGTCCTCCCAAAGACGAGCAATACCAACACCGCATAAAGATGTCAAACAATTTCAACCTGAAGACAATAACCGAAAATGGAAGAAAAAAATAACCGTTAACACCAAACACTACTATACAAACAAAAACAAACACATTTACGGCAAACACTGAACCACAGGCGTCTGTCCAGATATGCACGTACAGAATGTGAAGGGTTTAGATCTGTTTGCGTGCACCCAACCCTCTTTTTAAAGACAGTACGTGAGGTAACACATTATAGTTTAGACCAAACATAGCAATCAGCCAAAAAGGCTCAACTCATCAGATCTATACAGAGCTAAATCAAACAACCAACAAACAGAAGATGAATCATATGTATAATGCCTTATTTCTAATGATAATACAAATTAAATATTAAACAAAGTATCTAAAAGTACAGAATAAAAGCAATATAAAATATAGAAATTGATACAGAAAAAAGTACAAAAATACACAGTAGATAATAACGGATTGCTTGAATGAATAAAGGATAGAGAGAAATGGACAGCAATAATAAATAATTAAGAAAAACAGCCTTGAAAAATTAAAAACAATAAATAAATAAAAGGAATGGAGACCCCAACCAGACCCTCATACTTCGAAAACATGTTTAAACAGAAACATTTCCATTCGCAATAACTATTCACACTCTGCTCTCGCATTTCAGAACATAATTCTCATACATTAATGTTCACGTGTGGAAGTCAAATACTTAAATTTTTCTCACAGCAAACGAAACATCATGCAGCTCGAGACCATACAATAATAGGGACATGATATAAACAAACGAAGACATAAAGTATACGGCTGGTAATGAAAAGTGATTAAAGTCATAACACAGCTGCATCATACATAAAATGTAACGGTCGTTCAAGACTGTCTGCTACAGTTTATCATAGCAAATTAACCTAGAATGTATCAACAACGATGACTGTATCAAGATAGTATCGCCAAGTACGTACTGATTACGGATGAGAGAAAATGTAAGTAGTGACAGTTCCATGGTAATTTCTCTGCGTATGCATGTCAAGATATTTTTGATATTACTTATAATTTATCTCGATCGAACTGAACATGTATGTAATATTTGCCACTGGACGTTAAAACAAAAAGCAAACTTTGTCTCGATATGATATATCGTCAAATTTCTTAAACGTTGTTACGTTAATACAATTTATGAAAATAGTTGCGCGACACAACAAGAATAATCCGTAAAGTTGGTTTTTATTTTGATTTTAACTTCTAATTAACTGGTAATAATTAGCAGTGATGAACTAAGTAGTGTATAATTTGTGTAAAAAAGTTTGTAGCCAATAAACTAATAAATAACGATTTACAGCTTCCAGTCATTTGAAAGGAAAAATGAAATATAAATGATAAAAAACCAACAAGAATTAGATAGGCGATAGTTGAGAAAATTGCAGGATTTACTCATTATGTATACATATTTTCAGACAATGTGTACTTGTATTTTTAGCGTCATAAATCATACAACCCTATTTACGCTTATGCGAAACTGAACCGGTCTGTATATGAATCCATCTAGAACGATCAGTTCGCGTTTTTTTTAACAGGCGAGTTCGATCACGATATTTCTTATTTTAATCTAGGGCGTTTACACTGCAATATAATAAGAACCAGCATGACTCTTATAAGTTGCAAAATGTGGAAGATGTATTTGCATGACAAAATGAAATGTAGTGTGTAATATACCGTTAACATGAGACATGCGTAAACATATGCCGATGTCAGTTTTGCATAAGCGTAATTTTAGCTGAGTCACGATCATGACGATTGGAATACCATCTTATAACCTCCTTGGAATACATTTTGTATCTTAGTATTTATAATATTAATTCCATGCATCATATAACCTCCTTGGAATACATTTTGTACCTTAGTATATATAATATTAATTCCGTGTAAGAATGCATGTTTTTCTTTGTAAATGGAATTTCGTAATTAATTTCAATTATGTTTCAGACCATATGGCAGAAAATAATCAAGAGTAAGCTTGACTGTAGTGAAAAGTTTTTTTTTTCTTTCACAATGATTTCTTGCAGCTAATCAATCACTTCCCCCACGTTATTTTGAAGTCGCCATTTACAATATTGAGCTATCCTTTATCGCTACTCTCCCCAGCCTCTTAGCGAATTTTGACATTTGCTTTCTAGTAGAAAGAATACGGAATCCCGATACAAGTATTCTATGTTCCATCAATATCAAACGTTTGATTATTTACCATAGGGTCGGTACCTCAATTAATGGACTACGTGTAGAGGTCAGTTTCAGCATAGTCGCCAGTCAAAGATTCAAAAAGTTAAAGCAACAATGTAAGGTGGTAAACATGCGATTTTGTGTCCATACCATATATATATATATATATTGAACACAACGTACATTGCCATAAATCTAAACACGTTTTAAATGAATTTTTAGATTGCATAATGTCTGCCACAAACACGTATTTATTGTCGTCAATTATCGACTGTTTATAACAGATAGATCATAAATAAAACGCCTTTTTCAATTTAATATTTCGTTGGAAATGGTTTAATAACTTTTATTATGATTCGGGTGTAACCGTTCAGAATAATAATTAAAAACGTAACCATTAGAGCGTCAAATTACTTAATTTTGGTCAGGTATATAATTATGTTTACATTTAGAATCAAATTATATTTACATCAAAAGAAATAGAAATTACAATACACAATAAAATTCAAATACTTCACTTCAACATTAACCTCATACCTTTTACAATTTAAGACTCTCTAGTTTAATACAATTTAGATACATGATTACAGTATACTGTATTTTGAATGTTTTATGGTGTGTGATTTCTCTCTTTATACAATGTACCTATTCGTGGTCCATGAGCACAATTGCGTGCCTAAACATGTTTAATGACTCATTGTCACGCGTCAGTGTCGTTTGCATAACTTTGTATGATCATTTTAAAACCCTTTTGAAAATTATTTTGATTTATGGAACAAACATATTGATCCCATAACCTTTCTTTAAAACACCCATTTGATTTTAATGACTGAATTATGTTACGTAACCAGACTAAACCATGGAGATTAACCGATATCTGATGTATTAAAATAAATATAAAAATTCATCAGAACATAGACAACTAGGTTATGTCATCAAGTACCCGTTTGAAATTACCGTAACAAATATATTCATAGGTCATTTAGGTATCATTTTGATAAAATTAAGGACACAATAACTTACAACTATGATTATTTTAATCCACAGTTTCATTATTTTCCGATATATAGACCTGCATTTAAGCTTTTTTTTTTATCCTTTTCCTTGCTATTTACATCTATCATAATTATGCAAGTGCTCATATTCAATTCCTATTAAAGTCAAATTTATCGACGAAGTGAATAAGAAAATTGAAACAGTGAGTATTCATTTCTTTACTCGGTCCGATTTTCTTCATATTTGCAAACACTAATCTCAGCTTTGACAATTAACATTTGCTTTTCTATCATATTTGAATGTTTCTTTTTTTTTGTTTTGCATCAGCTGCTTCCATATGGATACATGTCTATTTCAACAGCCCGGTACCTGAAAAAGATAAATAGTATATTATATCACTTTGCTGAAACTCTTATTTTGGGTCGGCTAGATGGTTGTAACAAAGACATGGGAGCAAATGGGGTACATTTTTGTAGATACGAAAGTCATGTCGATAATGTTTCTTCCTTAATCTACAATTTATGGCTTTCTATGGATATAAGAAAGAAAGAACAAAAAAAAAACACATCTAGAAAGTCATATACATGTATTGAATATAAGTACGAAATAATAATGACATGACTATTTATGTGTGTTCTTTTTACCTTTCCTATCCCTTACTTTCAGCATTTGTTCATTCGTTTTCAGTTCAATTTCCTCCAATCAATGCAGGTTAATCTTATAGTCCACGATGAACAAATTCTTGAAATGCAAATGCATGAAATCATGAAAGAACATACAATACTTAATATCTGTATTGCAATCATTGTGGACTTCAAGCTGATAACTCTTGTATTTTGTATAGATTAAAGCTATATAAGTGTTTAGACATCGTCAATTTTGTTAATTTAAAAAAAACGAATCGAATTTTGATATTTATTATTTAATTGTTTCGTTTGGGTGGGTCGACACTTTCTATCCATATTTTTCATGTTTATGTGTCAATATCAGTGTTCTCTATTTCTATATAACTAGAACTAATAAAATAAAACGTCTAAAAGTGGTTAAAATATTGAATGTCTTATTTTGAAATGTGTGTTCTGAAAAACAATCATTGTCAAATTTCAAGATGTCGTGCACATTGTCACGTTTTAAAGTATTATCACTTTACTAACTAACAAACATTTGTGCATAATCAACAAATGAACCATAAATTAGGAGACGCACATTAATTGGACTTTAAAAGATTGATAATTATATAAGTGATGTGTAATCTTTTTATACGAGAGTTATAACATTACCGGTACCTATTTTATTGATGCGTGTTACGACAATTAAGCAAAAAATATTGGAAAGCACAAAACCTATTCAAAACACTGAAGAGGTATCAAAATAGAAAAAGAGAGAAAACATGAACTAAACTTAAATTCAACATAGACAAGAAATACATAAGAGAGATAACATTTTTAATCAGAGTTATTTTTAAATTTCAAATAAAACAATATTGAAATTTTCAAACAGTTCATTAGTGCTGTCATATGGGCCTATCATACTTTAAAGGATTTATATTTACTGTACGTGTGGCAGTGAAAATTCCACGTGGAATGATGTACAAATAAAAGGAATAGAATGGCGTTAGACAGGGTTGAATATTGTCTCCTACGATGTTTTCAATGTCCATAAACCTTTTGCCGACAAACCTGACACCATAGCAATGAACATTTTTAATCGTAGTATTTAATTATATTTTGACGACTTAGTGTTGGTATTACCTTAAGGAATAAGTTTGTAATAAAAGATGGATACTTATACCGAATTAGTTTGAAAATTGGCGAAAAAACTTGTAACAATAGTAATAATACCAGCGTAATAAGCTATAAAATCAGTGTACAGAAAAGTAATATCAGCCACCGGTTTTACCCACAGTGTTTTGGCAAACTTTATTCTACGATGGTGGAGCCTATGCTCTTCTATGGAAGTGGAATCAGGGGCTTAACTTATATTGTGAACTACAGTAAACAAAACCGCCTAAATATTTTCATTGATATAGGTAAACGTGCATACGTCAAAAGTATCGTCACTTATTGACATGGACTGGATTTTGACTAAAACGTTATTTAGCATATCTTGTATCCGCTTACTTTGTAAACTCTATAGACTTGATGCGAATCTTCCCTTTAACCGGATATAGAGACGACCATGCAGAAAACGGAAAAGCTGGACATTTCGGGTCAACAAGATGTGGATAAAAGTGAGAGTACTTTTCTGGTACAGAATTCTCGTAGATATCGATTGTTTAAGACTATGTTCACGTTAAAACATATGTACACATACACATTTAGAATACGACATACGCTGAATGGCATTGTTTGCAATAAAGACAAGGCAGTTTGTCAAGCTCCCTATTTGAGACTATGTCGTTATAACAAACTTTGAAATAAAACCATTTCAATGCTGTCTTTTTTAACTCTTATAAAAAATTTGACTAATTGATTGAATATTGAAAATATATTACAAGTATAACTAAGTAAAGTAAGATTACAAATTTGTAAAAATTTGAACTCTGTAGAAACGATAGAATCTAAATAAAGTCTATTTACTAGTACGTTAGAACCATTTCACATTTGACTCGTGCTATTTTAATTGTTATCTTAAAAAGTGATTTTGATTTCTTAATAAGCAATATACTGTACAAAATATAAAAACCATTCGTGTTTTGCTTGAAAAAGAGGCATAAGATACGAAATGGACATTCAAACTCAAAAGTCGAAAATAAACTGAAAACGAAAAGCCAAAAAAGGAAAAAAAAGCAAACTGACAGACAGACAGTTAAACAACAATACACAACTCACAACATCGAAAACTGAAGACTGACCAACACGAAGCCAGTTAAAAACTGCTCATGTAGTTACAAACCTGGTGATAAATCTACACTTGTAGGTCAGATTCGTTGAAAAGGGGGCGGGATTTATAGTTCCAATAATAACAACATGTTTGGCACCTTGAAACTAGTCTAATCCCACCACGTTCTGTATGTGTCCGTTCCAAGTCTTGAGACTGTGATTCAGTTGATTTATTTAGTTGCTGTTTATCGTATTTGTTTTTCTTTTATGGTGTACATAAATCAGGCCGTTTGATATTTTACAATTGTTATTTTGGGGGCTTTTGTAGCTGATTATGTGGTATGGACTTTGTGCATTGTTGTGAACGTAAAGTGGCATATAGGTGTTAATTTCTGTGTCATATGGAGAGTTGTAATGTTGGCAATTGTACCACGTGTTATTATTTTTTATGTATCCGTCGTCATCTGTGAATCATTCCTATCTCTCTAACAAATGTCTAATCAATTCATAGTGTACTAGCTACAGATGCACGAGTGTACTTAAATATGTACGTCATGTTGACTTGGAAAACAGAGTTTGCGATTGTTGAAAAATAACTTGTGTCGAATTTTGGACCATAAAAGATCTGGTCTCACATAAACGCAATGAACAAACCAGACAATTAAAACGCGATTGCAAACTGTTGATATCGATATGGTTTTCATTACAATGAATCTGTAAGTAGATCATGTAGTTGTCCGGAATGTTCCTGGTTGTAGTTAAATGTTCCACAGAAAATTTCCTTGAGTCTGAAATAAGCAAATTAACAACAATACCGAATTCCGAGGAAAATCTAAACAGAAAGTCCCTAAGTAAATGACAAAGTCAAAATAAATACCATTTTGATATCTTTCGTCTCCCTTTTACTAATCCGCGATTTTTACTCATATGATTTGTTACAACAAGAATATATTACCTTATATGTAATGGTAAAACAAACCGGAAAATTTGGTCTTTAATGCTCTTCAACTACATTTGTTATGCACTTTTATCTCTGTTTATTCAAGCGTCACTAATGAGACTTTTTAAAGACATAAACAGCGTCTGGCGTACAACATTTCGATCTTGGTTAGAATTATGAGTTTATCGTAGACAATACCAAATTTCAGTATGTAGCCGTAAACATTTTTGGAAATATGACCGCCAACATTTATACGTATTATACATTTATTGTTTTAAAGAAATTTTAACAATTTCTATAGATTCTAGTTTCTTGATATCAGAACTCAGATGAGTTTTGCTCTTTTTTTGACGGGGGATTTTTAGTCATTCATCTAAAGTTTCCCAGAATTTCTTCATCCTTGGTTTTTAGATTGTTCTCTAATAGCGTTCCTAATTAAGGTTATCTCCGAGGTTATCATCAGTTCAGTTGTCAATGCTTCGATACTGACATTATCTAATGAGATACTTTTCTAAAAATATTTGTTAATAAATGTATAAATTGTCAAGAAACTCAAATGCCCCATTGACAACCATTTTTCTTTTACTAATAATGAAGTTGATACAAATTTATTTTCATTCCAATGCATATTCAATATTAGAATGTAATATTATTTTCTATGCACTTCATTTTTGACTTTCAACAATCAAAACTACAATTTAAATTAGATTTTAATATTGACATCATAGTTATGTAATACAATTTATTTTGTTATATAAGGTAATTTATATTGAGTGTAAATTCTGTAATGCACGTCAATTAATATAAAGGAATAGTTCTCGATCAGTTTGGTAATCGGTATGATATGTGTGAATCAATCAAATGGAACGTGACAAATATTTTCTTAACAACAACTTAAAACTGCAAATACATTTTGTATAATGAAGCTCATGTTTAATCAGGAAAATCTAAAGTATCCACTTAAACTATACATGCATGAACATGATACAAAATAAACGATGTTAATGTTTTTCTGTTGGGTATTGGATTATGTGAAAACACCATGAACGAATTCCTGCTCAAATTTTTGATGACTATTTACTGGTCAAATATTTTGATATAAGGTATTCGTCTTAAATCATGTCGAATGTTTATACAGGAACTTCTTAGGAAGAAAGATAAGAAGTTAGCAATATGCTTTAACTCTACTTTCCGCTATACAGATGATGTTCTTTCACTAAATAATTCAAAATTTGGTGACTATGTTGAACGCAAATATCCCATCGAACTAGAGATTTATAATACTACAGATAATTAGGTCGGCCTCATATCTTGATTTACATCTAGAAATTGACAATTAGGGTCGGTTGAAAACAAAACTTTACGACAAAAGCTTTTCAATAGTGAACTTTCCATTTCTAAGTAGCAACATTCCAGCAGCACCTACATACGGGGTATATATATCTCCCAATTGATACGATATTCCCGTGCTTGCATTTCCTAACATGATTTTCTTGATAGAGGGATGCTGCTCACAAGGAAGCTATTAAACCAAGAGTTCCAAATGGAGAAGTTGAAATCATCCCTTCGTAATTTTTACGGACGTTATCACGAGTTGGTTGATCGTTATGGAATATTCATTTCACAAATGATATCGAATATGTTCCTTACGTCGTAACTACAATCCCCTTCCCTTTCATAAATGTGACCTACCGAATACGACTTTTTACCGGATTTGTTTTCACATAAGCAACACGACGGGTGCCACATGTGGAGCAGGTTCTGCTTACCCTTCCGGATGACCTGAGATCACCCCTAGTTTTTGGTTGGGTTCGTGTTGTTTATTCTTTAGTTTTCTATGTTGTGTCATGTGTACTATTGTTTTTCTGTTTGTTCTTTTCATTTTTAGCCATGGCGTTGTCAGTTTGTTTTAGATTTATGAGTTTGACTGTCCCTTTGGTATCTTTCGTCCCTCTTTTAAATATTTATTTACTTTGATATTGTAACACAGTGATGACTGTTGTACCCATATTTTGACAATTTGACATAGTATGTCTGTTTTGTTCACCCATAGTTGTAAATTTAATGGAATTTGATGTACCTCTCATACAAGTGAGAGGTTTAGCGCAATCAAACCAGGTTCAATCACCATTTTCTACATTAGACAATGCCTGTACCAAGTCAGGAATATGACAGTTCTTGTCCATTCGTTTGATGTGTTTTGTGATTTGATTTTGCCATTTGATTAATGGACTTTCCGTTTTTATTTTTTTATTTTGGTGATCTAATTTTTTACGTTATACTAATTACTTCTTATAAAGAGTTCTAGATACCTTATTCTATTTTTTTTATATGTAATTTTACCAGTATATATCGAACAGGCCACTAACACACTATGTAACTAATTGATCTTTACGACTATCTAAATATGGAGAATTATGACGTAGTTACAATGTATAAACCTTCAGACCACAATTTCAACACAATATTAAAAAGAATATACATGTATTTCCAGTGAGAAAGTCAGTTCTATTATACATGTTTTGTTCAAAAGCATAACAGCATTTTAAGTATATAAATAAGGAGATGTTGAGATATGCAAATGAGACAACTATCCGCTAAAGTTCAAATGAAGTGGACATGGAGGTAGGCAATTGGAGGCAACCGTACGGTGATGTATACTAAAAATGATTGTATATTAAAAACAACACCCTTTTTCAAGATCATAACTCTTCAACTAACCGTGTACTTTACATGAACCGCGCCCACTGCACTTATATAAAATATGGAGGATTCTTGCTTTTAATAAATTATAATGTATGATATGAGGTAAGAAAATATTACCAAACAGACAGAGAACGAGTCAGAGTTGAGATTTAATTTGTATAATATTTTATGGCTGGTACTTGATGTGAAATGTCAAATCACATATTACAGATGTTGTTATAAGATTTAGATTTAACGCATTTTTAAAGGAATTTATCGGTGCATAAACTCGACCGATTCACTCACAAAGAAATAATAAACCCAATGCATTTTATGATATGTTTGTTAGTGACTTGGTCCAGTTTATACACCAATAAATTCCTTTAAAAAGGTGTTAATCCTTATTATTCTTGAAAAGGAGGAAAGAAATATAATTGTCCACACTCATACCATCTATCACACGTAAACTGTGTGTTTGTGGCATTGCATACTAGGTCTGGCGCAAACGTATATTTGTGGGTTAACGCAAAAAAAAAATGTACTCAATAACATGTGCTATCTGATCAAGAATAAACTACAAAAACTCTTATTCTCATTCGAACGAATGTTTATGTGTTTATTATTTAATTTAACGATTAACGTGCATCGAAAACTACCGGAAGTCCTCTAGACCAACCATATCCACCTATTCCCTAATATGCACATCATATAAGAATTATATTTTAATATTGTAAAGATCTGATAATCTTTAAATCATATTAATGAATCAAATTTCATAATATCACTTATCATATAACATATTTGGCAACGTGTATTCCAAGTGTAAAACTAGAACGCAGTATATATACGTTGTGAGGTTATATATATTTCTGATCGAGCGATTTTTTTTCAAAAACCAAGGTCAAAATAAATCATTCATATATAGAATTTTGATTTAAAATAGAAAGTTTAAACGAGTTTTTTTTTATATTCATCAACAACAAATTATTTTCTATAATACTATATATAACTTTAATATATATTTAAATGGTAATGCATACTTGCTTGTGACAACAAGTTTACATTAATTAATATTCTTTAGAATTTGAATCAAGCTAAGCGTACCATTTCTGACTATAAATATTTAAATACTTTACAATGGAGGTTATACCTTATTTATAAATATGTAAAAGATAGTAGATGGCAGTGAAAAAACTATATGATTTTTTTTTATCCTACATTGAACTTTTGATGTCGTCCCTTAAATGATATTGAAATAATTTATTCATTGTATAGTGACTGCGTATTGTACGTTCGTCGTTAGATATGCATGTATGCAATAAAACAAGAAGATCTGATATGAGTGTTAATAAGAGAACTCTCCACCCAAGTCACAATTTGTAAAAGTAAACAATAATAAGTAGGCCTTAAACACGGAGCCTTGGCTCACATCGAACAGCAAACTCTAAAGGGCTCCACTAAAGACTAGTGTAAAACCATTTAAACAGGTAAACCAACAGTCTTTTCAGTATAATCAAACGGGAAAGGAGACGCACTTGAACCACATAAAAAAAACGACAACCATAGAACATCAGATAATTGACTTAGATATACATTTGAATATGAATAAAAACATGCCAACCATTAAATATAAGATTAACCCAGCGGACCTTCACATTTTGGTCATGGAACCTATTGTTAAATATTTTTGATACAATATTACACTGAATTTGATTTTGAAAATTGCATTATGAAGATATTTCAGATTACTGACCTACCACATGATACTATCGTCTAATTACAATTTGTCAAACTTTCTGAAAGATGCAATTTGGCCTGTTAAGTGTTTAAATAATTTGAAAATGGAAATAGGTAATTTGTCATAGACAAACGATAGAGACAACAATCCGACCAAAGTGCAGAACACAGCCCAAAGCCACCATTAAGTCCTCACCATAGCGAATGAATCTCGTACCGGAGTCGAGCTTCAGGTATGCCTTATACAAAGTTCACAAGTTCAGTGAAATAGACTTCGAGACGTAGAAATGGAATAAGAACTTATTTGGGATCTTTTGAAGATTATTATGTGGAATGGTATTTGCTGCTCATTTTTGAAGGCCGCACGGTGGCATATAGTTGTTAATTTCTGTGTCATTTTGTCTCGTGTGAAGAGTTTTCATATTCGCAATCACACCTTTATTTTCTTTTTTTATAAGACTAACAAACGCCGGTGGCTCCTTTTAACGACAGGCGCAAACATATGGCAGGCTTAAACATGAATTGTGAGATCTTAAAACCCTTCCCTATATCTGTACTCAGTGTAGCATAATCAAACACACTGAAATACGCACAGTTAAACTCAGATTAAAAACATCCGAGTTATATGTCAGAATTTGACATTGATGCATAAATCAACAAAGGACTACTAGCACATCCTGATATGCTTGCTCCAGACTTCAATCAAAGTAATTAAAAAATTGTGTCCTACGAAAATCAGGCACTGGGATATGTTAAACCAAAAGGCATCGGTTCTGTTGATTTACATACCGGGTTTTCTACACAAAGTAGACATAAACAAGCTTGGTA
Source organism: Mytilus edulis (assembly GCF_963676685.1). NCBI lineage: Eukaryota > Metazoa > Mollusca > Bivalvia > Mytilida > Mytilidae > Mytilus > Mytilus edulis. The sequence continues at coordinate 65,728,706 of NC_092349.1, forward strand.
TATAGAGATCATTTACAACACGTTCTAGTAAAAGACGGTGTGCTATTGTTTGTTTGTCTTTTTCATTTTTAGCCATGGCGTTGTCAGTTTGTTTTAGATTTATGAGTTTGACTGTTCCTTTGGTATCTTCCGTCCCTCTTTTAAAGGCTTGAAATCTAATTGATGTTTAACATTGAACTTGTCTGAACTGCATGCACATATTTGATGTGAAACGAGTCATGGGCATAGTTCATTTGAAAGTATATTGACATTTTGAAATGTTTTATTGTAATCCATTATATCAGTTTGTATAAAGTTTTTATTTCATCTTCAACATGTCTTTGATGTTCAAAATTAATTCCTGAAAGCGAAACAAACTTTAAACAAAAACAAAAATTCGTCGTGTCGTAACTTCGAGAACCTGTTAAAATAAATAACATATTTGATTAATTCATAACGATTCTAAAAGGAAACATAATTGACATATAATAGTGCTTAGAAGTATTCAAACCATACAAGCACGATATCTTGAATAGAAATTAACAAAAGTATTTATTGGAAACATATGTTGATCACTTGCGATTGCACAATCTGTTACTTTGGATTTATTATTATTCGTTGGATACCAATTTTCGTGGGTTTCATGGATACAGGTGAACCACGAATACAATCTTCTAAGAAAAACATATTTCAATAGGCTTTCTATACAGAGATTGGCAAAACCACGAAATCATATATCCACGAATATGCAAGTTTTTAGCAATTCACGGAAATTGATACCAACGAAAATAAATGAACCCACAGTAATTATGTAAAGGACAAATATTTACAAACGTCGTTTATTTAAAACTTCTACAAATTATTCAATAGACTTACTGAAAGTTAAAGCATCAATGTTAGGTAAAAATAGGTATTTTGTAAAAGGTACATTGAGTGTAAATTATGACATAAATTAAAATTTATCTCAAGGTGTTTTTGTGATTTGACTTTTTATCTGGAACAAGTAGCCATCTGGAAATAAATGCACGACTTTGTTTTACAATAAACACCTTTATCCAGGTTTATATTTAGCTATTAGGTATTTGGTTAAAAAAAAACCACTGAAACAAATTTGTACTCAAATGTTCTTGATCAAGTCTTTCTGGCATAATTGAAGTATATGAAAAAACACGAACATAACGTTAAATAATTTCACGCATGCGAGGCGCTTTTTTCTACTGAATGAGAAATATTTATGACGATAAGTTTCAAATCATGTTCACTATATGCTTTTCGATTAATATTTTTTTATAATTTTCACACATTCATTCGAAGAACAATGTTAATCCCTAATCTTGTGCTTTATAAATAGTCTTTCGTATAAAAACCAAACGTCAATTGCATTAAATGATATTGTTCAAATTTTATCCAAATAAAGGCAACAGTAGTATACCGCTAACCGCAACCTGCATAAGATCTTACCTATGAGCGCCTACCCGTACATTAACAATGGCATGATGTCTGTATCTGTCCAAAACATAACTTATATCATCACCGCAGGCAACATTAATTATGTTAGCCATCTTAAACATGTACTATATATTATTAGTAAAATATATATACTCATTTGAGCCAAAAAGGAGCTACATAATACCTATTTTGGAAATTTTGAATACATCGTTAAGTTGAAGCCTATTATGAAAAATGTCATTTGCGAATTGTTTTGAATTTCATTTTTCTCATCTACCACAAAGACGTAGTGTCCAATCTCAGTTATTCACCGGAATCAATTCCGGATATGCGAAAAAGGCCTATTTAGTGGTTAAAGCATGTGTGATACTGGTTTGGATCACATACCGTGAATTATAGATCGTGTGAAAATAGTTATCAAAGGTACCAGGATTATAATTAAGTACGCTAGACGCGCGTTTCGTCTACATTGAACTCATCAGTGACGGTCAGATAAAAATAGTTCAACACTTCCTACTAATAGATGGCTAATTGCGTGCAACCTATTTGATGTTTACCATTGCATTTGTTTAAACTACATGTATATATTTGACATGAAACGAGCCCAAGGCATAATTTAATAGAGAGAATATTGACATTTTGAAACTTAATTTTATATCATATTTTAATGAATGTTATATCAGTTTGATATTCAATTTTAATTTCTATTTTATCCATATGCAGTTTATCAAAATAATCCTGAAAATGCAAACATTCATTACAAATAAGAATCTGTCGTGTCGGAACCTGGACAACCTGTTGATAAAAGAGTTATCCAAGGTATCAGGATTATAATTTAGTACGCCAGACGCGCGTTTCGCCTTCATAAGACTCATCAGTGACGCTCATATCAAAATAGTTATAAAGCCAAACAAGTACAAAGTTGAAGAGCATTGAGGATCCGAAATTTCAAAAAGTTGTGCCAAATACGGGCTACGGTAATCTATTCCTGAGATAAGTAAATCCTTAGTTTTTTGAAAAATTCAAAGTTTTAAAAATAAGTAATTTATAAAAATGATACATAATTGATATTCATGTCAACATTATCAATCAATTCATATCTATGTGAACAGGAAATAATAATTACATATAACAGTGCTGAAAATTTTGAAAATCATCTTAACACGATATTATTTTGCAAAAAGTCTAAATGAAAATAGGGACAATATTAAAACGTATATATTAGAAAAATTGGTTGGCCAATTGCAACTGCTCCATCTGCTGTTTAGGGAAGATGACAAATATTTCGAAACGGAATGTGAAAATTTGATAAAATTGATTCTTACCGTTAATGAACATGAATGTGTCATAGTTATGTAATAAAAGTTTATAATGCGGTAGTCTATCAAGTGTAACATGACTAAAACATATATTGATTTATCAATTTCGTAATGCATCTATCAAATAAAACATATTAAGAGTTATTTCGTACACAAAATTTTATTTATAGTTGGCATCAGGAAATGGTTGAATAGTTTCGTATTTCTATCTGAAACATCTGCGATATCCATCCATTTGTAATATTAATGCATTTTAGAATATTCCAAAAAGGTGTATATAATCCATGTACCTATATAGCTATCAGGTATTTGGTTATATGTAAACCGCAGAAACCAATTTTGACGCATCATGGTCAAGTCTTCCTGGTCAAACTGAAGCGCTTTTCGTAACTAACTGAGACATATTTATTACAATTATAGTTTCAAATCAAATTTATGTTTTTGATCAAATAAAAATTTCACAGTTTTAATAATTCATACAATAATTCAATCATTCGATGTGCATTTTAGAATCCCTTATTGCCTGTTCGATACAAAGTCTTAGGTATAAAAATCTAACGTGATACACGTTGAATGATATTGTTATAATACATTTTCCAATGTATTGATGATTCACACTACATTAGTCGATTCTTGTGTAGGTATAGTTTTTTTTGTGTGCAACTTGTGTGTATCATTGATAATATACATTTATATATACACAAGTATGGTCACCAAAAAAAACAATAAAAACCAAGAGGACATTTGTAGATTCAAAGTGGACATAACATGAGCGCTTAGCTGTACCTTCACAATGACAAGAAGTTTATTCTTATGTCCAAAACATAACTGAATAATTGCATGCTACACTAATTGGTTTTCATACAGATAGTTGGTCGATTAGCCATTCTAAACAATCGCTATATATTAAGTGTAAAATTCTATTTGTAAAGTCGAAAGGCAGATATCATGAAACCTATTTTGAAAAGCTTTGGATACAACGTTGAATTCAACTTTATTCTAAAAAATGCCTGTTTGGATTACCTACCACAAAGTATTAACGTCCATTCACAATTATTCACCCGAACCACTTCATAATAGGTAAAAAGGACAGATGTAATAGTTATACACCGAGGGAAAGGTGTGTCTGGATAAAAAGAAACCGTCGGCTGGAGGTCGGAGGGGTTTCTTATCCAGACACGCCGTATCCCGAGGTGTATAACTAACATACACCCCATTCTAAACTAATGAAAGAAGAAAAAAAACGATAGCATATATTTTATTGACAATATCAAACCATGATTTATAAGATTGTTTTTATTACACGAAACCCCAATAGTAACTTTTTTTGGTTATCTTCGTTCCAACTTTGACAAGTGAGTATATTTTACGAATGTTAAGGTTGTTTTGCATATTCCAATTAAATCCTTGGGTTAATATGGACCAGCAGGTCAAGGTTGACCGTATCGTGTATTCATATATTACAAACAAAAAATACGTTATGCTTCTTGTATACAGTTGTCAATATGGAAGCGTATGACACGGATGGCCTTTTTTTTGCAAGCGTTGGATTTGGTAGAAGAGACTATAGATAAAGGCATTATTATAACCCAAAGTACTTACCTGTATCAGTTTAATAAAGGTAATCATAACTATATTTTTTATCTTACGGTTTTATAGAGAAAAAAAGCCCCACTCTTCTCGAGAATAAATAAACATTTATTTTTGACCTACAAAGGTATAAGTGTGTCTGCAATAGAGACCCGACTACCGGACACGCTCAGGATACAAAGATACAGATTTACTATGTCGTAACTCTCTCTTTTGTGGAGAGTGGCTGATCCAGCTGGGGGTTCCCAACTCAACAGAAAGAGGACGGGGTTCCAATCAGTCAAATGCATTGATGTTTAAAATCGGGTCCAACCCACAGAACCCCCTTTTCTTTAAATAAAAAAATATGACTGGGAGAAAAAAATATTACTTTCAGCAAAGGAGTAATTAAAGGATTTGTTTGTATTCAAAATAGATGCTTGAATTTTTTTCGCTATTGGAATTTCCTAAAATATATTTTGTTTAATATCCTGAAACAATTTGTAGTGATTTCTTATGTTGTTGCTATTTAAAGAATAATCAAGTTATATTGTTACGAATAACAATGGACTTTGTTTGCGGGATGTAGTAGCAGGGGTTTCTAGAAATCCCGCTTGTCACAGCCTGTGGTCAAAATCCATTGTTATTCGTAACAAAAGATCTATTCAATTTACACGTGTTTCCGAAATAGAAACTATAACAATAGAACTGGGGTGTTATATATATATAGTGGTTTTAACATTTGTGAGTCGGTTTTGGAGTACATATATAGTTTATTACATACGAAATAGACATCAGCACATACAGATCGTGTGCAACACTTCCCACTTACATGTATAGACTGTTGATGGTTAGTCATCTAATTGATGTTTAACATTGAACTAATCATCTGTATGTTCTTATTTGACGAGAAGCGAGTCGAGTGCATAATTTTAACTACTGAAAGAATATTAACATTTTGATATTTTATATAATAACATATATTTTGTATCTATTAATTCAGGTTGACATTCTATTTTGTTGTTATGACATCTATTAGCAGTTTATATAATCGTTTTTGAAAATAAATAGTCACACTTATAAAAACAAAGAATCCCTCATGTCGTAAATTGAACAACCTGTTGATAAAAAATAACAGAATAAAGAAAAAATAACAGAATAAAGAAAAAATAACAGAATAAAGAAAACATAACAGAAGAAACTAATTAGTGTAAATAACAATGCTAAATATTTTGTTTTCACGAATGATTATATCATTCTGAAAGTCTTAATGAAAATAGTGACGAAATTTAAATTTTGTATTCGGAACACAAATATTTGGGTAGTATTAATATTAATTCACTCGTAGTGTCCTTGTATTGGACATACACACAGGTATTCTTAAATCAGTTGTTGCCATAACACTGATTATGTTCATATATATTTATAGATAGTAAGATACTTAACCCATAACTGGAGGGATAGTGTTTGATTTTGATATGAGTTTCGGTTGTTACCCTTTCTGACATCGGACTTGGTTTTACTGTGTGTATTACTGTACATTTGCTAGAGGTACAGGTGAGTGGGAGTTGAGATCTTGCTCAAAATATTTAAACCCGCCGCATTTTTGCGCTTGTCATAATGTCTTGTATGATTTGTAATCTTAGCTCATTTATTTGTTTAAGAGTTTAGTATGACGTCCATGTTTACTAAACTAGTACACATTTTGTTAAGTACCAATCAAAGCTAGCCTTGAGGTGCGGGATTGTCTAGCTGTGTTGATGGCCAATTGCTGTCAATCGGCTGTTTTCTGCACTTTGGTCGGGCTGTTGTCTCTTCGACATATTTCCCATTTCCATTCTCAATTAAATCTTAATCAATTGCAACAGCACTGTCAGTTGTTAAGTAAATGACAACTATTTACATACTAAATTTCAAACTTTATTAAAATAACCAACATCCGTATATAACTGAAATGGTTACTGTCTATCTAAAACAAACCTGTGATAGGTTTCCTACAAACAAAACATTTGCCGGATGCCCAGGATAACAAGTGTGTATTGCAACTACTGAAGTTGACAAAGATTAAAAGCGTATGTTTAGTAGCTTGACTTTTTTTTTGAAAAAAGATAAGGCAATTCCATTTGATGTAAAACGAGCAAAGAAAATGATTTAAACTAGAATGTAAAATTCCCCTACTCTTTGATTGTCATTTATCACTGCGACATGAGTTTGATATTGGATTATCGTTTTTAGTTTATATATTTGTAGTTAGCTGTTATGGAAACAGCCATAAAAAAACCTTCATGGTTATGTAATATACTTATTATGTAATTTAACTTCAAGAACATTAAATGTAAATTTTAGCACGAATTCGTTTAAAGTGCAGTTGTTTGATAAGTTTCGTGATCGGTATTTTGTGTTCAGCTGTCAAATAATAATACGAATTATTTTTCTGAACGAAAATTCTAACAACATCAAAATCTGTATTTAAAGAAATTATGTTTCGTGGTATGGTTTACATGACAGCCGAAAACGGGTAAATATTGTCTGATATTGTTTCTTGAATATTTTTGATAGCCAATTAGAATATGAATGCATGGTTTTGTTTTATAATATAACGCTGTAAATAACCCATGTTGCTATAAAACGGTCATGTAATTAGTTTTATTAAAACCCACGCAACCATGTACTTTTCAAAACTTCCTTCATGGTCAAATCTTCCTGTCAAACTCAGGTATTCGGATGACTGAGACATATTCATTATTATAATTTTTCAAATTCTGTAATTTGGATTCATAAATTTTCGTTAACTAACATTTTCGTGGACTTCGTGAGAACAATTTAAACACGAAATTAAGTGTTCAACGAATGACATATTCTTAATAGTCTTGTACACAAATTTCGACAAAACATCCATATTAAAAAAAAAAACGCCTACACGAAGGTTTCCCTTAATCGACGAAAATTGGAACCCACGTAAACAAAATGGATACGTAGTAAATAGTTTAGTTTCAATTGAAATACATGTTTATAAAATTCGCCCAATTATCCCAAATCTATTTTCGAATGGTTGATTGTTTGCAATATAAGTACATTCTAATATCTAGACAGCCCCTATAAAACGGATTTATGATCTGAGCGTCACTGACGAGTCTGATGTAGACAAAATGTGCGTTTGATGTATAAAATTTTAAGCCAGCTGGTACTTTTGATAACACATTACACCACTTGGTCATTTTTATAAATTTACTGTTTGCAAAAGTTTGAATTATTTGCAATAATAAGGATTTTTTTATCCAAGGCATAAAATACCGTATTTGACACAGCTTTTTGGAATTTTGGGTTATCAATGCTCGTCAGCTTGTTTTGTTTTTTAAACTATTTTGACCAGAGCGTCACTGATGAGTCTTATGTAGATGAAACGCAGGTCTAGCGTATCAAATTACAAGGATGGTACCTTTGATAACTGTATTTGATATTGTAATTATGTTCTACAATGTATTGAAGACGCGTGTGGTGTATGTTTGTCAAGTGTTGTGTATGTTTTGTACTTGTGCGCACCTAATATGTATCATCGATACTATAAATTTATATCTACACCAGCATGGTCACCAAAAATGTAAGGATTAACCCAAGGAACTTGCGTTGTTTGAACTCGAAGGTTACATGTTTTAACTGTTATTCTGAATAAGAGCGTACCAATGATCACCTACGCATACCTTAACAATCAGTTGATGACTATTTCGGAATCCAAAATATAACTGATCTTCTTTAATATGGGTTTTGACTTGTATTTCATTGTCCTTGAACAATAAGCCATCTTAAACATTGGATACATATTATATATAAAATAATCTTTTCATACAAAAATAATTGGATGAATTGAACGTTTAGTAGAAAGTTTTGGACCCAATGTTAACATGGTTAAATTTTAAACGGATTCTGAAAAATGCATTTCGCAAATATTTTCTGATATTACTATGCTTACCTACAACAAAGTACTAGTGTCCAATCAAAATTATTAACCCGAAGCACTTCCGGTAAGATGAAAAAGCCTGAACATATTCAAATCATATTCGAACCAAAAATGCCTCTGTTCTGGTAAACATGGCGAGAAATCTATACGCAAAAGATGTCAACATATAGAGATCGTGTACAACACTTCCTTCTAAAAGATGGTTGATGGCTTCTACTGTAATGGATGTTCGACATTGAACTTGTCTGAACTTCATGTACATGTTTGACGTGAAACGAGTCAGTTACATAACTTGTTTACTGAAAGTTGAATGACATTTTAAACATTTTATAAAGGTCTTAATCTATTTCAGTTTTGTTATAGATTTTCATTGTTATGTTATCAATTATAAATTTATAAAAACTGTTCTTGCAACAGCACTACACGCACACACAAAAAAAAGTAATCCGTCGTGTCGTAACCCGGACGACCTGCTGATTAGATAACATGCTGAATTATTCTTAACGATAAGAGTAGACATACATTATGATTAATGTTTCATTACAGTTTTCAAGTCATCTATCCTTAACACAATACTATCATTTGCATACTTTGAATTGATAAAGTGACCAAAATAAAAGTGTTTAATTCATATATTACAAGAATTGTGTGATTAGCTTCAATTGCACAATCATCATTTATAAAATGAGAATGAAACATTGTTCTAATTATAATCCCAAACTTCATCAACATTAACACTACCATTATGGAACTGAAATATTTGCTGTTTATTTGCAGCAGTCCTTTAAACAGCCTTGCTGCAAACATAACATTTGCAGGAACCCAAACAAACAAGTTATTGTGGCAGTTACTTAAGTTGATCAAGTCAGTACTTTTACTTATATGTGTGCCTTTTTCGATTGCAAGAATTAATTTTTGTCGACGTAATTTTGTATCATCATTGTCGTATATTACCATCTCATATTAGTGTCGTTTGGCATATCTTTACACTCTTATATGTGTTTACTTTTTTGCACATTACCGACCCGATACAAATAAAACAAAACCATTTTTTGTATAATATATATGTATATATATATATACAGCTTTAATCACAAAAAGCAAATTGCAAAGGTATGAATATAAATATACATTTTTCAATATAGGTAAATTAATAATGTACTATTAGATTGTACTATTCCGATTTTATTTACTTGTAATTTATGACTGAGACATGACAGGTATTTAATAATTGATTTTTATAACATGTATTTGTACTTTTCGGTAGGGCAACAGTCAATAAATGCATCATAGTTATGTGAAAATGCAGATTTGTTGAAATAACTTCAGGAATAGTATACATGGAGTGTAAATGACAGGTGTTTGATAATAGATTTTCTTTATATTTATTTGTACATTTTTTGGTTGGGAAACAGTCCATAAATGCATCATAGTTATGTAAAAAAAATTATATGGTTGAATAACGTCAGGAATAGTATTCATAGAATGTAAATGACAGGTGTTTGATAATGTGTTTTTTTTTTACTTTTATTTGTACTTTTCGGTGGGGTAACAGTCCTTAAATGCATCATAGTTATGTACAAAAACAGATTTTTTTAATAACTTCAGGAATAGTATACATAGAGCGTAAATGTGGGGTTCAGTGTAAATTTATAATATGCAAATGATATTTTTTTCTCATTTACGTAATTGGTATGACGTTTCCATCAAATCAAATTGGATATGACAATTATTTCCGAAGCAACAACTCAAAATTGCATCAAAATATGTAATAAGAATATCTCTTGTTTCTTTTATTAGCAAAACTGATAGAAGGAAACGGGAAAATATTTTCTGATATTGTTTCTTGGAAATCCACAGTTGTCATTTACAATATAGATACGTGATTATTTTACATAAATTATTTTAGAAAATTTACAAATCGATTCATATAATCCATGACGATATTTTGTTTTTGGTATTTGATAATGTGAAACCAAGGTAACAAGTTCTGGTCGAATCTTCCCAGTGAAATATTTTGCTACCAAAACTTTGTTTATGTCAAAACCCTAGACAGGACCTTCCTCGTCAAATTGAAGAACATCGATGACTGCAACTTATCTACTATGATAGTCGTCCAAAATTTTGTCGGCGTTTCAGGTAAATTTGAATTGTATATTTGCAAGTTTCATGCCATAATTCGAAATGCATTTTTGAATTTAAAATTTTTGGCACTGTCAATACTGTTTAATATCTACAATTCTAGACTGGAATACATTTACTTTTTTTTGAAAAACTTAACATGAAACAATGTATCGGTAACTAGTGCAGTCTTCTTGTATGCATCAACGACAATGAGATTTTTTGTTATTTAGTATTGAATAATTAAATAATCAATACATTCCATAATTTGAAAATCTGAAAAAGGTATTTTTTGCGCTTTTTGCAATCAAATCATAACTATAGCTACCATATAATTGAATTATAATTATCTGTTTACACACATGCTCACTTTATAATATAACAATAAACATAGAGGACCTTCGTAGTTTGGACGAGAACCTAGACGTATATAAACCATATTTTGAGTATGTCCATCCATAAGCCCCTAGCTGTTTCTTAAGGATGTTCGCTGCTCAGTTTCAAAATAAATAACTTTAAATAAAACTAGTATGTATTGATAGGTAATAAATTCAGGAATCAAAAAAGCAAAAAAAACCAAAATATAGGGGTCAATGTGCTCGTTTTCGAGATATTAGCCATTGGAATTTTGGTGGGAAAAAGTTCTCTCTTTATTTCTTATAGCTTTATCATTGACCAGTTAAAAATCTCAAATACTATTAAAAAATAAATAAAATTTTATAAGACTTGTACAAACGACTAATAATTATACATGTAAAAGATTTATAAAAAGAAAAATGGGGGTTCATAAGGATTTTTTTAAGGCATTCACATGGATAAAATCAGAGGATGCCGAAAATCTGACAAAAATTCCAAAACATGACAAGCAGACATCCTTAACTGGAAACAGGAGAGAAAAAATGTATTGGTTCTGGAAAATCTTTCCTAAACACAATACTATTTGTGAAGTTGATATTATCCCTTTTACAAATTATAAGTACACAATCAAGAGTTTGTTGACTGAAATGGAGTAAATGTAACAGTTTCACGGATACGGTCTTATTAACGTGGCTACAATCCAGTCATCTTTTTCCGACACTACACCATTTGAATAAGAATTATTAACGGATTTGTACTTACATGTGGGCCAGGATCTGAACCCCTTCGGACCAAATCAGATGAACTCCGGTTTTTGGTTGAGTATTGTTGCTCAGTGTTTTTTTTTCCTTATGATTGTGAATATTTTGTCGTTTCGTTGTTGTTTTAAATGTCATGACATTAACATTTACGAGTTCTAATACGATTTTTTGTATCTTTTGCTTCTTTTCTTAAAACAGCTGACCCCAAAAAGTGACCATATTTAAAAATTATTCATAAGAAACTATGGTTGATCAACTATAATTGCACAATCAGTAGCTTATATAGGCCAGCATAACAAATATTTCAAAATCAAAATGTAATGTCAAACTTATTCTTACAGATCTGTAAGGGTTGCTGCTTTTCTGCAATACTATTGCAAGCTTGTTGTAAACAAAAGTTTTCAGAAAGGCTATGACAATTTTTGTTTTTGGCAACAATTTCTATTAATTTGTCAAGGAATATCAATTGCGAGTCAAATTAAAATTGCAAATTAATTGCCATTCTCTGCTATTTTACATTACAACGAGTCAAAAAAGTAATTTAAATTAGATTGTAATTGTCCAATTTATTTGATTGTAATCTATAACAGTTTATAGTACCTGAGTTTGAAATTTCATTTCGATTTTCATTCAACATGTTCAGTTATTTCTAAGTTTTGCAATATAACGTGGTAATTACGGCATAACATTTCATTTATTTCTAATTGATATTGTTTAATCAGTTATGTAATCAGTATGATGTGTCACACAATTCAGTGGACCATGAGGAAAATTTCAAATTAAATTAAATATAATTGACAGCAGGACACAGTATATCTTTCTGATTCGGTTTCTCGAAAATTTTAAGTAAAATCTTTCAGAAATGAATGAGCGATGATGTTTCAAAAACCCGTGTTTATATTTTGCTTTGAGGTATTTGATTACATAACCACCCAAGAATCTACGTTTGTCGGAAAACTTTCGGGCCAAGTTTACCTGGTCAAATTGGAGTACATGGACGACATGGACATTTTAGTAATGATAATCGCCAAAATCAGATGATGTTTTAGATCATATACAAATCCTTATTTAGAACTTCCACGACATAATCATGATAATTCGAAGTACATGTCTGACAACTTATTTGAAGGACAGTGGAGGACCATCATTCAGTATAGATGCAACCTTATATAAATGTCCGTATAAGTATACCCTTGATTTTGCAAAACCACACGCTGTTATAATATAGCAATGACATTTAAACAATGCACGTAAGTATGTTTATTTTCTGATCTGTAAGGAACATCTCTACATTTAAAGTTTTCATATGTATAAAAAGATGATGTTCGTTATTTGTATAATTTGGTTGTTATGGTGTTTCATTCATTGTTTCGTTTTATTTGTTCACATTTTGTATAGACTAAAGAAGATTTAAGAATTTACACTTTGAATTATTTAGATACCTATGCGTTATTGTAGACTATTTGTTTATAGCTTTAAGAGCTTTCCTTCAGATTTTGTCTCAATGATATACATCTCAAATTCTTTTGACAAACACATTATGTTTTAATGCACGTTGTTTAACCAAACATAAAGTATTTATGTGCTAAAATGCTCCATCTATTTTGAACATATGTGTAAATAACTGAGCACATCCAATTATTTACACTTCAACATTAGCCTTTACTTTCTAAAATCAATAAAACAAACACAAGTTGGGATACTGAATGGCGCAGTGACCACCTCGATCACTTCTTTAGGAAATTTGCTGTAAGCCATGTATGACAATAATTGAAGACTTGAGGAAAATGCGTTGAAGCATTATAAAATTAACATGGTTATTCGTATGATTGGTGACATATTATGAGTAGTAATTTAAACCAAAATCGCCGCGTCAAATTATGGACTAGTTACATGTTTATTTTATGGTAATAACCGCATATGTTACTAGAATTCAAACTGTTGGTGGACAAAATAAAGCCGAAGTTGTAGTAATCTTATCGAGACCAGATTTTCTTATAAAAAAAACCCGCTTTGGTGTTTTGAGTTATATAAAGGGTCACTAGCAACAATTTTGACACGCTATTAGAATATGAACTTTTCATTCATTTTTGATATATCTGGATAATATATTTCCTTATCGTAACCAAATCGAACACATCACAGGTGTATTATAGGTTTGCAATATATAATCATTAAACTTCATTCAAATCAGTGTGCATGCGATATTTGATATAAATTGGATATGAAACATGCATGTTGCAAGCATGTTCAGGGATTGAAATAAAAAGATCGCCAACCTCTAAAAGTGAAACAAACTTCGCACAGGAATAAAACTATATTTTACGTATGGTTTGATTTTTTTTCTTTTTTTAATTAGTTTTTTTGGTCACTGTTTTTTTAAATATATTTGTTTTTTCTCTCTCGCTATTTTGACTTAATAACTCGACGCTACATGTACTATTTTATGTTATGATATTGACCTAATTTTACTAAAAAAAGTCAATATCTAGTCAATATAGTTAATTTAATTGCCAAAAATAGTAGCATCGAGTCAATTTCAGTTTCAACCTTACGATCGTTACAGATACTAAAATAAAAAAAAAATACCAAACGATAAAAACTCAGAAACAGCAGAATGATTTAGGAAATTTGAGGCCCCAGGGGCAAAAAACATAGAAAATTGCCCCCCCCCCCCCTTTGGGTCATAAAACAAATAATTTAACTTGTAAATGCTATGAGTTTATCATTGTTTATGATTTAAAAGTTCTTGATATAGAAAACAATAACTGCTTGGAAGTTATGCAAAAATCAGAAGTTAGCAGTCATCTTTACAACATTTTAAGTGAATTTATATCTCAGACTGGTATCTGCATACATACAATTATTGCAAATATGGCTTTGTTTGAACACTTCTAGTATATATATTAACTAAATTGTGTCCGATATATGGTTACAGATGATACGTTTGTGACAAGAATTCTAAATTGACCATTTGAGGCAGAAAATGTGTTCTTTAATTGACAAATAGGCATACAGTAAGATGTGGACTGGAGACAGAGGCTGGATTGGATACTTTATATAATCTTATATGTTGTAATGATTGACTGCTAAACATTACATTCATAGTATGCTGATATGCTTTCAATATGTTATCAAAACAGTTTTAAACAGGTTCTAGGCATTTTTTTTATCAGAAAATATGCAAATAGTTGCACTTTGTAAATACAGCTGTTTCTCAAAACACGCCTCTTTTGGGGAGATCTTGAATATTCATAGAATTATTTTTTTTACATACTGGTTCCCAGTTATGCTCTCTGTGTTCCATCTCACAGAGACATAACTTGGGAATGTTACCAGTAAATAAACATGGTCATATTGTTTACATTGAAATCTGTGGTAACCTTTCATTCGAGGAAGGGGTAGTTAAGAAAATTAGTGTTAGTTTAAACTCTGAGAAGTTCAGGGCATATAAACGTTGAAAGTATACCACACAGCCCTATAGTTGGACCTTTGAAACATATTAAGGTGCATATGAACTTTCAATTCTAGGATAAGATTTTTTTCAAAACTTCATAGTAAAAGTGGTACAGTTTTAGCCGTAAAAGGAGTTCCTATGGGAAATTGCATTGTCAATATTTACAGAAATGCAACCTGTAGATAGAGTTAAATCATGCCTGTAACATGTGTAAAGAGTAAATCATGCATGTAAGGAGTAAAATCATGCCTGTAAAAAGACTTTTTGCTGTTTTCTACTTTATATGATCTGTTAAATGTACCAGACAGCCATCGGTAGAAAATGACGCTAATTGTAAGTTCACAGCCTTTTCTAATATCTATGAAACAATACTTAATAAACTGACAGGACGATAATTTCAGGCTTTAATCGATCCTCTTTCTTGAAACGAGGTTTTACTTCAGCAAGCTTAAAATCATCAGGCACGATTGCTTCTGATATAAACATTTTTAATAAAAAAGTAATAGGAATCTTAAATATAGGAGCTGCGTCTCTTAAACATTTATATTATATATGGACCTGTAAGTTTGTATTGAACCTCGGACCAATATAATCCGAACGGGTTTATAGACGAAGTAGTAATATCGTCCAAAGTCCATTATTTATAAATGTTACCTAACAATATGCACAAAATGCTGATACAATATAATTACCGTACATTAATATTGTTTGTTTTGTAATTTCAAAATTTGGATACACGCCTTTATATTTTATGAATGAAAAAAGAAAGAAATTCAATTAGTGAACATAAACACTTAATGCATTACTTAAATCATGACCACGGTAATAAATTTAAAGTCACCTTAGGAGTGCAGCCTACCAGGAGGATGATACGAATGATACCATCGGGATGATCAGTAGTTGTAGAAAGGTATAAACGATACTAAACGGATAATTTCATTACTTAAGAAAAGCACTCTATCTGCAATAAACTCTCTAGGATGCACTATTTAAATACCGATGTCTCATAAACCTAGCCTATTGTGGGGAGATATGTAATATTTATAGATATTTTGATCTATTTTTGTACTAGGACCTTTATTTGATTTCATATCATATAGACATAACTTGGGAATGTCACCAGTAAAAAAGCATACGATGGCGATGAAATTGAATTTTAAAGTTGGCCCGAAGTAAAGGTAGGGATAGTAGAAAATTTAAATTTAATTTTTAAGGAATATTTTTTCTGTCTATGAAGAAATAACATCAGAAATGTGGTGCAAACTCAATAACCCACGTAGCAAGTTATTTTAAGTGTGCAACACATTTTTAATGTAAATTCGAATAGGCAGGGGAAAGAAATATTACAGTCATTTCTTATAATTTAATCTTAAATCCATTTGAAACCGGAGTAAATCAGGGGAAAAACGTTGATGACGTCACAGCCCTATGTTTTGACTTTTGAATAAGATAATACTGCTCAACAACTTTCCATTCTAGGATATCATATTTTACGTACTCCTCAGTAAATTTGGCACAGTAAATGTTAAGCCATCTCAAATCTATATTCCTCTTCCATAATTTTTAATTTATTGTAGTTCACAAATGGTTGAAGTTTCCTTAAATACAAAAGAGCTAATCTCATCTTGTATCTAAATATGCAATATCTTTGGTCTTAAAAGACTTTGTTGTTAACTCACCATATCAATTCGGTACATAATTGCAAATGTTTTAATTACTTTATATTGTTTGTTGTTATCGTTTCGTATGACGTAATGCATATTTTATTAAATATGATAATTGAATGCCAGCGTCTACGTCTAGTCTAAAATATATAAAGAGAAATATAATATTTTGATTATCAATAGTAAGACAGACAGATATGATCAAACACTTGATATATTTAACATAGTCTTGCACATGGGAATGAAATAAAAAAAACAAAGAGATAACTTTGTTTACATTTTAAATATATTTCATTTGAAAAATTACCAGGTTGCAATAAATGATTAAATCTTTATTATTTTCTTTTTTAATATCTGTCGGACATAATACTTAATTATTAGATACTAACACGTAGGTATAAAGAATACTGTATGGTGTTGACGTGGACAATATATTCTGCAATAACAATCACATGGATTGTACAGTCGGTGCTGAGAAATATATGTGTTCACTTTCAGATATACATTGAAATACTTTTATCACTATCCTACCCATAATTTGTAAAAGTTATTCTCCTCATTAACAGAGATTCCTGAAAAATGACAAACACTTAATACCAGAGTGTCATCTTTTCGGATGTGCAGCATATCTGAAACGAATCACAGTGCCAAAGAATTTCCTTTTTTATTTTTGTTTCAGTATAATTTTTTATTTTAACTTTTGTTAATATAATTTTATATATGTTTGTCATACCACCCATTGTCAATTTAGTACAGTAGTAGTTTAAAGAATGTCTTACCAAAATAAACATTTTTCTCAACCGGATAACGCATACACATTGTTGATTTGTATACCATTTCGTTGAATGAAAGACGTATAGGCTCAACCATTTAACGAGTAAAATGCAATTTCTCGTTCTTTGTGTCTTTGTCATATATTTTTGATGTCACTTTTTCTTAACTAATGGATCTAAGTAGATTATCCCAATCATTGAAAAATGAAATATATTGATTTCCAGCGATAAAGATATTGTACTTTTGTTCATAGATACATGGACAACCAACGGCTCTGATCATATCCTAATTTTTTGTTCAAGCGTTTTCGTGGATTCAAATCCACGTTCTAACAGGGTGTTCATCTTTGAGCTCACATTTTGACTGTTAACATATTGTTCTTGAAACAGTAAATTAAGTTAGATTTTCCTATGTCGAACCATGCATTTCCTGATGGACAGGTCTACTTTTCAGTGATCAATTAGCTCAACATTTATATTTTAGAATAGACTCTGTTTATTGGCGGTAATCATATTAATCTATTCTGTTTGTTAAAATTTAAAAAATGTAAATAATACAGTATACGTGGGGTGTGTTCTTAGATGTTTTTTACTTTCCTCAGTAACATTTAAACCTAATATGCTAATTAAAGCAAGGAAGTATTAAAATACTTAAGTGACGAAAAGCTTTAAGAAATTTTGATTGCCACTGACAAATATCTTTCGAAATTTTAGTTTTGATTTCCTGATTGAACATGTTTTATGAAATAATGATTATTAATTTTAAGGATGTGCTAAGGGGAAGTTAAAGTTTAAACTATAACGCAGAATAGCATCAGTGAAGGAAATAACACAAGATACCTATATTAGATAATTGAGCTCCGTTTCGAGATAGTTTTTTTAGTAATGGCCAAAAAAAGGATTACTCGAACTATTACCTTATATGTGCATTGGTCATATTTGGGTCTCATATCGAAAGAAATTGAATCTATGTTCTGCTTAAATTTTGGTAAATAACCTATTATGAACTATTGAAGTATCATATGAAAAGAAATATGGGTGATAAGGGGCAATATATTTTAACCTGTATCGTAGTAGAAAAACAACAACAAAGGAGTACGAAAATTTGACGATCAATTCCTACACCTCACCTGAGTACATCCGTAACAAAAACAATAATAAATAAACTCATCATAGATACCAGGATCAAATTCTATAATTACGCCAGACGTGCGCCCCGCCCACAAAAGATTCACCAGCGACGTTCGAATCTAAAATAGTCAAAAAATCCAAATAAAGTAAGTAGAAGAAGAGCATCGAGACCAAAATTCCGAAAAGCCCTGCCAAACACAACCAAAGCAATCTATCCCTGAGGCAGAAAAGCCCATAGAAATAAAAAAGGAACACATTGAATTGGGAAAATGTATCAATATAAAATACGAGTTCCCAATAGGAAGAATTAAATTTCTACGAAAGAACATTTAAAACATTTTTAAATTATTTTCTTCCACTATCAATCCCCCCCTAGATGTCATATGTTAGAGCGTATTAACTCAATGTCCGCTTTTTGATCGCGATTAATAATGTTGACATAGACTTTACAGTTAATATATGTGGCTACAGGCGATCTAAAAAATTGAATTATTTCCTTGAATACTACCTGTTAGTTACCTACACGAATACACATTAAGGTAATGACAGAAGTTAAGAATTTTTTCATCACAAATGTGAACATTGTTTTGATAAAGGATAGATATTTTGTTATTGGATACACCTATAAGATGAGTGTGTTCACTGCTGCATTTATATGTAAATATCATGTATGTTACCGAGTGTTGAAAATAATCAACTATTATCTAAATATTATTCTTAACAATAATATTTCTTCCTAAATATTCGATCTTTGCACATGTGTTACTAACAGCTGGATTATCTTTTTACTTATTATTTTCTTATTTGTTGTAATACTAGCATAAGAATGATATATTGAATCGATATAAAACAATATGCTGTGATATATTGGTTTGGTTATTTGAAATATAATCTTAAATAAAAATAAATATATTTCTAATAGCTAAACAGAATCAGATAACTTGCTGAAGAATGTAATTGTTTATAGAGAATATCATATGGCTTTTGCAATATCGCATCCGTATCAACCATTGGTTGAGGGTGTGATATTGAAAAAGCCATATCATATGCACTTTATTATATACATATACCTCAAGTAGATGTTTTTTATGTGACATGACGTCATACAGATAAGAAGTTTTAAAATGACGTCATGCAGATTATAGGTTTGACATGGCGTCATACAGATTAGGAATTTGATAAAGCCTTTGCTACAGTGACTGCAATCGATGACGTGACGTCATACAGATTAAAGGTGTAATAAAGCTTTCGCAACCGTGCTGATATCGATATCATCACGGGTGGCTGATACAGCACGCTTGCCATTGATTGTATTACACATACAATTTATCTGTATTTACTACTTAGTATATAATCAACCATTTTATATGAAATATGAGATATTGATTCGATACAAACATTATGCTTTAATATATTGGTTTGGTTATTTGAAATACCATCTAAAATTAATAAATATATATTGCTAATAGCTAAACAGAATCAGATAACTAGCTTATGAATGTGATTGTATACAATTTTATATACAATATGGGTTTAACTAAAGAAATTGTATGTTTGAGTAGCATCCGTTTGTGAGTTTAAATGATCGTCCCGACTTATTTACTGCCTGTGAGTGCAATACCGTATTGAGTAAAACAAAATATAATCATATAAATTTAAGTTGGAGTGTGCTCGTTTACATAATTCCAAGTTGTAGAAGCGTCAGCTTGTAATTTTAAATGATCAATCCTACATCTTAATGATATATATATATTTATATATATACTAGTGCTGAAAGTATTTCGCAATATAAACATTATTTTTAAGATAATATAAGAATGAAACGTTCGTTGATAAACACATATAAGTTAATGAAGAAAGACGGAATAATAGTAATCAGGGGGAATTAAAACTTCAGGTTAATTAAACAAAAACGAAGAAGGAGAAAAAAGACACCACTACGGATATAAAGCATAGATTTCAATAATGGCAGAGTAACTAATCGAGTACGTTATTTTTGCGAGACTCCATCTAATTTGAACTACTACATGTGCAAATTAAGGCAAAGTATTAATTGAATATCAATTATCTACTCAACACATACATAATATCAATAAAGGTGACAAGATCACACAAGATCAACAGTTGTACTGTAATCGTAATGAATACATATTTGCTGATAAAATTATAGATAAAAACTTTGCTAAAGGTAATTAAAGGGTAGAAAGATCTGTTGACATAACGCAATATTATATATTGACTCATGCTTTGAAAGTAAATTCGAATTAAGAATAATGACCGTTTCTGTTGGATCTTAATAAAAGAAAAGTCACGGTAGAATTCTTACCAAAATGTGTTAAGAAAGGAACGATTTTTCTTTTTTTAATGTATCTTGTCGGTGTCATTACTGTTGTATTAAGGCGTAATCTGAATAATTGATAAAATGCGTGATGTTCATCTGTTACCGACTTTTACAAACAGCAATACATATGAATTGTTTTCTTTGGACAAGTCTCCATACTATACAGATTCAAGTTTTTTCTGAAAATGTTGCGTTTTGAAGCATTGCTGGTAATGTTTTTGATTAATAAATTCAGTATCGTAGTTTAAACTAAACAATAAATTGTGACTAATTGTAACAGACACACGAGAAAGACAAAGAAAAGCATGATTGATTTAGAAGAGAGACTAGAGGTACTAAACTAGCATAGCAATTTATAGTCGAAACTAAACTGACAACGACATGACAAACAAATACGTCAAACACAAGTACATAAAACACAGCATAGAAAACCTAAAGACTGAGCAACACCGATTCCACCACAAATACAGGGGAAGGGGAGTGGGTGTTTGGTGAAGTGCACTTGGAGGATGAGCAGATTCTGCTCCACATTTGGCATCCCTGGAGTTTTATCACCATTATTACTTTCTTTTTAAATTCAATGCCAGAAAAGACACCTGTTTTCGTTTGTAAAGACATGGATTTCATATCAGACATGTTAACCTGTATATTCAGATCTACTTATAATGGTTAAACATGTAACGAACTGAATTGCCTGTAAAAAAAAACACACAATCAACAGTTTTCATTTTATTAATTTTGAAGATCCTTAAACTCGATAATGTATAACAATACAATATGGAAGAAAGTAAAATAAATTTGGTACTCAATTTATTTGTGAAGAATGCACCACATATGAATATACTAAAATTTCTACAAGTGTAATTAACAATTTTGATTGACATACTAGATAAAAGTACCGTGATATACTAAATTATACATGCGCATTATGATGTATAATTTTGATTATATTCCCTTTTTCCCTCATCAGTTTAAATGTTTTGAAATTCATTATAATTTCATAGTTCATCCTTTTCCATCGATTATCCAATTACAACTCGAGTAATCAAACGTTTGTTCATTATTTATATGTTGGCTGAACACTTGTTTCACACGTGTTTTTGAAACGGAGTTCATTAACTAACTTTTATGTTATGTAAAATTACTCACTAGTATCATATCCTTCATGTTCGATCATTTGAAACGATGTTTTACCAGACCTTGATCTGATACATTCTGCAATAACGAATTTGGATTTTGGCGGTTTTAACAAATAGTGTTATTAAAGTTTCATGGACTCCAGAAAGCTAAGATGATAGTTGCACTTGTAAGTCTGCATATTTAGATAGATAGGTATTTTAATTCTTTATTTTAAAGGTGTCAACAACAAAACTGCTTACAAAAAAATAGACGTATAGTTAAGTTGCAGTGAACATTTTACATATTTTAAAGACATTTTTCAATTTCATATTCAAGCCAAAACTATGTTGATTCATCACACAACATATATATATATATAGTGAAACCTGTTTAAGAGACCACTAAAAGGAGAACCAAAGTGGTCTCATAAGACAGGTGGTCTTTAAATACAGGTTTAATCTGTATGATATGCACTACAGAGGAACCTTGAATTGATAATCTTTTGACACAGGTTTTTGCTAAATACAGGTGGTCTCTTTAGCAGGTTTGACTGAATGTGTAACCCAAATATGTTTTAACGTATAAGCATTATAAAAATCAAAATACAATTAGTAGATTAATTATGAGATTACGTTCATTTTATTTGGATTTTTTTTTTAACTTAAGCTATGTCAAAATATGGATGGAATTTTTTTTTCAGTTCATTATGAAAGGTATAAACGTCTTTAAAAACGGTTAAACAAATGATCGGTTTCATCATTTATAAAACATAATCATGTTTTTTTTAATGTCTTAATTAAAAACAAACTCGTTTTAAGAAGTTTATAGAATTTCCTTTCACAAGGATGTGTAGATCAAATTGAGTTTTGTACTAATAACTGCTTTAGCGGTGAAAAGTCAGAACTGTAAGATTGTTTATTCTTGTTAAGGTTTTTCAAAAATACTGTAAACCAACTTACTTTTGCAAGCGAGTAGAAAAATAACGCGAGTATAAATCGTTCCGAATATTGAACTTGGATCATCCTTATCAAATTACAATATTTTTTTTTTTTTTTTTTTTTAAAGTAGCGCAATTACATAGCCGCAAAGTGAACTCAATGGGTTAAAACGCGAATTAAAGTATCCGGAAAAATGAATAAGTTGCTTGACAGTAACAATCTGGTCTGGCCTTAAATTAAATGATAACATTTAATATTCGTCTTTCTTAAAACATTTTTGTTAAAACAAGTATTTTAATAGTAGGATATGTAAATTATATACACTTCTTAAACTTGGAACACAAAATGTTGTTTCCTACCTAGCAGTGACAAAATTTCTTCCTAGCATTACCAATACAATGACCATATGGTCATTCATAAAATTGAGAATGGAAATGGGGAATGTGTCAAAGAGACAACAACCCGACCAAATAAAAAACAACAGCAGAAGGTCACCAACAGGTCTTCAATGTAGCGAGAAATTCCGGCACCCGGAGGCATCCTTCAGCTGGCCCCTAAACAAATTTATACTAGTCCAGTGACTATGAACTCCATACTAATTTCCAAATTGTACACAAGAAACTAAAATTAAAATAATACAAGACTAACAAAGGCCAGAGGCTTCTGACTTGGGACAGGCGCAAAAATGCGGCGGGGTTAAACATGTTTGTGAGATTTCAACCCTCCCCCTATACCTCTAACCAATGTAGAAAAGTAAACGCATAACAATAAGCATATTAAAATTCAGTTCAAGAGAAGTCCGAGTCTGATGTCAGAAGATGTAAACAAAGAAAATAAACAAAATGACAATAATACATAAATAACAACAGACTACTAGCAGTTAACTGACATGCCAGCTCCAGACTTCAGTTAAACTGACTGAAAGATTATGATTTCATCATATGAACATCAGAACACAATCCTTCCCGTACATAGTTATTTGAACAAGAAAAGGGTATGTACTATGAAAGTTAGTAAATAAATCAAGCAATTCGATTGGTCAGTAATTTGTAACTGTATTCTAAGTATAAATGTATACCGAGAACAAGGAAGTGTCAGATGAATAGGGATGTTTTTCTATCTTTCTATTTCCCTGTATTCATTTCAAGTAACAACTCAATTAACTATGTACGTGTTGAAGTGACGTGTTGATATACACAAACCACACAAAGACGACTTAATATTGATTTGGATATACTTTTAATAAGATCTAAGGTAGAAATAATATTTCAATTCTACCATTACCCATGACCTAGGTACTTTTGTAATGCACTACTCAGATTTGAAACCCAAAATTTTATTCCAGAATAGCCAAAGGTATCTTTGTTCTTAGTATTACAATACTAAATCTTTTTTATTTTTTAACTTTCATGAAGTTTTTCTTCCCCGTATGCATGTTTGACATCTTTTTAAAACACATATGTATGGAGGCGTGTTGCATCTAAATACCTCGTTGTAAATGAAATGCAACTGTTTTTACCTATATCTATTTTTTTAATTTATTTTAAAATCATATGCCATAATTACAAATACCCCCCCCCCCCCCCCCCGCAAAAAAAACAAACAAAAAAAAACAACAATACATAAATCAACTTAGAGAAAAAAAGTTGGTTTGTCAACAAACCAATCGTTTTCTGTTTTGCATTCCTGTAAGAAATTTTGAATGATTAGGAACCATTTAATTGCACTTAATATTATCCGAATCACAAATTAGTCATTTGATTCCAAACATTCTACTATTTCTAAACAATTCTATTTATATAAATATCCATACATGATATACAGTCTTGCCAAAGCTTAATATAATTATATTCATTTTGGGTCAGATGGTGCAAAACAAGCAACGTTCCGCACGGTAAAACTATCAGTACTGTTATAAATATATGTATAGCAAAAGAGCCAAGACATTCTGTTTGTCTTAAGTTAGATACGGCCTTTGTTGTAAAGAGGTTTTCACATAGTCCTTACATTTAGAAATTTATGGAATATACCATGTCTTACTGTCGTATATTTAAAAGCCGTCATTTTGAGACCAATACATAAATGATGAAAAGCTCTTGGCGGAAGCGAACCAGTATTTTACATGTTTACTCATCAACAACAGAAAGAGTTCGTATACATGTAGCAAAGTGATCGTTAATCCAGATTCCGTCTTTCTGAAGTGAATTTTTAGTAAGACCATTACTTTAAGACAAGATTTGTAGATTGGAGTTATTGATAGCTTTGTTTTGCTTATTTTGCATGGTCCTTGCGTAGAATAAAAGTCAAATTGAATTGTGTTTACATGTCAAAAATCCATT
This sequence comes from Mytilus edulis, assembly GCF_963676685.1. Taxonomy (NCBI): domain Eukaryota; kingdom Metazoa; phylum Mollusca; class Bivalvia; order Mytilida; family Mytilidae; genus Mytilus; species Mytilus edulis. Next base: position 65,753,981 of record NC_092349.1, read on the forward strand.
TGCAATGTGCAACGCTCTTAAAAGTGACTATTCCCCCAAACGTGTCCAATTCCCCCAAACGTGTCCATATGACTTGAATGGACTGCAAAAACATGCCTATTTACCAAAGGGAACCAAAACGAGTTCTGTAAATGAATGCCCAATCGTCTCTAATCCCCTCACGTGTCCAGTCCTTATAAGCAAAAAGATCAGAAACCAATTCTACAGGAAGACGGTCGACATAGTAAAATAGTGTAGTTAGTTGCACAATTACTAAAACAATTCTATTTTATTATGCTTGTAGTAAATATAAAATACATCAAATAACATTATAACAAACTTAATCTCGATTTATATCATTTTTTTTTAAATTGACATGTGACGTTAATTTTTGTGGCTTCAATTCATTTGTGTTTGTTTATTATGCTGTTTTTTGTGTACTATCCTAAATTAATTTTAGATATGCGTTGTTTTTCGGTGGTTAAAATGTCGAAATGTACTATCATATTATTTATTTATGTATTTCTCTGTCCTAGGTGTTCTTACATTTATTTGGACTGCATTCCTATCATGTAATGTTGTCATTTCAGCGTTATATTTGATATCGAATCAAAGCACGAAGTTTGGCTAGTCATAAAACCAGATTCAACTCACCATTGCGTTCTTAAAATGTACTGTACCAAGTCAGGTCTATGGCAGTTGTTTTCTCATAGTTCTTTTTTAAGTATGTTGCTGTGTCGTTTGCCTTTCGTTGCACCTCAGTGTTTTTTTTTTCTCGTTTTTTTCCCCTCTAATAGTTGGTGTGCATACCTCGGTTTTGTTTTCTCTTAATCGATTTATGACTTTTGAACAGCGATATACTACTGTTGCTTTTACGTATTCGTGTAAAACCTTCATACATTTTAAAGATATGTAGGCATCATCGGAGTATATTAGAATATAAGAATTGACTTTGAAACAAGAATTCAAACTGTACATAACTATCGACAATTGCAATTACTATGGGGTTTTTTCTAAATGTGCATGAGATAATCGACATTAGACATTAAATATTCAAAAGTCAATTTGTTGATAATGTATTTTAATCAAGCTTGCGATTATGCTTAATATAAACAACCGACGTTGAACAAACTATTGCTAATTTAAATGATCACTTTATAAACATGCAAGCATTGAGTAAACTTGCAATCTTATTGTGAAGTACCTTATTGTTTTGTCAATAAATGGATGTTACTCTGTTCTGTTTTAAGACATTAGAGCAGTATTATTACATGTAAATCTTGACTTGTTCGAAGAAAGAGATTATTGTCATGCATGTATGTTTTTTCTTCTTCAATAGGAACTCAATTTTCAATTGCCTATGCTAGACCCTCATGAATTGACGCTTTTGTTCAAAAACTCATGGTAGTCGTTTAAATAAAAAATATCTCGAATTATTTTCTAACTCAAAAAATTACTATTGTAATTATGTCTGCAAAAGTAAAATTTACTATTACATATTAATGTGAATATAAATTGTAAAACATGACGTGTTTGAAGACACAGATGTTAACAACAAGCTATTTGTATTTGCATTAATTAATTTTAAGGTCAATAACTTGCATAGTTATATTATAGATATTAAACCAGTCGCAGATGCAGAGCTCGATAATTCACTGAGGATATGTTTTTTTTCATATCGCATTTCAGTTTTCTATTACCACCCTTCGGTATAATCGCCATCAAATTGAAAGAGAGCATGCTATTTTATGAAGCACTTGATAGCAAATGCTTTTGTATTTTTATGTTTATTTTCGAAATAATTGATGTCTACAAGAGTTCAATTTGGTTTTACCGTTTCGTGCCCTACACATATCCACTACTGACATAATCAACAACGCATTTCTAAATTTACACACGATGCATGCATATATGGTATTTACATCAGCATTTAAAGTTATGTAATTTCAAAATTAATTTGTGATAATAACAGTGCGCAGGATTTTATTGACTTTCAGCAACGATTTTCGACCGGAAATAAAGAACACCAATTTAAAAATACTTACAAATAAAGTGTTGTCCATCCATTTTTGGTGCTAATAATGCATTCTGAGACTAAACATGAACTCAACGGTGGTCAGTTTCAGGATATATCAAGAATGAGTTGTGGCTGATTAGTGCAAAAAAGAACAAAGTTAGAGTAAACATGTTTTGAAAATGTCATGAATTAATGCTGCAAAGATAAACTACAACAAAATTATTTCAAATCTTATTATTAACGCCATTAATATTATTGTTTGATTTGAATGAAACAGATTGCATATAATCATTAACGTTTAAGAATAACCAGTTACTCTTACCCACATAAATAGAGAGACCTTTCGTCTTTGGCAAAATGCTTGAGGACTGAACAATAAATAAACAGTCTAAGCAGTGGCGGATCCAGAAACTATCATATTTTTGGGCCCACTGATGCCTATGAGGAGGCCGCTCCAGTCATGCTTCAGTGATTCCCTATATAATTAACAAAACATTTCCCCCAAAAAGGGGGGCGGGACCCCTGGGCCCTCATAATCCACCTCTTCTAAGCAAATTGTCATCGAAACAAAATGTATTTCTAGCATATTGTTTTATTGACAAAGTAAACAAATAATGGTCCCGTTGTTTAAATTTATGACCTCGTTTTCGTTGTCAATGACAAAACATTACCTGTTGAATTCAATATTTTTCCTATACTTTTTTTTCTAGAACTTGCTTTAACTTTGTATTTTAAAAAGGGTAAGACTAGTTTTATAAGATAAACAAACAGAAAAAGTTTATTAAACATATTTAAACATTCCGAAGACTCAAAGCTCATGACCAGCTAAACATCAGATATCAAATATATCAGACGTGCTAAATGCGCTCATTTTTAGAAAAACTGACAGAACTAAGTTGAATATTTATCTGATACTTGATTCGATTTATCGGAAGAAAAACCCCTTTTAACAGGGAAACGGTATAAACTTGATGTGAATATCCCATCACGCTACTGTGTCTTCAATCATAATACTTAAAGGCCAGTAGACATACGAATAAGCTAGCAATAAATTCATCATAGATACCAGGACTAAATTTTGTATATACGCCAGACGCGCGTTTCGTCTACAAAAGACTCATCAGTGTCGCTCGAATCCAAAAAATTTAAAAGGCCAAATAATGTACGAAGTTGTAGAGCATTTGAACCAAATTATTAAAAGTTTTGCCAAATACAGCTTAGGTAATCTATGCCCGAGGTAGAAAAGCCTTGGTAATTGTATACTTCTTTATTGAGCAATCCTATACATATTTGCTGGAGGTCGTTTGGACTTTATGATGTATAAGAATAAGCACAGAAAACAATTTAAAACTGGAATAAAATTTTGCAGAAATGCATAAACAAACTATAAATATAAAAAAAGAAGATGTGGTTTGATTGCCAATGAAACAACTCTCCACAAGAGACCAACATGACACAGGAACAACTATAGGTCACCGTACGGCCTTCAACACTGAGCAGTACCTATACCTTATAGTCAACTATAAAAGGTCCCGAAATGACAATGTAAAAAATTTTCAAACTAGAAAACTAACGGCCTTATTTATATAAAAAAATGAACCCATAAACAAACGACCAGCGCTGAATTACAGGCTCCTTACTTGGGACTGGCATATACATACATAATATGGCGGAGTTAAACATGTTAGCGGGATCCCAACACTCCCCTAACCTTGGACAGTGGTATAACAGTACAACTTCAGAACGAACTATACAAATCAGTTGAAAAAGGCTTAACTCATCAGATGGACAAAAATACAAGTGGACGTGGCCGGGTACAGATCTGAGAGTATTTGCAGTTAAATGACAGCTAGTTCAAAGCCTCTAACAATTAATATAAAAATAATCATGCATCTCAGACTAATTTATCAATCCGTACACATCCAACATCCAATGGATTTAGTGAAAAGACGTCATAAACAGTCAGAAAAAAACATGACCTTGTGCAATGCCAAGATACAGGTATCGACATATTGTAGATCCATGAATGTGTATATGTATATAACATACTAGTAATGTTTAGTTTGCTTTTAATTTACTGATAACAAAATCAATATTATACCAATAAAAACTATATTCAATGATCATATAACAGTGCTAAATTGGTAACCCTTTAGAATAAGATTATTTAAAGGAGACATTAGTTAACCAGGATCATTTCTTAATTTCCGAGCACGGTTAACAACATTTCCGTAAAAATGAGGATGTGCCATTCCTTATAAAACTTGTTTAAGGTAGCACAATACAAAGATTTTTCATCCCCAATCAGACATCTTTAAACTGATGTAATTCCACTCATCTTTCTTCAAATTTTATAAATGAGGTAACAAATGAAAGAAGAAGGATTAATCTTTCAAATTGTGATAATTTCATTATGACATAAATATTACATAATTAATTGTTATGTAATTAGTTGCCATTCTGTGATGTCCATACTTGAATGAATTTAGCTTCTTTGTTCGTCATAGAATCCTAAATTTTTTTTTATAGATTCTTGCACAACACAGTTTGACCTCCAAAACTGTGTCTCAGATTTTTCCTATTGTATTTCATTCTCTCAAAAATCTTCAATGAAGTTTGCAACATCATTTCATTAGAGACCACTAAGTTCAATTGGGTATAAAATTTGTTCTATTGATGTTTTTGGAAATCTGAGACACAGTTTTGGAGGTCAAGCTGTGTTGTACAAGAATCTATTAAATATTTTGGGATGCTATGAAAAACAAAGATGCTAAATTCATTCAAGTGTGGACATCACAATATAGCGACTAATTACATAATAATTAATTATGTTATAGTTATGTCATAATGAAATTATCACAATTTGAAAGACTAATCTTTCTTCTTTCTTTTGGTACTTCATTTATAAAATATAAAGAAGGATGAAATGAATAACATCAGTTTAAAGTTGTCTGATTGGGAGTGAAAAAATCTTTGTATTGTGCTACCTTAAACAGAATTTATAGTATATTGATTTTGTTCTCAATTTGTTATTTAATCTTATTTTTTACTGTTACAATGTATGGGGCATCTTTCCTGATTTTGTCGAACATAAAACGGAATACGAAGAATACGATATACCATGAGTGAACATTTTAATGTTCTATGACATTCATTTCTCAGTCAAACCGATGGTTCACAAGTGATAGAAAAATCAATTTAAACTCCAATGATGTCCTATATAAGTGTATGTGTTGTTAAGACGTTATCAACAAAGTTGTATTTGACATTACAAAAATACAAAATGAAGATATATTTCCTTGCATTCCTCACGGAATTATTATTTGACTTTCGATGTTTTATTGATAAGATATGCAAGAAATAGGCCACTTCCATTCTGTGTTTTTGTTAAATGTATTTCTATTTGTATCAATCTGATGAGTCAAGCCTTTTTCAACTGATTTTTATGGTTCGTTCTTATGTTATAATAATACACCCCTGTCCTTAGTAAAGGTGATATCCCATTTACATGTTTAAACCCGCCATATTCTGCATGTATGTGCCTGTCCCGAGCCAGGAGCCAGTAATGCAGTGGTTGTCGTTTGTTGATGTGTTACATATTATTTTTTTCCGTTCATTTTTTACTTAAATTATGCCGTTAGTTTTCTCATTTGAATTGGGTTTTTTATTTTTCAATTCGGGGCCTTTTAAAGATTACTTTACGGTATGTGTTTTGCTCTTTGTTGAATGCCTTACGATGTGCTATAGTTGATAATTTCTGTGTCATTTTGTCTCTTGTGAAGAGATTGATTGAATTTCCAAACTGTGTCTAATCAGCTGTTTTTTCGGTAAGTCTTTTTGTAAATGTTGGTTTTAATGTATTTAGATACCTTTATAAATACATAGTATTATTGCTCTGAGTAAACACTCATTCTTTAAAAAATTGAATTCCTCTCATATGCACATAAGTATGATGAGTTTAGAGTCGGAAAAATACAGTAAGTAAACAATAAATTGTAAAAATTGCTTACAAAGGGATTAGTATCTTAAATTTAATAGCTGTTTTGCATTTATTTTCCGGCTTGGTATGATTTCAATAATTTTCAAATTACTATAAGCAATACATATAAAACAACTGTCTGTGCCATCAAGTTAAAACAGGATATTTGTTACATTGATCTTAATTGTGCTTACTGGTTGTAGAAACAATAACAGTTTTCGGAAATTACTTTACACTAATACGTAAAATATAAATTTGAAATTAATAATTTGAGAAACATATTTAACATTGTTTAAACTTTAATGAGTTTTAACAGGTAACACCAACATTATCAAGCCATTTTGAAATATAAAATTGGTACGCGAAATACTCCTAGCGAACATTGTATATTTAATGTTCCCATTATTGAACATTATACTATTCAATTTAACAAATGTTTGATAATGGCTGATTAAAAATGAATGTGTTTCTAAATTAAGGTAGTATAAAGATCATGGAAGTAATTCATTTCTAATCTGTATTATTGCCATATCACTACACAGTCAGGATTGCTTTTTTCGTAAAAATTTTCTTCCCATTACGCCAGTTCATTTTCACAATCGTAGAAATGGAAGCCATTGTAGGGAGGAAGCGCTGCCAATTTTGCTCTTGAAAACCGATAAATTTATCCACTTAGCACCATTACGTTCTTTATAAGTCAGTTGTATTTTGATAGACAAACATATCTACTAGCTAACGAGCATCAGTTAATGATCTGGTCTGCATTGATTCAACTTAAAGCTATTGTCTGATCGGTTGTCAGGTGAATTTTTCGAAAATTCATAAACATTTAAAAAAATTCTAATTAAATATTTCGTGGAAGGGCAGACTAGAATTTTTTTAGTGATTGAGGACTATAAACCCAAGTTTTTACACACACAAAAAAAGATATACATCTTCATCATCCAACTTGAAAGACTGTCTTCAAGTACTTTTAGTAACAATAGCTATTCGAACACACCTACTCTGTTTTCGTGATTCATTAGATAGGTATGTCACTTGACCCATATATTTCATCTTTTCGTACCGTGATTTTTTACGTTGATATTTAAAAATGATAGAATCTGAAGCGAGATGATGTATCAAATATTCTTGCTTTGTACGATTTCAAGACAACATATTCAACTAAAACACGCTCTAACATAAAAAGGTGCACTCGATTCTTTCATTTCCAATCTGTATTATTGCCATATCACTACATTACTGACTTTTGTCGGACTTTATACTTAATCGGCTATCAAAACATTTTCCCTTTGATCTCACTGCTTAATATTTTCTTTATCATTGACAGAACTTGATACTCGAAAATATTAGGTAATGACGTCATGTATCAGTGCAGTAACGTCACATGTTCTTGTCCATCCACTTCGATTTGGCAATGAAATGCACGCGACTTCATTTATACAACCGAACAATGAACCAAACATTTTGAACGCGTAAAAGAAGTTTAACTTATAATTTCATTTGACTGCATATTCTTTACAAAAAGTTAAGACAGACTGATGATAAAAAGAACAATGGAATTTTATTTTATTATATTGACTTCATCAGCTCAAATATCAGCTTCTCCTAGCGGGCTCGATTGGTATTCTTGCCGATAAAGTCAGTATCAAAAACAAAAATGCGAGTATTCTATATATATATCGGATGCACAACAGATGTTGTTTACGAAATCATCATTTTAAAAAATGTCCAGAAAGTACACAAATTGTAAACACCTTTGAAAGTAATATACTGTCCGCGATTATTGTATAGTTGCAGTTGTTTATTCTTTTGAATCTTCTTCATAGCTTGTTAAAGTATAAAGTCAGATCCCTGGTTGAATAACAATAAGGATTTAACAATTGGTTCTCTGCCATTCATATGTTGAAATAAAAGACATAATATCGATGTTTGTGTTTAATTCGAAAATATTTTTTTGTGTTATTGAACAATACGTCAGTAACACATATTATATAATCGAGTTCTGAGTTTTGTTCGATGAATCATTGCCAAAATTCTACTTAATATACGTTTTACTGTGCGTTATCTGGCGCCATCTGTTTCCTATACGACAAATATAACAATGAAACAAAGAAAATGACCTGCATTGTTTTCTAATTTTTATTTAACGTTCATATCCAGGTCGTGACTAGGAATTCAATAATCACAATCAGTATGGTACAGTTTGATTAACATAATACACATCATTTTAAAGTACAGTTTTCAGTTTTATAGAATCACCATGGTGTTTCCAATACATTTCTGTCCGTCTAGTAGATTTAAAGCAATATTGTATTATCTGGGAACATATGCTACATATCTATATATATATATTATAACACGATACAAGTCAATTAGCATAATGTTATTTTATACTTCAACGATAACATAGGTCGTGACTACGCAACGGGCGTATCCAATCACCGCTGAAGAAAAGGCGATATTTAAAATGCAAAATGCAACAAAGCGTTAACATATGTAAAAATTTAATAATGACTAATGTAAAATCATCAATATCCGTCCTTGATGGATCTCGAGCATTCAATGATTGTTTTCCTGCCTGGCCAATATATAATCATCGAGGATTTACAAAATACCAAATCACCATGTCGTCTGCTATATTGAAATTTGAAAATGAAAGGAGACTTTATTGAATCAGACTATACATTAATTCATGTATTAATGACATAGCAACCCGTACTTATCTTTTAATAAAAATAAACTACAGGACAAAGAGGTTTGGGTTTGGCTATCGTCCATCCAGGTAATGATATTTTATAGTAGTTATTTAAATTGAATTCAAGGTGAAACTATATCTGCATATAACGATCAATGCGAACACAGGTAAGGTATATATAACTTGTCGTCTATTTAACAATTTAAATGGAATCAGCGATTGATTTATATCACGTTAGAACAGGCATGTCAACATTGAGATGTCGTTAGAAGAGGTTGTGTATACACATAATTAATGCAATAACACGTATGTATATATATCCCTTGTGTGATAAAAACACCACGGAAGTAAATTTTAGTTTGTACATTAGAGAATGACGTGTCTGATAAATAATTGTGTGTAGATAAATATTGGATTAGATTACAGATAACAGTAAGTGAATATTTTGTTACGTACATGTAATGTCAGATATATAACTGTATTTGTAATTACGCATCTAAATATAACTACTAATAAACTGGTATCCAAGGATAAAGGGAATGTGTTAGTTTGTGTAATATATTAACAAAGATTTGTCATACATTTTACTTGTATGATTTCAAATTATTTAATATTGTAATATGTTCCAATTTGCATTGCATCAGATGCCATGCATACATTTGAGGTTCAACATTACTTCTTTTGTCAACCGGGTCGTGTTAACAACTCTAATTAATTTAAATGCAACTACTAGAACTTTAAAGTATGGCCTGACTAAAACATACTAACATTGGATTTATTTGGTATTTCATTACGGTATTTCATCACGAAAACATGTTCATGACGATAATATGTCGAAATACATTATGTTGTGTCGAATTTTCGAGATGTTCTTCTCAGATAATAAACTTAGTGTATTGTGTAAACGAATGCAGACAATGGAGTGTAAATAGATATCGGTATAACAATCAGCGATTTAAACTGTGTGACTAAGTAAACAGAAACGTATAAATGCAGGTGGTTTTTTAATGTTACGTGTCGTCTTTTACTGGGACTAAACAAACAAATATCGGTTCAGGTTTTCTGTTTAAATGGTTATTTATCTAAGTCATGCTGAATCTTAAATCAATTTCTCAAAATTTATTTTCATAGACTTAGAATGAAATTTGAAATATAAACACGGTCATTTTCGGAACAATAAATTTGATGAACCATAATCAATTAAATTGTGTTAGACAAAAATGGTGACACGACGTTAGAAGTTAATACCAGGAAAGCTACTTGAATATGGTAAGATCATACAGTTTATTTTACATGTAACATTTAAATAACTGGTCATCGGAAAAAAGTCTTACTGTGAGTATTGCGTACACTTTGATTTTCATTGACAAACTAAACTATCCACCAATCATTAGAATAATCCAAGCATAACACGTTGCTTTCGTTCCCAAAGCTTAACATACCGACGATTTGTTTACGGGCAATACGGGCGGTACTTAACCACAGTAAACCGTTGACAGATAATTTGCCCTATTATGCACTAAAATAATTCGTTTTATCGGCTGTTTCTATTTTTAGCATTGCCCTTTCCTATTTTGTCAAAATTGTAAATTTACAATCGTCGTTGCTTGTCGTTGATAATTAGAAATTTAGGATTTGCGGGATTTCATGGGTGTCGCTTATTTGGCTTAAGTGTCAATAGGAGCATTTTTATTAGTTTTGACTCTTCCAAAAACGTTCATACAAATTTGCAAAACTATTTAAAGGTGTGAGTACCTTTTTTTGACTTCACCAGGCTAATAAAAATCCTCAAAGATTTAACAAAAGTATAGTTTGTACGCCTTTTATTTTGGTCGCATAAAAAATGACGGGAACAAAACTTCATATACTTTGCTCAAAATAAGACTATATATTAAACCACATGGGTGTCAAATATGGCTTCTAGATTTAATAGTAATTAATGGATTCCTACCTAAGACGTATGGTTCTCTAACTGCACTGCGGCTTCCTCCACCAATAATAAATGGCCGCCGCGAAAACCCCAATAGTGATGAAAGTGGGGTTAAAACGTAAAACAATCAGTCTATCAATGGAATTACTTTTCTGTTATGAAAACATAAGTTGTTGTTAGAAAAAGATACCACACCAGTGTTCAAGACCGTCATTCGTCAAATTTGGTCCGAAAATTCATTTCACAATTGTTTGTAACATGAATATTTTATCTCAATGTATATAGAATTATAAAGAAAAATATTTTGAGGATATGTTTTCATCAGGGAAATAGTAAAGTAAAATCTATTATAACTTTTGAAAATAAATAGATTTGATCTGTTTGGTGATACTTTTGCATATCATGCTACTCGAGTGATGGGATTTACTCAGTCAAGTAGAAAGAGAATAAATGACGTTACGAGACTTTGTCATTGATGTTGCAGTTATATACAGATTATCAGTGGTATTTCAAACTTGATGATGTTAATCGGCTCCAATGTCATCTCAATGTTGTCGCCTCGAAGACGTTGGAGCTGAGAAACTCCCTGTCGATTGAAAACCAAGACAGTTTTTTAATTTGATTATAGGGACAACTGATCTCAATTTCATTTTTTTTCACTTAAAAAAAACACATTGCGGACATTTAAAAAAGAAACACATTGCGGACATTTTGGAATACTTTGATATATCTGTTTTGTGTTATGATAACAGAAGTTTTGTTTCTATTTGAAAATGTAACCTCACATGTTGAATTAATGTCTTTTACACTATCAGACATAACGTGTCGTCCGACTTATATTTTTGAAAAGAGTAAGAAATAATGAGTTTGTTAGTGTACACACACTGTCAAAATATTGTCTGTTGCAGGGGTTTGAAGTTCATAACCAAGTGTGGATATTAAATTACCATTTAGTCTTCACCACTTATCCAATTTAGTTCAGAGAACCATCAAGTTATGTTACAAAACTTAAATTTCACACGAATCCACTTTATCACTTTAATAGAACAAGTTCAAAAGGCCAAATAAAGTTCAATAGCATTGTCGCTAACATCTCAACCAAATTAAAGCTTCTCTCTTTAGGCAGTGACCACATAGCGATACCATGTATATGTCGTTGGTAAATTCAAAGAATCAGGATAATAATTTCGTACGTCAGAAGCGGGTGTCATTTACATTAGACTTATAAGATTTTAATTTAATCAGAGATACAGAAAAAAGGTACATAAACAAAACACGATTTTTATTAAAATCATTAACTTTTTTTATAGCCAAATTTATTAATCCTTTGGAAACAAACTTATTCTTACAGGTTATTGTTAAAGCAAGTGGCCATTTTGTTCAATATAATGTAACTATACACAAATGTCATAAACAAAGTTAGAGGTTCAGCTAGCAATGTAACCAAGCTTAATTAATATATTTCTCGGAAAATGAATGTTACAAGTTGGACATATGACAGTTATTTATCACTCCTTCGATTGATTGATACCTTTTGATTTCGTCTGTCTTCAAGGTCGTCCCTTCTTTAATTTCACCATGGATTTTTGATGTACTTGCATTAAAATGCTACGATCTTTGCATATTATCTTTATTGATACTAGCATGTTTTTTTCCTATTTTATATTGTTATGCATAACTCAACATGTTGTGCTATAAGGTTATTAGCATTTATGGCGTTACATCCTGTCTAGACTTGTATTATGTCATAGCACAATGTCACGTGTTTCTTAAATTAATTACTACGCCTAAACTAAATCCACTTAACCTGATTTGAATGATAAGTGGTTATTCAGTGAGGTTATATCGAAAAGATAGAAAAATAATACAATCATTCATGATTTTTAAAATCTAAAATAACTATCTAATGAGTAAATCATTGCAAAACGTTCATGACGTCACGGTCACATTGCAAAAAAGTATGTCCATTAGCTGATAAACAAAAACAAAAGTCGGCAAATCAGAAGACGCGTAACATCAAAGATTTAACTATTTGTTGAAATTAAATTTTCTGTTTAAGTTTTAGTGATGATGTCACGAGTCTAGTCCTCTTTAGCTGCTTAAATTATCTGTTTATACGATATGTTGTAAAACCACTGTCCAACGTACCAGAAATCGTTTAAATCGTTCATTGTTGTTGTAAATGTCCGGCCGTTTTTGTTTTCTTTTTTTATTCGTTTAACAGTTTGTTATCAATTTTGTTGGCTCTGTATAAGGTGCAGATGTTGTTTAAAACTTGCATTGGGTTTGACCATTTGCCTCGATGTGACCATTTATATCGATCTTTACTGTCAGTTTTATTTTAAAGTCATTACATTTACAAGTAAAACTTTTCATCCAATTTCGAAATTCCAGAGAAAACATTTGGAAATAATACCATATAAGCATTTCTGAGCATTTCCGATTATATCTAAGCCAAATCTTTACGGCTACCTTTCTGTGTAAAATTTATGATTCCGTTCTTAATGTTAAAACAGAGAGATTAATTTGAATCGGAGGTGAATGTGTGTACTGTGTTCTGGTAGTCTACCTTGAGAATGATACAATCGTCGTTTGGAACGATAATTGCTTTCTTAACATTCAAATAATTTCGAACTAATCTTTAATTCAAAACCTAAAAATATTCAAATCGTTTTTTAGTTCATGATAGATTTAAAAGGATAATAGGGAGATATGACATGATTGCCAATGTGGAAACTTTCCTTCAAAGATGGGAACAGGATTTAAAAAACTTCATAAAAAAAGCACTTGCAGTAAGGTAAACTATAAAATGTGAAAGCCTAGATTTATTAAAACAAAATCCACGACGGACAGTTACCAACTACCAAGTTTATGGTTTTAGGCTTATAATGTAGATAATGTGTTCGGGTTAAACATTTGTGTACGCTTAAGTCTCCAGTATCTGGGAAGGTGATGTAACAATTCAAAAACATGCCATATCAAATTCTGACCATTTCCTTTTTTAAAGTGTTTGCCATTTGAATCATTATCGTTCCTCTATTGTGTATGGTAATAAACAGAAATCTTACTTTGTTACTCTCCCATGACTGTAAATGAAGATATTTTAAAGAATAGTCTGGAACCACAACAACATAATTGGTAACGTGTTTTTCACGATACCTATGGAAATTTCATTTTACTTAAATGGAAATTTATGGACACCGCGGAAAGATAGCTTGTGGTACCGTGCTATATAACGATTTCTGTGTTGACATCTACACAATTTGTGGATTTATTGTTTGAACAATAGTCAACCAAAAGATTATATTCTATGTTCATTTTTTTTGCTGTACACGCACATTGCGGTTGAGTCAATATTTGAGAAGATCCATCATTTGTGAAACTTGAAGTATCATTGATAGTGTACCTCATTTCACTGTATTTAAATTGTGACAATACACAAGATCATTCTGCTACTTTTAATTCATTATTCATGTCTGTTTATTTAACGCATCAATGTAAAAATATCGGAAATTGATGAGACTGTCATTAAAGTGAGAGGGTTAGCGCTATAGAACCAGGTTTAATCCACCATTTTCCACATTTGAAAATGCCTGTACCAAGTCAGGAATATGACATGTCTTGTTCATTCGTTTTTGGTGCGTTTTGTTATTTGATTTTGCCATGTGATTATGGACTTTCCCAATTGATCTTCTCTAGGTTCAGTATTTTTGTGATTTTACTTTTTATTCCGAAAAAGATATGAATGTTTACTACCCAAACATGTAAAAATGTAAAAGTAGACAGAATGTAGGACTATGAATGTTCATAGGTGTTGAGAGCCATAATATAAATTGGAATACCTCAATTTGAAATATTTTACAGTAAGTTTATTAAATGATCAATGAGTAAAATGCATTTCAACAAGTATGTCATGATTCGGAATGGGGCGTTGGTAATAAAATAGAGAATCAGCCACATGAACTGCTATCTTATGATATAAGACTGTGAAAATATGTCACTAATGAAAAGAGACACCAAATCATCGTATTGGTCAACAAGTTCGTGATGGTGGCCGTACATGTTAACCTCATGTAGTGTCGATCTTAGTCGTTTTCACTGGGACATGTGAATGAAATACGATTCAGCAGAACTGCAGAAGGTAATTTACTATAATTGAAATATGAGAGATTACACTTGTTCAAATTTAAATAAATAAATAAAATATGATGCAGCCTATCTACTCGGTAGTATCTGGAATCGGAAAATTGACATGATTTAAAACAAATCTTTCAAAAAATAATCCATGACTTTTCATTATTCGACTTTGAGCTTTTTTGTGGTAAAGGATGAAGATGATGATTTGGAATGTAAATGTTTTTCTTTACTTTTTTTTTAAACTTAACATTTTTTAACGTATGCAGAATTGCAATTGATTTTGCCTTTTTGAAAATTATTTTTCGATTTACTTGTAGTTTCCTTGTATATTTTTGACATGGGAACACAGGATATGATTAAGGCGGAAATTCATCATAATGGATTTGAACGCGATATGTATATTACATTTCCTGTGATAATATAAGCTCGCAATTATATTTTCCTGCTTTTGATTCATAATGTGGAAAGTTGAGTAGTTATAAGTTTTATAATTCCTGGGATATTTTGTAAGTAGATTTAAATTCTTATCATTAAATATAAAAAATAAAATGTTAATTTCTTTTTTGAAACACTTATTCGATACCACTGCACAAAAACTGCTCAGCCCCAGGTCGACACGGCTTAAAAGTCAGATTTTTCCTGTACTGGACCGATTTGATAAAATCATAATCTTAAATTCACCTGTCAGTTATTATCAAAATATAATAGAAATTCGTTCCCACCTTCATCATTCCAAATTGAACTCTGATGGAATTGGATATATTAAATGTCCCTTTAGACACAATTTTATTAACATACTCAAGTACTTACGCGTCCGTACTGACACGTTTTGCTTGCTTGTTCTTGATTAAGGTTCTTTAAGAAGAGCGCGTCAGACCAACTTAATCAATAATGTGCAATTGTCATTTTATGAACATATACAATGCAGTGGTTTGGTTGATAAGTTTAACAATGTTTTGTTTAATTTAGTTTTAAGATTTATCAAATGCATACGATGACTCAGATTATATATATTGAAAGTACTTATTAGCACAACAAATTCAAAATTTGGGAGTTGCTCGCAACACTTTTTCAACTAATTAATTTGGTTTAATAATACAAATGTTTGGAGTATCGAAATTGTTTTCAACGAAAAGATAATATTATACAACATTCGTTGTTGACCTGACCTTGATTTTAGTGTTTATTTTGTGATACCGCGCAGTTATTGAAATTATCTAAAAAGTCGACGAAGTAACGATAATTCACGTCTTACCCAAAATGAAAACAATAAAAGGAACAATAGTCTAAAAAGCGTTACAGTTGAAAACTAAAAACTGAGCAATATGAAACAAATAATGGATTTAATTCGGGTATTAAAGATGATTGTTAAATTTTAAACACATGATTTTAAGCTGCGACTGCCCCCCCCCTCAACCCCACACAAGCATCTACAACAAATAATACCGCTGATGTTAAAGAGTGAACAATCATTTCAGTTTGAGCGCACACTGATATTCATTTGTTCAAAACACCGTTATTCATAGACCTGCAGTATATCTTTCTTGTAGTGTTTCCGAGTATTATATTTTAAGAGAGTAATATACTCAATGCAGCTCTCTACAAATGTATCATATTATCATATTCGTATTCTGAAACAAGAAGAACTAAATGTACTGCAATGATAAAGTAAATAACAAAACTGGTCAATATATTGTTTTTGTTATTGGGGTTTGGGGAAGACATATGGCTTAAAAGCTCAATACAAAACATACTACGAGTAAACTCAATTTGTTCATGTTTTCAATAAAAATGTAATTTATTCCCATCATAAATACCTTCTCCGCTCTTTTCAAATTATTTTTGAGACAAGCTCTTATCCCTTTATGATAAAAAATAGTTCGTATTCGCCAACCAATATAAAAAAGAAGATATGGTATGATTGCCAATGAGACAACTATCCACAAAAGATCAAAATGACACAGACATTAACAACTATAGGTCACCGTACGGCCTTCAACAATGAACAAAGCCCATACCGCATAGTCAGCTATAATAGGCCCAGATAAGACAATGTAAAACAATTCAAGTGAGAAAACTAACGGCCTCATTTATGTGAAAAAAAATAGTTTTTTTTCTCTTTTGTACGATAATTATAGAATATCCCTCGGTTGCCTTACGTGTATCCTATCTGTAACAATATCTATATTTAGATATGGGGAACTTTATTTTCTGATTGAAATTTTCAATAATTATATCTATATTTAAATCAGGGGATTTCCATACTTCAGTTGAAAATTTCCACTTACATTTCAACATTTAATATGATCTTTAACTTATGATACACATGTTTCACGAAATTCAATACTTTTCGTTAGAATACGGTACAAGAAAAACTAACAAAAACAATTACCAGTGTTTTGCACGAATGAATAAAGCTACTGATTTTACGTTTAAATAAATTATATTGTTAATCATTTTCTGGGTTTAAATAAAAATTATTTACTCAAACAAAATCTCCTGAATTTCTGTGAGTATACAATTCTTTACATACGTTCCATAAAGTATTACTTCAAATATTTGTATATGCAACTTACTTTACATTTTATAGAATTGCTGTTTTTATCAAAAAGACAGAAAGAAGGAGAAATAACACATAAGCTGAATTTTCATTAAATTTACTCCAATCAAAACTCTGATGATAATGACAAACCATCCGTTGGTTCAACTTTTTTAAAACTCAGAATAGGAACGCACAGTGTAACATGTAATATCTAAGTATTAGCAACACAACTCTCATCAAATATTTTGAATCATATTTGCCTCAAAGTTTTCAAAAATCGTCCGGTATTAGGGTATAGACTTCACATGTCCTAAATCGGGGTTATATCAAAGAACGTCTTTTCCTTTTTCTAAAGAAGATCATCGGAAAATATCAAAACCTTGTGGACATCTATTCAGTACCAACTTCACAAATGATACATGGTTGTCTTGAAGCATAGACTATAGGTGCTGAAGTTGATTCTCATATTACACACGTGTTATAGTGTTCTTTATTGTGCGCTGTCAATTATTTACATTAGTCCTTTTTGTAATATTTTTTGGTGTTGCTTGTACTTATGCAGCCCGCCGGTATTAAGTCAGGAATATGACAGTTGATTCGTTTGAAGTGTTCGAGATTTTCATTTGCTGTTGAAAAAGTCTTGTCCGATTTGAATTTTCCTTGGAGTTCGGTATTTTCTTTATTTGACTTTTTGCAAATTTATTAAAATTTTGTATCATTTAACAGAATCATTCACACATTTCATGATGCCTTATTACCGGAAATTAAGATAATTTACAGTTGGATGAAAGTATCTTCCAATGGATCAGGGTTACTACAAATTTATCTTCAGATTTTGTCTTCAGAAATTTGTTGAAGTCGCTTCGATATATTTCATTTTTCAAAGCAATTAAAATTTTCATTTATTACTGATTCATGCACCTTAGACATGTTAGATATTGTTGATAAAAACATGTAAAAAAAAATAGTAGAAAGGGTAAACACTAAATTGAAACATATTTATATATATATATCGTTGGAAAACATTTACTGGGTTCTCTGTGTTCACTTTTTTTTTTAAAAGTTATATGATTATTATAACTTACGTCTCACAAATGAAGACAGATTGCCAAATTCATTGACACATAACAACTATGAACAAAGCTGTTAGTTGACTACATGAGAATCGTATTTCTAAAAAGACCTTGAGTCGATTCGTCAAAGTTGTCACAAGGTTTGCAACAGGCGTAATGTAATCCAAACGATATGAGTTCAGTCTAGGAATAACTTAATCAGCAACAAATTCAATTTTATTTTATATAATAAGCATATATCATGCAGCCAAGAAAATCAACCGTTCCTTTGTTTCCGATTCTGGCTTATTGCTATATTCATAAATAGTAGTTAATATACACTATGTTCATGAATATTCGGGTTGAATTCATGAACTATATATTCACATTGAATGATTGATGTCGACGTGCAGACTCAACCATACAGGAGGAAGATTCTAAATCCATATTTGACTAGTGTAGTCGCATAAGTCAAACAGTTATTAAAGCATTTGACAACAATTATGTAAACACTGAAGTATGTTATTGAATCATATTTCAATATTGTTAACAAGACATCAAAACTAAACATTTGGTTGTCCGATACAATGTGTCAGTGTCTCATTTTACGTGCGATATATTTTAGCGCGATCTTTAATTTTTTGATACCAGTTTATCCAATTTTGAGAGCCAAATACTGGCCTTACCATATCTTTCACATTGATGCTACTTGACAACTACAATAACCAACTCGACGTTTGAAATGTGCGTACAATTACATATTTTAGAACACTTATTTGGATATCATACCGCGATGAGTCATGTATCGGATGCAGGTTTTCCTATAGTTGTCACTTGGTATCTTTGGTTGATGTGTTCGTTCTTATATTTCACGAGTATTGCATTAAAATGCAAATGCTAGTACGGTATGCAAGTATTCAATTTACTGTCTCCGTTACGCCTTTGCGATCGTCAAATACTCAATTGACGTTTGCAACACATACCATACTGTACTTTATTTTCTCTTTTAAATTAAATAGCATACCATCTGTTCTAATCTTTGACTTTATGTGTCTCAGTTGAAATATATTACTGGATTTCTTTTTCTAGATTTTTCTAGGGGGATGGACATTAGATTCAAAATCTAAAAATCTTTACAATCTAGCTGTGCTGTACGAGGCGTTATATTGTTATTATCTTACACAAATCGTAATGTTTACGACATGAACTGATTGAGCGGTACTGTGTATTTTTATCTAGCTTCTCAAGACGTAACATGTCGATCTTTCACATCTAGTCACGTTTTAAAAATTTGATAACTGCACGATCATTTCGGCAAACCAGAGTATTCTTCGTAAAACTTTCTTTATATTGACCCCGATATTTATTTTTAGATAAGAAGTAAAATCACAAAAATACTGAACTTCGGGGAATTCAAAACAGAAAGTCCCTAATCAAATGGCAAAATCAAATGATAAAGCACATCAAACGAATGGACAATAACTGTCATATTCCTGAATGGACACAGGCATTTTCAAATGTAGAAAATAGTGGATAGAACCTGGGTTTATAGAGCTCAACGTCTAACTTGCACGACAGTTGCATCCTCGGGGGGCCACTTCAAACTTTTTTGAGGTAGGGTGAGCAGCTGAGACACCAAGTGCCCCACCCTTTTCATATATTTTGTTTATCAAAAATATATACCTTGTCATATATCAATTAACAAAAAACAGACCCATAGATATATTTGAATATTTTTCATCTACTGGTACATTATAATTGATTAGTATAGATTTTTTTTCATCATCACGTTCTTGTTAAGAAGCAAAATAGACGCAATAATATCACCTTTTTTCCAATAGATTTGTCACATCTTTAACACTTTCTTCTTATTGACCATTTTATATCTTTCATGATGAAGATATTTCAATTCCAAAATACAATACATATAAAAGACGTTTGGTCAGATCATAGATGGCATTACATTTATGGTCAGATAAATGTAATATCACACCAGAAAGTAGAACCTTCACTGAATTTAACATGTTTTTAAATATTAATTAAAAACTGATAAAAAGTTGCATTGCCGTTCCTTCTTAAAGGACGCTGTCACAATGGAATTTCTTTAAATAATTGTTATCATGATTTATGTATACAAACCCTTGAATGCTAACTAGATGGAAATGTCAAAATGGTCGGATTTATTGCATCTATCACTGGCATCAGTGGAAATATCACATCAGAATAAATAGAGTTTAATTGATTTGACAATAAACTGATGCATTTACGACTGTGGTTTAACCGTATCAAAAAACAAAACAAAAAAATACAGACATCTGATTAGTTTCGGATACTTATCATATAATCAAGCAAGTGATAATATCAACCAATTGATATATTTTATTTAAATTTCTCACCCTTTTCATATATCATAGAGCATGAAAAAGTGACCTATTCCTGCGGCTCATCCCTACCACTAATTATATAGCTATCCCCCCCCCCCCCCCGAGGTCGCATCACATTCCATTATATTTACAACGATGCGTGAACAAAACAGACATAATAGGTTAAATAAAATTGTCAAAAAATGATAAGCTCGTTGACGATAAAACGTGTTTCCGGAGAAAATTATGTATAGTCGTAATACAGTGCATAAGCGAAAAGTAATATAACCTGAATGCATGTGTCACACTTTTTAAGCAAGTTACACGGTTTAGGAAAACAGATCTTTCAAACTATTTTCTCGACATATAATCATTTCGCTGTATTCTTTTTTATTTATTTTAAACGCGTGTGTAGTGTAATATATTATAAGCCTGGTGATATTTTCATTCTTTTATTTCAATATGGTACTTTGTCTTTTACCGTCTGACTTTATTATTCGTGCACTGAACTTATTTATGTTCAAGACAAATATTTAAATCAGATGAAACCGTCTGTCGAGCATAGTGCATACACACAAATTGCTGTATCGCTTTGAATACTCACAATGTACACGTGTACATTTGAGAAAATGTCATAATGCGTCTATGAGCAAACATAATACGTGATCAATCAATAGCGGGATTTAAATATGATAACGCATTTAAAGTTCAGAAAAGATGTAATTTATATTATCTTACAAACAATCTCATTATACAAAGACCATGAATTATTTTCTCAAATGAATACAATTGGGCAGATCGGTTACGCGTCGTAAGTACTAGCTCTGCTTATTATTTTAAAAATAGTTTATATGACAAACTGAAGTATTTCTTTTTTACAATTCAACGGTTTTAATTTCAATTTATAATAACTGAATGAATATTTCATCATCGCTTTGGTTTTATTTTTGATGAAACAATAAACTATTACCGGTTAAAATGCTAGTATAAAAATCAATAGACACATGTCGTTGAAATTAGAAATATATACATTCTTTTGATTAACGGTCAAAGAAAGATAATCTATTTTACAAATTTCAAAAAAGGTACTATCAGAGTTTAAATATTATGAAATATTAGATCGGAGTTCATTTACATGATAAGTTTGATTTTAAGCAATTTCATGTATAATAATATAAGACAATAAAACAAATCCTAGCTGACATTTTGAAGAGAGATATATAAAAACACATCTGACGAAATAATCTTTAAATATGACTGCCTTAGATTCTGTTGGATGCGTTCACCTTAATTATTTTAATTTAGTCGACAAAAGATTGTTAAAACAACTTTCTTGATTTGATGTGTTACCGAGGAATACGCCTTTTCTTCAGACGCGTGTCATAAATTCGTTGCGTTGTATTTATCATTTATCAAGTAAAGATGGCGTATCTTTTCCAAACTATCGTATCTTTATATACGCATCTGACGTACCAGTCGGTCATCGTATTATCTTTTAATGTTTGTATGTATAGTTGTGAACATTGAACTAACCACATTTCAGTTTGATCTAACACAGTTGTATGATTTGGATTGTGGATCATATCTATATGAAATTTTGATTTCGTAAACCTATCAAAGAGTACCTAGATTGTTTCAACAAGTCAATTAAAATAGTCCCTCTGACTTTTCAGTTAGTTAACTTTTTAAATTTTTAACATTACGCTTTATTGGTACCACCTTATCTTCAATTTATTCATACTGAATTATTGTAAACATAATAGTGTGATGGACTTTGTATGCATACATAATTTAATTTTGGATGTAAAGCGTCTTCTGATTGGCTGACGTTGTTTATTTTATTAGCCCATAGACATAATTTAGTCATGTGACCGAGACGTCATCATGTCTTTAATCTATTCATACTAAGTCATTGAAAATATAATATTGTGATGGGCTTTATATACATAAATAAATATTTGGCTTTCGTTCTTACTTGTGAGCGAGTTGATTTAAACCCCACTGATGTAGACCTAACGCGCGTCAGACGTACTTTATTTAAAGCCTGGTATTTGTTCCCAAATTGAATAGCATTGATACAACTTCATAAAATACATGTATTTATATTCAATATACATGTCGATAGACGCGAGCTAGTCATGTAATAACGAGATGAATGGCGATTTACACTTAAACTATGTCACTTTTAACAAGCCGGAACACGTAGCAAAGTTATTTGATTATACATGATATATTTTACCAACCAAAAATATGGCATTTAAATCTTAAACAATTCATTCAATCTCTTGTTTATTGAAATCAGTCGCCCGTTTTTAAGGTTGACCAAACATGTATTAAATATCTTATACTTTAAATAACACGCAGTAAGGATATGTTCTGTACAAGGTATGTTTTAATTTTGTTGGATTTTCTATATACTTTGCAAACAAATTTATAAAACAGAGTTAACTCAAAGGAAGCGAGATTATAATCCAATCGTATAACATGTTTCTCGAATTAGATTCAGGATGCATATTTGTCACGGAGTAGTTTAAAAAGCAAAACATTTAAACTGTCTAAAAAAAGGAACGCCGGAAGCGTCTGAATAGAACAATTAAAACCGTTTGAAATTGATCTTTCCCACACTGAGAGAGAGTTGTTATCTTGTATTATACATAAGTGCTGTCAATGTAAAAACTATAATAACAAAGTAACGAAATTTGAAATATTCATCTTATGCAACTTTTGTATGGCACTGTCTTGGCTGGCGGATGAGGCATTCAGTTTTATCCTTGTTCGTCTGTCTTTATGTCAACAATAGTTTCCGTTTTCTGTGCACGTTATTGTGCTACACACAAAAATGTAAACATAATGCTTATTTCTTTCAAACACCGATCACTCTTGAATGTTGCTGGCGTTGCTATTATCGTTCTTACGTTTTATACCTTTTTAAATCGAAAATTGTTGAATTATACATTAAGAAGCAGGGGCTTTTGTTAC
This sequence comes from Mytilus edulis, assembly GCF_963676685.1. Classification (NCBI taxonomy): domain Eukaryota; kingdom Metazoa; phylum Mollusca; class Bivalvia; order Mytilida; family Mytilidae; genus Mytilus; species Mytilus edulis. The sequence continues at coordinate 65,777,657 of NC_092349.1, forward strand.
CCAAAGACAAATTGTTCTTTTATTTTTATTGCTTTAGATAAAAAAAATCCAGTAGGATTTTTTTTATTAGAACTTGTAATTAGGGTAAATTCAAATGTCGTCCCAAAAAATTATAAACTGACACATGGGAATATGTTTCACAATACTTTCTGTAATTCTTTGTTTCATATATATATATATAGTTTAGATTTGGTATTGCTTTCAGATGTCATTATTTTGGTCAAGAAAGTATAATTATTTCTTATGTTAAATGTAATTCCGAAGCCATCATGCAAAATTAAAACGGGTTCTCCAATTGTAACTAATTCTATCTTTCAAACTAGTTCATTTATCCTACTCCGCTCCCATATGAAAATATGTCGCCAACATCACTCAAATTCAAAACTTGCAGATTGTATAGTCTTAACACAGCCAATTTTGACGATTTATGTAGGGTTTTTCTGTTATTGAGAAAGCTTCTAAAGATTGAGAAATATAGATAAAAGCAAAACATTATAAGTAAGACAAGATCGACAAAAATTTAAATGACTGAAACCATGTACTATCTCCTTAATCATAATAGATGTTATTGTCCTAGTAAGACAATTTTTCACAAATGTTATGGCGTTTTCCTAATCTGGAAGGCTGCAAACAATTAACTGAAACAAAAAAACAACTACATTGTAAATGGTTTTATTTTCCATTTCTGAAACACTCCTGCAACTCTTCGTTAACTTTGCGGTGGTCTCATTTCTTTGTGAAGACTCATCTGATCAATTGTTTTGAATTTTTAAATGGCTAAAATAATTTTACGAAATAACCTCACCAAATTCCAACCAAAGTTGACATAAAAAACTGATAGTTCTTTGTTTCACCTAGTTTGAAAATAACATTTTTTCAACATAAAATTGAGAATGGAAATGGGGAATGTGTCAAAGAGACAACAACCCGACCATGTTGATATTTCCATAGAATATTTAGGTCGACAGATGGTTTAAATGACTGATCATCTGATTATTAATAATTAATAGATAGTAAAAATAAAGGAGTAGGTTCAGTAAGACCCCTTTTTGGCCCTAAACTATAGCAGTTTTAAAAAATTGTTAAAATGTAAACCTTTAGTTATTTATTGGACAGTAGAATGCTTCTGCTACATAAATATGGGCTGTTTTTGACAATACAATGCACATATATCCGGTACTAGCACCATTAAGTCATGCTAAATTACTGAAATCCTCATAATTCTAGCATTTTAGTTAAATTTTAGACGGTTTTCGTGTAAAACGAAAGTGGCCGCATTCGTGTTCATCCTTAATATTGAAATGTAAGTTGTATTTTATGATGATACATAACATATATAAAGGTTGAGGATGAACACGGATGCGGCCACTTTCATTTTTACCAAAAACCATCTGAAAAGTGACATTTTTCGGCATATAAGGTAGATTTTTCATATTTGAGCTTGAATCGGATCGTTTTTAATGACTAAATCTGTTAAAATCTTTCACATAAACTAATTAATTCAAATAAAATAGACACTTAAGTGTTTAAAAAGTGGTCAAAATCTTTCGCCAGATGAACCTGAAATTTGAGGCCAAAATCGGTCCTTACCAGACCTACTCCTTTATTGAACATGCGAATTGAATTCCCCATAATGATTACTTTTAATCATTTATATATAAAATTTCGATGTGACTGTTGAGAAAAGGATTTGTTTTTAGTATAAAACATGTTTCAGGGAATGGTATCGTTTTCTGGTTTGTTTTCTCGTCTTATTATTTGCTACTTGTCTTGTTGTTTAATCCATTGCGATAGATTTTCATTGAAACATTTATCAAAGTCTTTGATAATCTTGAAAACCTTGAATTATTTTTTCTATACTTTTGAACAAAAATGAAATGTTATATTGTGCGCATCTTGGTCATATCTGCATGTTTTCTGTAAATATATTTTAAATTTGACATATGTTCACGATTAACAAATTGCATCGACAGATGAAGAACTGTACATTCGTGTGTATTGTGATATTGTTTTTAACAGTTGTAGGTTAAGTACATTTTCGCGTGTGAACAATAATATTACATAGGTTAATACACTGATTACATAGATAAAGAAAACATTCTTTTAATCTGCAAATATATTACGTTAACGTTGATAATTGTCAAAATGTCTGCTCAAATTTACCTTTGTACCAATTATGACCGCGCCCACAACTCTATCGTATTTCTATATGTATCAAAAGGTTTTCAAAATTAGGTAAACATTTTTTTTTTAAATGACATAGACTAGTTTTAGTGAATAGGTCAACTGTTTCAAATGTTGATAAATGTTTTTAGATTCAGTCGAGCATAACACATATATTATCCTTCTTGATGTCATTTTTTTATACGATACAGCATGGTCATAAGTTCATAGCAATTGAGATTGCTTCCTGTCTTTTGATGTTTGTAGTTTTACAACCTTAATATTTGTGAGACTTGAATTCTATCAAAACAAAGAAAAAGTCACTATTATAATAAATAGTAAGCTTAGTCTGCAATCAGTTTGAATAAAAAATAATTGTTTATTGTATTTACTTTATATCTTCAGAATTAATATGGAATTAACAGACTGAACAGAAAGGTACGTATTGAAAACAACAACAAAAAAGCACATGCAAAGTCGATGGAACGTTAGACCATCAACAAGAAAGGTTGGCTTTAACATCATTGTAGTAAAAGATTTGTTTAAACCAAAGTTTAGAAAAATTGGTTCAGAAATATAAATCACATAAATGCGTTTCGTGCATTTATTAACACTGGGTCGATACCACTACTCATTGACTATGAGAAACCAAGCGTATCATAAACTCAGTGCTTCGGTATTGAATTGAATATTTCAAACTTTTCTTAAATTCTCAGACGATCAATTAATAAGTTGCTGACAAAAACGAGTTCCGACTATCTCTATTAGAGGTACTGTTTTTTTGTGTATCGTAGTGTTGTGATTTTTGTGGATAGCTATTAAACAAGGTTCAATCCACTTTTTTTCTTAAAATGTCCTGTACGAAGTCAGGAATATGGCAGGTATTGTCAATTTGTCCTTTTCTATGTATATAAATAGACTCATCATAGATACCAGGATCAAATTTTGTATTTACGCTCGTTTCGTCTACAAAAGACTCATCAGTGACGCTCGAATCTACTAAAAAAAGTTAAAAATGCCAAATAAAGTACGAAATTGACTTTTGTTTTTTGTTGCAGTTCAGTGTTTATGTTATTCTATTGTTAACCTCCAACAGTTAACATGTTTCCAACGATTATAGTATTTAACCCGGATATTTTTTCTTTTAAACGATTTTTGACTTTTGGACAGCGGTATACTACTATAGCCTTTGTTTATATCTTCACAATCTTTTGCTTTCGGAACATGCGCGAACATTTCACTATTGTTTTTTTTTCTTTTGCCCTTAAAACTTGGACTTTATAACGTAAAATGAGTAATGTCTGGATCACTCAAAACCGTTGTCGGTACGTTATTTGTATGTTTGTTTGTTCACTATTTATAAGTTAAATAATTTTCGACATTTTCTTATTCATTTAGGTCAGTTTACAGCCTTTAAGTCAGAATGTTATCTTTTCCTATATATTTCAATTTATCACCCCATTTTATCTTTTGATTGCACACCATGTTTAAACCTAACTGTGCATTTAGATAAAGTAATCTAGATCAGTAAATATCACGAGTGTTAACCAAAGGCCATTTATTATCTGACAAATACCGTTATACGAAAAGTTTTAAGATACCAAACTATCAAATCTACATCGCATTGCATGTAAGTAATTTATTACCATTTATCTTTGTTGCTAAAAGTGATTAATATGAGCGCTATTAAAAAACTCATCGACGAGTCTGACAAAAATGATAAGTAAAATAATTTGAAATTGTCTTTTATTTTTAACGAAATAAAAACAAATGAGATTCAAACATTGTGTGATCACAAATCAACGCTAGATATACAAGTTTAATCAAATGTTTGTTTCTAAATTAAAATCAAACAATGTGTCAAAATTGTTATAAAAAAAGAAAACATTGCGATCAGACTTCTAGTAACTGGAATGTTAATATGCCTATAGTGGATTTCTTTCCCTATTTTTACTTGCTTTGCACATAAAAATTGGTGAATAATCAACACTCGTCGGACAGGTTTGACCATAAATGTGGGTTTAGGCAAACACAAATCAATTCTCTCAAATATTATAGATATTTGAATATTATAAGTCGAAAATCTTTCGCAATCTTAATTTGAGCTTTATACTTCACTCGAACTCGAATTAGTACGTGTGTTTTTACTTTTAAAGTATTTGAAATGATAACAAGGTTAACAGAAACAAAATCCGAAAATATGTATAATGAAATTCATACTGATCTGTTAATAGACTGGTGTCCGAATCATACAACTGATTCATTTTACAATCAATGTACTCAACAATTCAACTCTACAAGGCATAATCTAGAAAAACGTGTTCAACAGTTGAAATGAGTGTAATATTAGCGAAACGTGCGTGCAAACAACAAAATGAAAATTATATGCCTGGTATCTTCCTTCAATTGATTGTCGACGTTGTTGACGCTACCGCCTACATGTGGAAGTTTTGTGTTCAAGGGCATCTACACTAGGCAGGTTTGGAACGCTGTTATGGAATAGATAGATTGCAATGCTCTGAAAAATTGTATTTCAATATGGTTTTCTTCTTTGTTTTTTAAACACCATTGATCGGTTTATTTTTTTTATACTGGGATATAAGCTTGTTTTTTTATGAGCTTGTGTTATAGAAAATGAGTTTGTATTATAGAACATGAGTTTGTATTATAGAACATGATTCCAAAAGTAAGTATAACTAAACAAAAAGATGACAGAAGTGCAATGTCTGTTAAAGTATCAACTTATTATCGCAATCAGCTGTATTCATTCTGACATCTGACAATAGATAGATGTTTTGGGGAAAATATAAATTTGAGTAATTTTGTTTGTACACACAATTCATTCATATATACTGTACAATAGATATAACTTATCATCGGGACGATGTTAAGTTATCAATAAAATAAGAACACACAAAACATGGCAAAAAGATGTCCTTGAACGTGCTCAAGAAGTTTGTGTAAAACTTTACACGTAGTAAATGTTTGACAAGATTGTTGCAATTCCAACATTTGGTTATGAAAAATCAGACCGAGAAAAGTGCAAAGATTTTTCGTAATAAGTTTGCCATATGTCGTAAGGATTAACCAAAAAAATGGTGTTATTCTTTTAAACTATTTTAACTTGACTTATAAGGGAAATATGATTTCTTATCCGATGATGAACAAATAAAAAGATGCATGTCTGTTTATCATTTTCCCTTTTGAGGGACGATTCCCAATAAAAAAAATGTTAAAAACATACGTATGATGGACAAGAATACCGCTTGTAACTAAACACATACATTATGCATTCAATATATTTCAACTTGGTTTCTTTGCACCTTTTTGACATAACTAACCTCTTCCAGTTTACCAAATGGTCTAAGTGTAAATCAGAGCATAGCTACTGTACACTTTTAACGAAATTGCGTGAAAGTTTGACCTTTTATAAATTAAAAAACAAATACTCTGAACTGTTAGAAAGTCACTTCATGTGGTTGTTCACACGAACATCTCCTTCCAATCATCATGAAGTTGACCTCTTGGTTTATCATTTATTTGTAATCTAAACCTTTCATGAGCTATAATTCATATAGAAACTCATCAACAATATAAGGTTTTCTATTTTCTATGACAGACTCTCAAGTTGTTTTCAAATCATAAGGTTAAAGGATCGTGTTGCACATATGCATATCAATACTGATGCAGCAGTTTTTGTTGATATAAGTTGACCTTGACCTCAATTTTCAAATTATTATACAAGGATCTCATATCAAAAGACTTCAGATCTTTCGTGCGTTTTACGATCAGGAAAAATACAGCACAGTTACAGGATTCAATGGAAAGGTTCATTTTATAAGATGTTACTAGATCATTTTGAATAAACATTATCCTATTGTAACTAAAACTTGTGTTCGTTACCAAGACGATACAATATCAACATGGATAGTGTTTGTGAGATGATATTGTCAAATGCTTCGCGTAGTATCTATATTTTTTATGTGGTTTGTTTGGTTCCCTTTTGCTCCAGCTGTCGGCTATATTTATGAATCATGTCGATTGTTTTACAACATTAACAAAATCATTTGACTTTTATCGGTGTTCTCTGCATGTACATCTCTTTTATATATTCTTGATACGTTTGAATAAAGATTTTTAACATGCTACTTTTACAAAGGCTATATTTTAATTGTAAAGAACAAACTCATGCACCATGACTAATCCAAAAATATTATATTTCTGTAACACCTGCATAGTGGGATCAATCGGCGATGAACCCTATTGTTAAAAGGATCGTGATTAAAATCATTTACAACAAATGTATGATAATCATATCTTTACTGTGAATTGTCAGTAATAAACAATCCGTAAAATTACAAACATTCTGAGATGATGGTAGTTGTATTTTACACATAAAAGTTTGAATATAGTTTGGAGGCACAAAAGATATTTTACACGCATTCTTTAACTATACATTACAAGCGTATCATATCTTTCGTTGATCAAATAAACTTTACACAGGTATATTTTTGTTTCTTCTAGAAAGAAAGAGCATACATCAAACATATTGTGCAGAAGGAAACTAGTGTAAATAATGCTGTAGTTCACAACAGGTATAGTATTTTCAATTTCGAGGTTAAGCAAACTATATAGTAAAATCGAGTATGACAACATCAACAAACGACGATCAATGAAAAACATTGGCCATCCATGTACAGAATGGGGTTTGGTTAAATATGTTTGCTGTTGCCTAACCGTCTCATAACCTGTGACAGTGATGCTACATGTACAGCACAAAATGAAAGCCAACTATAAATATCAGTTGAAAAGACTAAACTCGTCAGATCAACCAAAAAAAGCACATAAACAACTAAAAAAACGTTAAATACACACGTTACAGATCAAAGAGTTCTCAAAGTCCCTGAAAGCAGTTTACAACAACTATAAAATCCCTGCTCTTAATCTTAAAATCGGATAAGTTCAACCCAAAAGTCACTATGAATCTGAAATAATTTACAAATTGGATATACAATTTGTTCAATCAATCGTTTTACACTCCTTTTCACAATTTTTATAAAGGTTTTCCTCTAGTATATATTTATGATCATGCTTTAATTTATAAATAGGAATCTTTTTTTGTTTACGTAGACAAGTGATATGTAGCTACATGTCTGAGCATGATAAGAAACATAGCCAATGATTAAACATAAGTGAAAAAGAGGATAATCCGATTGTACATATGAACGTTACCAGATCTGCAGTAACTGAACAATGATAACAGTGTCAGATGACAATTTGTTCTATCATTCTTAGAATTCATTTCCTTTTTATCTAAAAATCATTAGTTCCGTTTAAGTCTTAATAGCTAAAATTAACTGTTTACTGTGTTACCTGAATTTAGGAGACTTCTCTGTTTCCTGTTTAAGTATATTTACTAGACATGACTGTTTCCTTCTCAAGTATATTTACTGGAAATGACTTGCTTCCTGTTTAGGTATACTTACTCGAAAATTGTTTCCTGATAAAAACAAATATACTGTTTTTAAATCCAAATGGTCAATTTTGTTATGCATTTTATCTCAAGACAAAACAAATTCAAAAACAACAAAAAGTGGATAAAACAGGAAAAATCAAATCTAACAATCAATAATACAAATGGGGAAAATAATGTTAAGCGCAAATAATAGAGCTAAGGTAAATAACCTGTTTAAGTCATCCAAAAAAGGGATGACATATGAAGATTAAAGCAAGAAGACTAAGACGTATATTCCAAAAATGTTTGCAACTGTCATACAGGTGAGATGTTTGGCTAGCAAAAACATTCTGGTTTAATCTTCCATTTCTACACAAGGTAATGTCTGCACGAAGTCGTTTCATGTGTTTGATCTTTTTTATTTAGTATTTGATTAGGAACTTTCTTTTTTATTATTATTCCTCTGAGTTCGGTATTGTTTTTATTTTACTTTTTTTATTCGAGAAAATAAAAATAATAAACATGTGTTGTGTTTTTTTTTATTAGCATATGCATTTTATTAATAATCTTGTTCACAGACAGAACCACATAAAACAAAATCCACAAAAGTCGAACTTATGGATGCATAACAATGGAAACAACAATGAACAACTAAAGGTCAATGTAGCTCGACTTGGTTAATGCTAATACTGACTTATAGTATCATGTTTTGATATTATCCGTTGGTGAATTACTATATAACTAAGAAACAAACTTCTACTCTCTCTGACAAAGCTTACTTCATATTATTTAATTAGATATTAGTCCCCTAACGACAAAGTAGAATTGGATTTTAGGTTGTCCGTCAGTCTGTCCGTCAGTCCATCCGTCAGCTGGCAAATCAGTTTTCCTGACTCTTTTTTTTTCATGCTTGAAGATATTTATTTGATATTTAGTGTATTGTTTTATTATGGCTAGTTACAGGCCAAGTTCGATTTTCATGGTTTTAGCTTTTCTTCTTCTTCGTTTATTACTTAATTTCTGTTCAAAGGGAAATAACTTATTTTTTAACCTTCTCTAGAATTAAATTTTTGATGAAATACTTATTAATTACTAGATTTCTGTTCAAAGGGATATAAATCTTTTTTTTTAAAGATTTGTGAAAGACATTGTATTAAGATAAATGACATTTAGGATTTTTTTCCTTTTCTTTAGTAAATTGTTTGAAGAAATTACTGATAGGTTTGTTTGTTCATGTTGTTATTGTATGTAGTTTGAACAATGACAAGTTATAGATCAAGTTAGAATTTCGTACCATTACAATGAATTTTTAACCGGTAGGGGACTATTTATTGTCATGCAATACTCACAGAATGCTTGTTTATTTCGGTGTTTTTTGTTTGCCCCATATACAGCTGCCAATGATTGCACGTGTTTAACTATCATTTGAATGATAATGTTTAATTTTTCACTGACTATGAAAGATTCCAAAAAGCGTTTAATTGTGTCATTTTCAAAGTAAGTATATATATGTATATGACATCAATGCAAAAAGTGTGTTACGGTATTCCCCACTCAAGACAGTTGACATTTTAATTTTTTAAGCGCGAGCCTTGCCGACCTATTTGAATAATCAATATGTAACTGTTGAGGGTGGAAAAATATCGTAACACACGAGTTATAGTAATGAAATATGTATCTCTAATGTTAGTGATAGGTTCAACAGTGTCATATATTTACGATATTAGAAAAATAGAATTTGGCGACAGTAAAACCAACGATTGACATAGGTTTACATAAATGTATTGTAGATAGTCTTGTTATGTTTATATCCCCAAAGCACTCTTTTAACCAAATAATCATTAAAGATTCGAAGCTACGGTATATGTAGATGATGAATGTATTTTAGTTTACGAAACTAATGATATAGTTCGAACACTGAATTGCATTTGTCGAATGTGAATTATTTATATTTCTCTATATACATCCTCAAAGATTGTTCCACATCTTACGTCTTTAGATAATGAAATAAAATGAAAATATTGTTATTGATATGTAATTAAACGTTATTAATAATAATATTTAAAACTGTGAAAGAAATTAAGGGCAGGAGAGTATAATTTTGCAGATTTGTCATTTTCTCATCAGTTGTTTAACATTTATCAGCGACTTAGTCGCCCGAAAACTTATTTTCTGTATTGGACAAGCACATCTGCTACCTGCATTTTGTGCTGCCTTACATTTGTGTTCATCCTGTCACTTTTGCAAAGTAATTTGTATTCTGTCCTTTTCATACTAAGTTTTTCATTATGGTTTAACCCAGGCTCATTTTGCTGAAAGTTACCACATTTGCTGGAGTTCTAAATTCAAATACGATTCCAAACTCTTATAATGAGCATCACTATTTAAAATAATGTAGACGACTTACGCGTGCAAGCATATGATGAGAAGTATTATATCTAGTATATTTTTAAACTATTTGTATTGTTATTAGCTAAATTAAAGGAAATTTGCATTTTCCTAAATTCTGAGCGTCCATTTTAACTTAACGACCCTCAATTCTAAACATTTGAAAGCTGTAAATTATATTCATAAGAAAAAACGGAAGACGTTTTTAAACCACAAAAGCTATCAGAAAGACACAATAAACAAAAGTCAACATTTCCTGTTGAGGTTGTAACCTTGGTTTCTAAGAATCTCAATATTTATCAACGTTGATTTAAGAAAAGTTCTGAAAAATCTTTATTGCGCATTTTGGGTTTAAATAACTGTAGCCAATGCAAGTAATTGTCCAATGCAATATGTGTTGCTCTTTCTTATACTAGTATCTGTCCATCAGCCATCATGTTTTGTCCAATTTGGCATTTCACATTGTTGTCAATATGAATGTTTCCTTTCGTGTATGAATTAAAACGTTTATACAACGTTTTTGTATAATCCTGTTGTAATGGCATTCCTTATACGTTTATTAAGTTCTTATTTATTGCATGAAAAACAGAGTAATTATTGGAAAAGAGTCATATTTTAACGTATGAATCGATTGGCTTGTTTGTTTAGGTAACTAAATCCAATGATGCATTTCTACTAACAATATAGTGTTTCGTCCAAGCCTCGTTATCGGAAATGGTTGCTAAGTTACAAGAGTAAACGTCTTCTTATGAACATTAAAAAATATCTTAATAAAAAAAGGAACAATGATATGTGATAACACTATAACACTATAAGTTTCAATCTCGTTTAAGGATGTTCGCTACTCTGTTAAAAAATAACAAGCTTTTTAAAAGACTATTATGAATTGATAGTATATCAATAAAGAAACTCAAAACGTAGAAAAAAATAAAGGGTCCGTGTGCTCATTTTCGAGATATAAGCCATTGAAAATTTGGCGGGAAATAATTCTCTCTAGATTTTTCATATATTTAACATTAGCACCATATTTGTTACAAAAATATGAAAAAATAACAAGATTTTTATAAAATTTTGAAATATGGCTTTTTAAACTTTATGTAATAAAATTATGAAAAGAAAAGTAGGGGTTAGTGGGCAAAATTTTATAATGACAATACATGGATAAAACCAGAGGATTCTGAAAATCTGGCAAAAAATCAAAAAATGGAGGAGCAAACATCCTTAAACCTAAAACATTGTATTATTAAAACCTTCTCTCTCTGATTGTTGTTGAATTTACTTAAGGAATGACTGTAATAGTGTAGCGGGTTATTATAAAGCATGCACCAAATGTTATTTCGAATAGACAGAAAAAACAAATATTACAGTCTTTCCTTTATCATTTCATTCTAAATTCCGTTTTAAACGTGAAAAACGTTGATAACGTCACGATCACATGACAAAATTATGTCGATGAGCTAATAAATAAAAATTTTCAGCCAATCAGAAGATGCAATACATTCAAAATTAAATTATTGCTGTTTGTTATTGTGTTCCCACATTCTTAAATAACTATAAGTGCTAGTCGATTGATAATTACTTAAAAGATTTTTCAAAAGCAATTATTCTTAAAACTAAAAGGAGCTTTAATTTAATGATAGTTATAAACACTTTTGGTCTTTACTTTAAGCAACAACCTTATATTTCCTAAGTATTGAAAGTAAATTGAACATTTTCAGCTGCTGTATTTTTTTTCACTTTGTTCTCCGTTAAAGTAAAATTACTAAACGTTTTTCAGTGTTCATATCATGCTGATTCAAACATTTGAAATTAAAGTATTGAAAGTTAATTGAACAATTTGAAATTCAAATAAATGTTATGTTGTGGAAAAGACAGTATTGTCTACAGGTCACGTGATACGTTTTATTTGGAATGCATGTTGTCATACGTATACTGGCAGAATAGACTGTTACACTTTTTTTTATTGTATAATACTTTAGATTCAGAAATTATGGCATGCATTTATTAATGCAATTTTGTCATTTAAAACTAAAATGCGAATTAAATTTTGCGATATCTGGAAAATCTTGTTTAGTTCCTAAAATGCGAGTTTCAATTATTGCGATTATGACCCTGTCGAATTTTTTGCAAAAAAAAACATCGCAATAAATTCCTAAATCAACAGTAATGTTTGTATCAGCATGATATGAACATTGAAAAACGTTTATTTTTTTTACTTTAACATAGAACAAAGTAAAAAAAAAAAACTACAGCAGCTGTAAATAATGTTAAATTTTACCATTAGCGTCAAATTACATCAATAATATTAAAGCGATTGATATGCAAGCAAGTTAAGAAAACCTTTGTAAGATTCTACTTCCGACATTAATCTTCGACTTTAATTTGTGGCATGCTGTATTCAATGTGAGCATGCCATGCATGTATTTATTTGCAAATGCTGTTGTTTACAAGATTAGAACATTTGTGTGATAAGCTATACCGTAAGAAAACGTATTGTCAAATTTAAATTAACAAATATTGATTTCAAATAAGTTAAGATCTAATAGATAAAGCATAATCCCGCCATATGTGCATGTGATGTTTTTGAAAATTGGTATTGAGGTAAATCTGTGTTTGTTCCTCGATCCGTGTCACGTCGAGTTTCAATTGAAAATAAGGAACTAAATGTGGCATTAATGTTTTTAGAGTAGAAGCACTCGACTATATATCTTAACAATGGTGTGATGAATACTTTGACGACATTTTAGATAGAAAATTTGAAATTGCTTTAAGGAAAATGTTTTTTGCATGTTTCTGTCCTAAATTGGTTCTAGAATATTAGTGATTCAATGTAAAGGTTTCGTGTAACCCAAGTCAAGTTTGGGTCTTGATGGGGTTTACATAATGGAGAATAATGAACAAGACAAATAATGAATACAAAAAAGCCATAAAAAAAGACTAGAGAATAAGGTGGTTAATAAGTAAAAAGAATAAATTTTGACAAAAAATATATGTAATACAATACTTTATAATAGACATAAACAATTCACAGAAATATTTATATAATAACATCAATATTAATTGTAAAATCCGTTTCTAAGTAAACGCTGAATGTTAAAAACAAATTAAAAAATACACAAATTTTAAAAATTAAAGAAAGAAAGTACCCCATCAAGACTCTCAAACCTGTAACTACAAATATTTTTTTTTTCGATTTAGACAGGTAATTGACTCTAATGTTTGACGTCTATGCAGTATAAATTATTGACAGATGCCAACATCTGTTACTCTTGTATTTTATTTCAATAATTTACGAAACAGACCGTAGATGTAGTCGATCGATTGTTATAATGAAAATTACTGACTGAAATTGATATGTTTTATACAAGTAATCAATACTTATTTTCTATTCAAATAAAGGAACAAATATACAGTAATGTGCAATTATCATCATTTACCTGTGGACTATTCATCAGGTTTATAATAACAAAGCAACAATACAAATGTATTGTCGATTTTTTAATTAAAAACCTAAATTAAAGCGTCAAGGCATGATGCGTTTAATTATGAATAGGATATAGCATCTTTTTTTTTAAACCGTTACTTACGAACAATTACCATGGTAACAGTATTATTCTCAGAAGTAATCTAATTTCTTTTTGTTTTTCAGATGATGATATATAAAGATTTGATCAACACACTTATTCAACCTTAAACACATTGTTATTATTTGAAAACTTGAGAATGAATAAAGTGAAGCCAGAAAAGAAAGGGCCAGGCAAAATAAAAAATCTCCCCGGCCGACCTAGGAGTAAGTTAAAGAAAACAAAAGAACTAAATCGTTTTAATTTGGATATATCTGAATTCAAGACACTCAACTTTGTTTCATCAGATTCAGTGCTGCGCAAACGCTGTCCAAACTATTTTGCCAAATGTCCCCGCGTAACATTGAGCCGAATAAACACAAATCATGCGAACAATCAGAGTAGAAACGCTTTTGATATTTTTGATGCGACAATGCAAGGACTTGATAATAACAAATATTCAACTCCTGAAAATATCAAAGGAAACGTCAATGGAGACGTTTCAACGGAAACCGTAAAATCCAACGATACGACACTCAAAACACAGGAAGGAAATGCATCTGAAAATGCACAAATCAGAGAAAATCAGATTGCTCTTTCAAATAATATTGTCACAGAACTAGATGTCACAAACTTAAAATTGACATTTAAGAATTTAATCAATCATAAATCATCGTCTGTATCAGTGGGTGATGAAATATCATCATGTGAGCAGTCAGGTGAATTCATGCAACCTGTATTGAGCTTGGATGAAGTATCTGTCACTGATAAAACTAAAGATATAGACATGATTTACGATGATAATCAAAATAAAAATGCAGGTAAAGAAAATGATTCATGTTTAAATGAAAAACAAAACAACAACAATGCGACACGTGTATCATCAAACGACACGTCCTTAAGTGAAACATATGGGAATTATTCGAAAGACAATATCATTAATCAGTCGGATAAGTTAGCAAATTTACAGGAGGACAAACAAAGTGAAATAAATGAAAACTGCGAACAACCTATACTTTCCGAGATAATAACAAACACGGCGTCTCAAACTGTACATTCCAGTTCCCCACCAGTGTTATTAGCAGTAGAATCGGTTGAAACTCAATCAAACATTGAAGACGTTCCTTATATGTGTACGAACTCTCAAGATGATGAGGAACTTCCAAAAACTATTGAATCAAAACTTCAAAATATTGAGCAAATATCTGAAATCGAATTAAACCAGAAAGAGATCGATAAAGATCTGCAATGCACAACACTCAATATTTACGTAGTTGAAGAAAATATATCCCGAGGTCAAGATACTATCACCGAGGCAATAGCGCCGTTAGAAAAAGATTCTGAAGTAAGAAGCGTTAGAACTAATGATGTGTCTAGTGAAAGAACTGAATGCAGGGTACAGGTTGGTGTAGGAAATCAGCCTGGTAGTACTTCAAATCAAAATCAAGAGATATCAACACCATCAGATTTTCAGTTGGATGAACTACCGCAAAGGTCCTCACCTAAACTATCAAAGAACGAAAAGAAACAACCAATAATAAAGAAAGAACATGAGGATATAATTATAATGAGGAAGCCGCTGTATCAGCACGATGGTTACGATAGCGACGCAACAATGATTTACGATGAGGAAGAAGATAAATGTGCTAGGATTGTATGTAGAAAAGGTTCGGAGTGTAATCCCCTAAAAATCAAACAGACCCAACAACTTTTAAGACTGAAAAGTAAAATAGAACAGTCAGCGGAAAACCGTAATGAAATAGTAAAAACACCAGAGACAATGGAATGTATTGAGAGCCTATACCCACCATTTCGTGGAGAAAACCTCGATAATTCAGATGATTTATCTAATAAGACATCATCAGACATAGATGAAAATCATCTCTTTATTGCTGAACCGTGTGAGACTGTTGATGACGTTAGTCGAGTTTCTAAAATACACAACTCAGAGAAGAAAAAGGACAAACATTTTAAGCCAATAAATAAAATTCGTATTGCCTTGAAGCAAAAAGAGGAAAAACATGAACATTCAAAATACCACATTCAAAATAAAGATAAAAACAATGGTGGTGTTAAACCTGCAGCAAACAAATGGGAAGAAGTAATGACCAGCTGTGATGCTGTAATTTTAACAGATTTGACCATATCCCGTGGCATAGCAAAAAAACATTCTGAGAAGACAAATAAGAAAAATAAATCAACGTCACCAAAAACGAAAAAGACTGAGAGAAAGAGAAAACACGATACTCAGGATGACATGGTTTTGAAAAACATAAATAAAATCTTCCCAAAACCGAGACGGAAAAGGACAAAAGGTATGTAGAATTAATTAATAAAACATATATCAAATTAAAATGATTTTGTGATTCAAGAATTGTTTCAATAATAAGTGGAACAAACGTCAGTTTTATCTTTATAACTTTGAATTCCAATTTAAAAACTTTAAACTGATATTGGTCTTAAAACCAGGTTCAACCCAACATTTTTGTCTTCAACATCAGCAGTGATCTTACCAGTATCGAGAAAATCTGAAACTCAAACAGCTTCTTTTGAAATATTTATTTAGGTGAAATGTGATACTAGTAGTTCAGACAGTTTGAAGCTAACCAAAACAAACCGCTCTTTTAATGTTATCTTTCCATCTACAACTAACAATCTCATCTTAACTCATCTCATCTCAAGTCTCTCGTTATGAATTTGAAATTTCGACCGTCTTAAGAGAATAAATACTGTTTCACTCTCGACGTAGCGGTATGATCTTTAATTTTCTTTCCCATTTATCATTTCGGGACCTATTATAGCTTCCTATGCGGTATGGGTTTTGCTCATTGTTTAAGACCGTACGGCGACATATAGTTATTCATTTCTATGTCGTTTGGTTTTTAGTGAACAGTTGTCTCATTGGCAATCATACCAAAATCTTCTTATCTTTATAAACATTTTGTTATGGAATGTGTTTTCATGGTGGTTTGTACTTTTCACTAAACAGCCGGATGTTAGCAACCATTTGTTCTTTCCAACCACTGAAAATAACGTACTATTTGAACCCACTACCAACTTTGTGTTTTAGAAAACTATTCTGTATATTTTTGATCGGTTTTTTTATTTCAACATGTACATTGATCGTAAATCTTGCTTTTTCTTTATTATTAAAAAGTGCACAATATTCATAGTTTATTGATCGTAAAGTATTTACAAGATGCATATTGGGACAACATACAGAAAATTAATGATAAAATCAATGCCTAACAGGAAGTAATTAATTCAACAATTATAACTCAAATAAGAATTTTATGTTTCAAAAAATTGTTGATCACAAGGCGGCTGTTTCATGGTCTTTTTCGAGAAATTTCCTGTTGACAAAACTTTAAATTTCTCGCAAAACCAAGGATTTTCTTATCCCAGGAATATATTACCTAAGCCGTATTTGGCACAATTTTTTTTGGAATTTTGGGTCCTTAATGGTCTTCAACTTTGAACTTGTTTGGCTTTATAACTATTTTAATCTGAGTGTCGCTGATGAGTGTTATGTAGACGAAACGCGCGTCTGGTGTATTAAATTATAATCTTGTTACCTGTGATAACTTTCATCTTTTCATTTTTCGTGTTGTTGTATTCGATGTATTTTTAGAAATGCAAACGATTTCACCGACATTCCAGTGACTGTATATGCCTTGTGTCAATTTTTTCCACATAACAGAATCATACCTATTGACATACTTTCACTCTCCTATTTTAAGAAATACACGTTTTAACATTTGTTAGCACTGAAACAACATATGTTGTACAATTATTATACTCCATTTAATAAAAAAATCTATCATTTAGAACTAAGATGACGTGTGAAGTTTGAAATTTGAACTTTTTAACCATAAAAGTTTCAGACTGACATACAAAATGTTAATTGTGTATCACATTTTACATTTTTATTTGAATATTATTAAAAGTGAGAATAGAATTTACATTCAAACAACAAAGACAAATAATGAAATTCGTGTAGGGATTCATGTATTTTAAAGTTCGCCAATTGGAAGGACTATTTACGCATACCTATTTAAATTTGTCATGATGACGTATTTTACATGTTCTAATGTCCAACTTTAACATAAATAATTTGTTATGCGTTAGATTTTTATCTCCGGGTAAGTTGATTTGCACATTAACATCGTCTAGGCTTGTACAAAAAAATCAATTTTTCACTTGTTAATATTAATACTAGTGGCGTTAAAGAGTTGCCTCATAGTGTTCCAATACTTTCCTCTACATTGTAACCGTTTCCGTTACTAGCAAAGTAGCAGAACTATAACTAGTTTTATTTTATATTGTTATATGGGGAATATGTCAAAGAGACAACCCGACCAAAAATCTAACAACATCCGAAGCCATCAATAAGTCTTCAACGCAGGGAGAAAATCTCGCACTCGGTAATGGGACTCCGGTGGCCTCTAAATAAAACAACTAAAAAGTATTAGTTTAAACATATTTATTTACAGTGGATTGGGAAACAAGTTTTGCAACTTATATCAATCCCTTTCCACTTTGCGGATGCTAGTGCTACTTTGTAGCGGCATCAGCCTACTCTTTTTCGAAATCTACAAAGGTGTCTTTAACGTGCAAGAGATATGGCTCTCTCTTAACACGGGTCAGCCATTTATCGTCCCCTTCCGACGGACTATCATCGTTTCCTCAAGACCATACTCGCAAATGGTGTCAAGGGAGAGCCGAAAATTGAGTTCCTGAAATTTTCATTCCAAACGGAAATCGAACCAGGAACCTTTGTGTTAGTAGTCCGATGCACTAACCACTACACCACGGCTCTCTTAAAAAGTATTGTCTTAGCTAGATAGGCTCTATCTGTTGGACTCCTCTACTGTAGATGCTTTCCAACTTCGTACTTTAATTAACATTCCATAGAGTTTGCCTCGAGAGCCACAGATGATTCTCTTGGAGACAATTCTTTCTATTCCTCTTATAATTATGCGTTTTAATTTTTTTAAGTTTGAAACACGATTTTTTTTCTCTCTCAATCGATTTACGACTTTTGAACAGCGGTATACTACTGTTGCATTTACTTTCACTTAATTTTTAGTTTTTTTCAAAGTTGTTGTGAATAAAAACCTTATCTTAAACATTTCATGCCTCTCTCGCAATTTACCAGATTTACTGTTTACACATCTCAGAGAGCCAAAGAGATATTAACACATATACTGTAGATGTATTATTAAGTTACCCGTGAACCACTAATTATTATGTAAAACGAATTACTAGTTTACTATAGGCCTGCATGCTGACTTTTGTAAAACCATTAAAATGCAAGGTATCCATAGTACAAAGAAACCTATGTGCTATATTAAAAAAAACGTATAACGTTAAAAGCATTAACCAAATCATTCTATGGTCAACGTTTCAAATTAAGTTGGGACGTTCAGAATCGGTAAAATAATTCAACCTTACAACAAGATAAGGATTGAACCTTTAAATACAATGGAAAACCCTGATAAGACTTGTCTAGTTTTAGTACAGTTCACTTTAAAAATGTATGTTCCTATTTAATATGCTGTGTTGCAAAAACTTGTATCAATTCATTTGTTGAACTAGTCAACCTATAAGTCAAGGTAAAAAAAAAAATGTTTCCTTTTATATTGTAAAAATATGTTTCTAAAGTTTATAAAAGTTTAATTCCGCTGTATGTAGTATTTTTGATATTTTATATCGTTATAAATTCATGAAGTATGTATGATTATAATTTTTGTCAATAGTAACAAACAGCCCGTGATAATTGTGTTCTTGCAGATGAAAGTGAAACAAAAATAAATAAATAAAAAAGGAAGCATAGATCCCATAAAAGCATTAATTTGCAAATCCATTTCCAAGCACATTTTTTTTGAACCCTTGATTTTGGTTTGAATTTTTTTCAATAAGAGAACGTATGTTAACATTCAAGTCCACTGATGTGACCTTAAAACAGACAAACCGGAAAGAAACTTAGGGTATACTACAAGGTCAGAAGTTGTTAAAAATTGGCAACGTCATGGCAAATAACGTAAGATGTTCAGTGTCTCAATCAAGCACGATCGTGTTAACACAATGGGAATAAATGCACAAGTGAGAGGTTTAGCTAGCTATAAAACAAGGTTTAATCCACAATTTTATATAAATAAATACCTTTACTAAGTCAGGAGTATGCCAATTGTTATTGATTCGTTTGGTGTGTTTGAGTTTTTTAACGATAATTAAGAGCTGTGTGTCCAGCTATTCGGCTTTACAATGGCTACTATTTACTTCATTCAAACACATTTATACGTTAAATTGGAAGACAATACGAAATAGAAATCAGTCTGTTTAATATATATCCCAACACGTTTAAGCAAAGTTCCTATAATAGATGTTTTATCTGTTTTTGTTCAAATCCTATTATTTAAGTTATTCGTTCCCTCAACTGTACACTTATACGTGTGTCATTGTTAAAAGATATTTTTATTCTGTTTCAAAATCAATGACAAGGAAATATTTGTGTATTAAGTTTTAAATATGTCACCAATAGAATAAAACAATACTTTATTTTCTACATCGTTTTATTGTTAGTTGATAAACGTTCAGTAGCAGCTTTTACAAACTTGTTAAAATCATGACACATTCATAAAATATTGATCTACAAGCTAAATACACATATGTGTATGTTGGAAAACAGTACTTGTAAATAGCCTTCCGGATAATTAATTGACAAATTAACATGATGAAATTTACATGACGAGATTTACATGTAAAGCGAATATGAAGTGTGATCATTTTCGAGTTAAATTACTGATAAAATGAGACTTGAACATATGTGTGTAGGACAAGGTCTATCTTTGCGAGATAACACACGATAACAGACACATGTTTATCTTTCTGCAGGTAAATATAATAATAATAATACACTCCCGATCTACTAGGCAGTGTGACATAAGCATATGTTATAACAACAAAGCATGCGCATTTTCATAAGTTGACATGGCCGAGGGATTTATGTATACGATATAAATCACGTGATATCAGGAGGTAGGCGATTTAATCAACGTTATTATCATTTAAATTCATTTATTGTGACGTTTATTATTTAAACCAATCACAACTCTATACGTAATGCGTTTGTTATTATTAGAATAAGATAAGTTCAAATAGTGTCATTTAAATCTATCGTAGGTCATTTGTGTATTACCATGTATATGACATGTTTTACGCTCAGTAAACAATATATGTATATACAAAGGCAATCCTCTTTTCATTGATGTTGAAGTTTATTTCATAGTAATCGTAGGAACACTTTGCATAATCATCATGTGGAAATAAAATTGTAAAATTTTAATGGCAAATTTGGTTTATCATCAGCTTCCTGATCATAAAACCCAAATACTCACAGTATTCCAAATAATTGTTTATACATATTTTCATTTCAAATGACATGAATGTATTGTGATCGCAATATGATCAGCTTCATAGTGCCAGTGGCAACGTTTGAGCCGTAGAAGGAGTTACAATGTGAAATTGCATTGTCTATATTTACAAAAAAAATTTGATAATAATAATTCATAACTCATACAGGTACTACTTTCAGAAAGGGGAAATAGCATTAGAAGTATTTTCAATCTTAATGAAAACACTCATTGCAACAACATTTTGTTTGTGTTGCAATCAAAGTTATTTCTGTCCTTCTGTTTAACCTCTAAATAACGATTCAGTTGTCTCGTGGTAGCGTGTTATTCTCAAGCGCTGATAATTTGGGTTTGAACACCAACCCTTTCACACCATAATCTTAAAAAAAAAGTGTTTGCTGCTTCTCTGCTAAGCACGTAACATCAAAAATTAACAGCAAGAACTAGTCGGGCCGCCGTCAGTGAAGTGTGTTTGGGAATGTTGACAAGTTTTGGTTGATTGTTACGATGAGATCCAACACATTAAAATGTTGGACAAGGATGTTGTTCTCTACAAAACAGGATAAATATTTGTGTTGCACAAATATCTTCTCGTCCTGCCTGTTGAGTAATTTGTCGAAATTCGTTAAACAACTATCTGTATTTTTGCGTGAGATGCATGTGTAGGATCTTCAAGTAGTTATATATGTATAATTGTGAATCTTCTTATGATTGTGAACATTTATTGTGAACTTCGAAATGCTAAATTGATTAACCTAAAAATAAATATTCACCATTGAGTAAAGATATTCTTTAAGACAATACTAGTAAAGCTTAGTTGATTTTTGTTTTAAAGAAGCTATTTATCATTATATGAGTTCAATATCATTATCACTATCTGACGTCTTAATTTGCATATATCTATGAGTTTTTCAAAACCACGTTTATAAAACTTCGAGGGTAAATTATTTATCAAACTTTTGACCTACATTAACGATTTTCAATCCTGGCCCAAATTTGATAATATTTAAAAATTTAAAATTTATTGACAGCGATTACTATTCAAATTTTGACCTTAACAGACTGACGATGAAATCATTAGGTCATCATAGGTCTTCGGTCAATTTTAAGTTTTAAGCACTGTGGCAATACTGTAAACACACTAAATTTATTTTCGCGATTTTCGCGAGTAGAAAAATAACGCGAAATTAAATCGTCGCGAAAATGTATAACTTCGATCTTTCCCTATCAAACTACATCAAGTAAATAAGAATATCGCGAAATTAAATCGCCGTGAAATTGACTAGCTGGGGATACACGCGAAGTAAAGTATCCGCGAAAATAAATTGGTTTACAGTATTTGCTTGCAGTCAATTCCTATCCGTTCAGTCTATGTTCTAACTGTCCTGTATTTACCAGCATATACATGTATCAACAGTGCCTGATTTGTCTGAAAAGCTATTGAGTAGAATTGACTGAATGGAAACTGTCTGATCAGTACTTAATTAACGGATATTGCAGTTTAAAAATTGACTGAATCACTGAATGAAACTGAATAACTGATTGTTGAAATTTTTATGTAAAGACCAAAATTACCATTTAAGACTATAATTCATTTATAAGTGGATAGTTTAGTAATGTGTTATTAATCCTTAATTTGTTAATGTACCAAAGGTGTTTTGATTGCCAATTTTCTATAATAATATGTTGTTCAAAAGGGTAAAACATTTCCGAATTCCCCATTTATTTCAGACGAAGATGACCTACCAAAAATTTTGCCTCCAAAGCGACGACGGCAAGAAAAGGGAAACCTAATGGTGGATTCTAAAAGTGATATGGACAGAATAAAACAAGAGTTCCCTCAATTTAATTGGTTGGAAAAGAAATACAAGGACCAAAATACTACTAATGACGACAAAAAAGATAGCAATGTAATAGACATTAGTAATATTGACAAGACATTCGAAGTATGTAACACTAATGATGTAAATCCCTCTGATAATACTCATCAGGATGTTTATAGAAATCCTCAAGAAACTATCCGGCAGACTGAAAATCCCATTCCTCCTGAAACTACCCAGCAGTATCTTCTTAATACAGCAGTTGAAGGAAACGAAGTGCATGTGCTTTCAAATATAGAAGACAATGACCACATTGATAGTTCTAGGTAGGATGACTCTTAATCTTTTTATTCATATTATTGTGTTCATTTCGAAACTTTGCTACATTTGTTATTTATATATTTGATTGACCTTTTAATATTGCAAAATGCTAGAAACAATCATTACAATTCGGCATCTGCAACGTGGATAGCGTTTTCTATAAGTGTAAATGATATATTTAAGAAGGCAGGAGCGCTTAATAATTGATATCTTGTAAACACGTGCATTATGTCTCTCTTCAATATGTCTTGTCCTTGACCTATTTTTTAAAGTTTCATAACCGCAGTCACGTTGTAATGTGTTTACCATCAAGGGATATGTTTTTTAGTAATAATTAGTCTAGAGTCAACTATATTAAGCTTTAAGAATCATGTGATAGCAATAATTTAGTCAAATTATATTCACTTGGTTGTGATATCAGCATTAATTTTGGTTTAAATTTTTGTCATATGTGTTTGATAACATCTTGGGCAATTTATCACAAAATATCCGGTAATTTTTTCTGTTTTTTTCTCAAGCAAACGGCATTAATATTTTCATAATGTAGTAAGATTTATGTAACGGTACGACATTCAAATAAATTTTAATTTCTTTTTGTAAATGTTTTTGTGTAGAATTGTAAGTTAATAAAATCCATGTAGATTTATCAAACAATAAAACCCATACACAAACTTGATGCAAATTGATATATTAATAAAGTACGTACTCACAATTGGTGTAGATAGGTTGATAAATTGAACAATCCGTTCTAATGGTCATGAAGATGTAAAAGTTAATAAATTAGAACTTAATATTTATATTTATAAATCGGTACTTGAAAAGGTAAATCGCGATTGAAAGCTCAACAAAGAACAGACAATACCATTGCATTATATGAAGGCGATAGACTAATGACCATACATGATTCAATGAACTACAAACTAAAACCATTTAAAAATTGGCAACCATGTTTAAAATTTAAGCATGTATGACGGAATCAAATTGACACTTCAAAATCGAAATTAAGGATGTGTTGAAATTATGTTTATGTCCCATTAACGGGAGATGTAAATGTTGGATTTAGTATATTTTAGACGGTGAAATGAGTGCACTTGGAATTTTGTCATTTGTTGTTATTTGATCAATAGAAGGTATCTATTCTTAATTTAAAATAAGCTGTATTTTTATTTAAGGATATCACTTGTAAACAACACTGAGAAATCAGATACCAACTCAACGACAGAGAGTATTCCGAATATTGAGTCGAATGCCGATGTTCAGATGTCGGTTATTGAGAATACAGTCGACGATTCTGAAGTTACACCAGTGGTTATGAATGAAGATTTTGGTATATATAGAATAACCTCTCATTTATAAAGATTTAAATTAAAAGTACAGAAAAAAATATTAGAGAAAGTAATACATAAATCCGTCCAAAAATCTATAACAAAAATTGAAACCAAAAGACATATAATTTACTCTAGAACTTAAGGATGATATATTTATATTCATGTATTATCCAAATCAAATAACTTGCAAATCTTTGTCAATGAATCAAAATCAATGTTATTCCATTGATAAATTTTAATTTCGTTTAGTTCGAATACTTGATAGTAAGTATGTTTTTCTTCAGTGTATGCGTTGTATTTCTAGACGTTAAACATTCATTGCTTGTTGTTTTAACCTTTCAACATTCAACATAAACCTTACGCATTTTTCTAAAGCATACAACCATTTTTACAACATACACAATACACTATTTTACTTTACATGTTTTACAAGGTATTTTATACCATTCAAACAATACTATCTTAAAAATGCTATGATTTTTTACAGAAAATTTTGGAGCAGATATAGAATTAGTTGAAGTAGAGAGCATCACAACATCATCAGTCCCAAATTGCTACATTGAATCTGAAATATGCTTAGACGATGTCATGGATCAGAACACCCATATCATTACTACAGAACCGAGTAATGATGCTGACAAAAATTATGAAAAACCAATCAACATGAATGACGATGCTGTATCTGGTTCTATCAATTTAATTAATATGCAATCAGAAGAAACTCCATCCAACCTCCTAAATCAACAGAACGAAATTGTTTTGAATACAAACGATAATCGTGATAGTTTAAAAGAAGTAGACCAATCGAGTTTTTCGACTAATGAAATCGTTGGAACAGATATTTCAAAAGAGTCCATTAATGCAAATAATTCAAATATTAGAGAATCTATGCAACAACTAGAAGCAACCATTCCAACTACTACTGCCTTAATATCAACAGATGTATTAGGCGTTACTAAAAACACAAATAACACAACTTCAATAGCTACTAGCTGCAATGAAGGATTGACAGAAAATACCAAGAATTTATCAAATGAATCTTCGAGTCATTTACTATTATCTGCTCAAATATCGACAGACCCAAATACAGAATCTGCTTGTATATCAACATGTCAGTCAATGGATACTGTCGCGTCAAAGTATCCACCTTCCATGGAGAGCAATCAAATACAAGAACGCATTCCAGACAATATTGCTTCACAAGAACCTGTTACCAAAAAGCAGCGAACAAATGAAATAACATCTCCAAAAACAAAAGATTATCATAAGAATATTCCTCCACTTGTCCCAGTGTCCTCTGTTTCTAAAACGAATAGACCTTTGTTTAGTAAATCACGCTTATTAGGACCGGAAGTAGAAGCAACATATAATGATATCAAACAGTTGAAACATGAACTTGAAATGAGAAATCGCGAAGCAGGACAAATGATGTTGTTACTGAAGGAAAAAGAAGAAATGTTGCGTAATTTGCTCTTATCATCTCCTCTAGGGCCAAATAAACGCCCAGCACCTGCTACTGGAATGAATCTAACGAACCGTGGTAATGTGTCTAGTAATGATGGACAATTACAAGTAATACAAAACAATTGCAAAGCTGCTGCGTCAAAAGTATTTACATCATCTGGTCAAAAGAATAAAGTTCCCCCTCCTGCGCATTCATGTAAAAGAGAAGACACGAAAGAAATACTAAGGACGCTTGAGATTAATTCGATATCAGTTCCTAATAACATTAGAGCAACCGGCCCTTTTTCTTCCCGACAACGTCCATTGTCACCTCCCACTCGATTTAAGGGAGCTTCTATGCCTGGTCCATTAACAGCTGCTCATGCTCAAAAACCCTTTGAGGTACCTGGCAAATTGATAACTGTAAAGAATGAGAGGTCAAAAAGTCAAGGTAGTGAAGTCATTAGCATATCTGATATCAGTACTTCAAGAGCTTTATCAGCTCCTGCTAGAGATAGTCATCTGGGTTCGCCGATAAATTTGCAACAGCAATTTTGCAAACCTTGTAATTTAACTACGAATACCCCCATACAGACAAGTTTTCAATCAGCTATATCTCCTACACAAGTGCAGCAGCACATAGTTGGCACGCCTAAAACTAGACCACAACATATAAATAGCAGCATACCAGCTACTAAGCAGACCAAACCGATGGCCAAATGTAGTAAAAATACTGAAAATGCCATACAACAAGAATTGGGTGAAGCTATAAGACGTCGTCAAAAACAGGAACGATTAGAACAGGATTATCAGCAGTTTAAAATAGCAAAACCAACAATGCCGAATAATACGCTAAAACCAAATAGCATACCGAAACCTTCTTTTGCAGATACTACTAACTTTGAAATGCACACACACAAACTCATGTTAGAAAATGGCCCAGGAATAGTTCCTGCAGCTCGGCCAAGCATGCACACTCTTTCAAAATCAGGAAATCCTCCGCAATATCCAAGCGGACAATTGTTAACGGTACTACAGAGATCTCCACATCCTGGGGAAGTCAATGCTCCACCTAATAATCCTGTATCATCCACAAGACCTTCTATAAATCCTGCTCACCTACCACATAGTGTTCGGCTGATCGGTGCAGCTACAGTGCCATCAAATCAAGTAATCAGAGGCAATGATCCAAGAAGAACTATTCCAAATGTATATCAAACACCACAGATGCATTATCAGCATTCTCCGGTTGCAGTATCAAATAATGCACCAAGAGCTCAGAATGTCCATATGCAGCATGGAATGATTCCTCCTAATGTGGTTTCCCCACGAGTGTATCACGAAGGTTTGTTAATACACTGAATCATAATACAAATTTTAATTCGGTTTTTACCTAGAATAATCTTCATCATGCAATTGCTCATTTAAAAAGAAACCTGCATAGTACAGAGAACAGTCAAAACTACCAACGATATGTTTTGTTTACGGTAGTAACAACCATTTTTTGAAGACACATCCAATAAAGAAATATGACAAATGATGACAAATAATTGTGTTTGTCTTGATAACATATTTGTAGACTGTAAAACGATCACACATAGCACTATTAAGGGTTTCAGTGGTGATCTAAGCAATAAATTATTCTTTCATGTTCAGACTTTCATGCAATTTTCTGACTTATCCACTGTGGTACAATCCAGAACTGTTTAAACAATTCGTTTACAGTCAATTCAGTACTGTTCAGAAGCGTTTTAGGCGATTCAATATAATGCAAACATGTTCAGGTAAATATAAACCACTGAAAAGTCTGAATATAGACTAAACGAATTATAATTGACTGCAAGCGATATGTCTGAACATTATTGAATATTCATTGGATATGTCTGAAAGTTGACTGGTAGATTACAAATTACTTGTTAACTCTTATTCAGTCTTGTAAGAATCTGAGGTAAGAAGTGTTAAGATAAAAAAAAAAAATCCGATTCAAATTTGTAATAATTTTACTAGTGGAGTTATTTGATAAATAAAATAGCATGCACACATATATACTAGTAGTTAACGTAATGGCTATTTCGCCATTCAATTTAACCATAAATAAAAAAAAAAATGTATAAAATGTGGCTGACTGTTAAAATCAAATAAATAATAACGATATGACATTTATATTATTATTTGTTTAGGTCCAAAATCATTTCATTCGCCGCCAGCACAGTTCCAGGCAGCACAAACTATACAAAACCATCAACTACTAGTTCCTGTTTCTGCACATCAACAAATGATACATCAACCGCCAGGGTCTGCTGCAAGATTTCAACAGGTAGTTGGCACAGATAATTCAGAAGAATCTAATAACAACTTAAACGCACTCGTACATGCAAGCATAGTTCAACATATAACTAAGCATGTCAACTTTAGAGTATAGATAATAATTAAAGTCTCCGATGAAATTTGTTTTGCCATAAATATTTCTTTTAAAACATTTTATATCCCTGCAAATTAATTTTATTTCAATTTTAATGCTTTTTTGTGATTTTCCATCCATTCCTTTACAAAATGCCTTTGTACATATACCATGTTCCTTTTGTCTTTAGTTTGTATTAGCTTCGATATTTTAGTTTAAATTTCAAAATTGTTTTAAACATAGCCTTTTTGGTGTGGATCATTTCATCAAACGTGTATGTATTTTCATTTTTGCATGAGACTGTATTCTTCATTTTTTAATGTATGTGGTGTTTTTGTTGTTGTATCTTTTCCAACTTTTCTTCTTCAGTTTGTTTCCAATCCCTATTATTTAAAAACAACCAGTATCATCATATGAAATTTTGCAGTGTAAACATACTAGTTAAACAGTTTAATTAATTCTATAATACTATTTTTATTTTGTTCTGTTAGAAGTGAAACAAAATAATCAATAAGCAGTTATCTTATAATAATAGTTGATATTTTGGTATAATGATTTTTTTTATATTTTCCCATGTATACATTGTGACATTTGACAAGTATGTGTTTTGATTATAAAAGTTATGGACAACTCGTAAAGGAAGTAAAAATGTTTATTAACATAAGGTACAAAACAGTATTTTTATGTACAAAAAACAGGAAACATTGAACTCTTAATTTGAGTTATCAAGGTTGCAAGTGTTCATCTTAACAGATTCAGAGTAAAACTTCGAAAATCTGGACACGATATTTTCCAAAGAATACAAAACTAAGATAAAAGCGTTTATCGTGATAAAGATTCTAGGGTGTTAATATACATTAGTCTTTTTTTTCTAAATGCATAATTGATAAAGGTATGCCGTCATTGCCTTTGTCAATACAAAGCTAGCTATCTTCATATGAATCTGATCGCTTAAATAATGTCTTATATTGAAATTCAGTCATATTTTGTTTATTTGTGCTGAAATACAACTAACCATATACCAAGTCGCTAAGTTTAATCGGAAATGTTTGACTTACATACGATAGTAGGAAAATACTATGTCATAATAGTGCTGCAATAACATGACTACCCTGTTAAAACTAAAATACATACAGAACCAGTTCATTCTGTGTCAGCGACTATACGTGTCTTCTGCTTTCTCCTCGTAATGAATTCTATTTGCTATTGACATTTCCTTTTAAAAATAATCTTTGGTTTGTAGGTGTTATATGGACTGTTACGTATATTTTTTCGATTTGTTTTTGTTATGGTTTCTATATTTGGATTTTTGATTTTATTTATTTTTGGTGTTTTCGTTGGTGTGGCCTGTATTTCAAACAGTGCTATTTCATATAAAACCATATAGTTATTTCACGTGAGAAAGGCCAATGTTCGCTTTTATAAAGCATGATTAATCGAGGACGATGGGGTTCTCTCCTTAATTTTAAAGTTTAAACTGCATTTTCATTAAAAACAAAATACCAGACATATGGTTCTGAAATTGTTCACATGAACTAAAATCTAACCGTCATGAACAAAATTATTGGTTCGTTTATAAGACATCGAATGCAAGACGTTTTTATGTGAACTATAAACATGTTTTTGAAAAAATTTCTGTGTCAAAGTTCTAATCGATCCCAATCATAAGAAAATGTTCAATTAATTTTCAATAATTTTTTAAAACGAAATAAGATATATGAAAAGGCAATGACATAAATATATAAACAGAAAACAGCCACATAAAGATATAAGCAAAGGACAGTGACCTATAAACATGACGTAGTATTTGAGGTTTTCAGTTTGATTTCGATTGATCGACTGCAAGATATTACAAATGTTTTAATTACGGGTCGTTTATTACGGTAAAGGAACTCTCGCTTGTGGCTAATCAAGGACTGTTAAGTTATCGTTTTAAGCTATCAAGTATTCATTGTGTTGTGCTAATATTAAAATCACTTAAACGTTTTTAAAAAAGAAACACTTGATATCATACGTAGTATTAAAAAATAATTGAAGTTCACGTAGTGAATATTAGTAAGTCAAAACTTATTTATTGGTGAATACAATTTGAAGGCGTTGAGGTGCGAAATGGTAAATGGTAGATACACATGACATGTTAATCAATAAACGCATACCTTGAAAAGAAACTTGGGTTTATTCAAGGTTGGGAATTTATAGACAGACGTTTTGGCCCTTACATTACTTGTTCATTATACCATAAAAACATGGAACAATAAAGATGTCTTTTTATATGTAAAGACCCTGAGAGAATAAAGTCATACGAAAACTGCAGATCACTGGCTAAAATTTTCTGGAAGACTTATTTCATTTAAAGTGTGTTTAACCGCGAAATTGCTAATCATCTTTCATTTATCAAACACAAGTTGGCATAAGTTTTGTTTTTTCTTGTTTTCCCAGTGGCTTTTATGTACCTGTTAGTCTCTGGATTGCGATAAATTTGAAAATTTACAGTAATGTTGTTTGATTGCACTGTTCTTTTATATCCGGCGCTTGTATACATTAGAACCACATTGACATGTCCGCTTGACATTTTTTATATCTTCTGGATATTTTAACTATGCTGCGTTTGTTTTCACTTATAACAATCATTTAGTTTTTTATTCTATATTTTTACTTGCACACATGGCTTACATTGCTTTGAAATATTCTATCACATATATTGTTTATTTAATTATATTGTTGCGATTGAATATTTAGCGAATAGATCGATTTTATTTATTTTCCAAAAAAAAAGTAATATGTAAATCATATAAATCTATTTTGATTTACAAAATGCTTCTGTAGATATACTTGTGGTTACTTTTAACATTTTATTTTGTATTAATACAATTATAGTGTAGTACAGTTTTGGTTCATCGTTTGAAGTTTTATATCACATAGAAGTACTTTGTTGTATTTATTAAGGGATTTTCAATGATGATCAGTGACTTATTAAAATTTACAGTTATTTATGTACTTATAATATTTAAATACCATGGGGCAAATCAAGGTCACTGATATAACAACACAAAACTCAACACGAAATAAACGAAATTAACTGTGACAGAGCGAGGTCTGAACACATTTTTACTCACTATATCACACGGTGCATCATGCTAATAGATTTAATTATTTCGTAAATGAACAAAGGATTAAAATATCTAAGGCAATGTTGACGTGAAACGATTTTGAATATTGTCTTATTGCAATTTTTGATAATAATAATGTTGAAAAAAATAATATCTATGAATGTCTATTTATAAATACACATTCTTGGCTAAACAATTTGAGTTTTGAGATTTTATGAGGAACGTCAATCAAGATAGGCGCTACGGGCTAACCAAATGATAAGTTGTTATACTAATTTGCATTACTGGAACACATATGGGTATCAGCAGTATTAAACAATATCATGATCATTTAAGAGAAAAGGGGAATGAGTAATCGATGGTCAACTGTTAGATATATATTTTATCTCGAGTCAAATAAGGCATTGCAGAGTCTACGACAATATCATTCGTTCAGTATCACCTATATATTTTGATAATTCAAATGGAAAAATTAGGTCTCCAACCTCTGAAACAACAACTGTTAGATATATATTTTATCTTGAGTCAAATAAGGCATCGCAGAGTCTACGACAATATCATTCGTTCAGTATCACCTTAATATTTTGAAAATTCAAATGGAAAAATTAGGTCTCCAACATCTGAATCAACAAGTGTGAGATATGTATGCTCTATGTGCTGGTCCGGTACCATTTTGTTACAGAAAATTGGCGCATTGTTTAATGATGAGTTCATAACAATGTTGATTACTTGATGTAGGCCAAGATAAACAATGGGAAACTCAAACTGCAATGTACAGGATAAGATGATTATAATATGAAAAGTGCGCATACAATTAAATCTTACGTTCTTGTTTTGAATAGTTATTATTTGTCATATCTTGCCATAGTTTCATACTACTCCTGAACTTAAATTAAAACAATAATAAAAACGTCTTACTATTTGGTATAATGTATAAACTAATTATTTTCAAATTTATCTAATGTATTATGTTCGTTGTCCATAATTTGAAAAGCAAAATATCGGAAATAAATATGTATTTCTCTTTTTCCGTCGAAGATCTAGTAATTTTTTAACATATTTAATAAGCGAGCAACTTCCTTTAAAATAAACTAACAACTTCCTTTAAAATAAACAAGCAACTTCTTTTAAAATATACATAAGAATTACACAATTCCTATTGTTCAATAATGTAAAGCATTTGATAAAATATTGGTCTACGATTGCATTTTCTCTCTTTAATCTGAAATGGCATGGGCTAGTAATCAAAACCTTATTAACTTAAGTTTGTAAGAAGAAATTTAATTCGAGTCGTTTGATTGGTTAAGGCGAAGGTATAGAAGACGCACTGCTTTTTACTTAAATTTCTTAATCCTCAATACTTGCAAAATGATATTACGTGCATTCGTCTATAAACATAAAGTAATAGTCTATGCAGTACAGGTATTTCCTATATGATGTCAGAGCGACGTCATTAAGGAAGTTTGCCATTCTTATTTTCGGCTTTTTGTTAGATATTCGGAATCTTCTGGTTGTACCAATGTATTGCCATTAAATGTTTTTTCTACTTACCTTATACGTTTCTGATAATAAGTAATATCAAGTATATAAATGATAATAATCTCCTTCCGAAAATTCAATTTTTATATTTAAAAAATAACTATCAACTATCAACTTATACCAGTTCTTTAAAAAGCTTGTCACTTTGAAAAAGAACATCGTAATGGAACTCTACATGCACGTTTTTTATTTACATTTCTTTAATGGTGTATCTTAAAAATGAGTTTTACATTTTCTAGAACTTTTTCTAATTTATTTTACTATGCGGGAAAGCAAATAACTTAAAAGTATGATCACCGTTGAATAAGTGGAAAGCACGTTTGTCATACCAATAGATTATTGTTAGATAATTCAAGTGAAAGCCAATTGAAAGATCTGGCGATATTTTTGTGATAGATGTATCGGTTTTTTGTAATTAAAATTGGAGGAACAATGTTGTCGTTTAAGGTGGTACCTAACACTACAGGGAGATAACTCTGTAAAATCAGCTTAACGTTTAAATTACGTTGTGATCTTAAGGGAATATTAAGCTTCTCAATGATCAAAATTAGTGTTTGTCAAACTGCTATATAACCTGTGTAGTTTTTCTGATAAAATAGTTGTTTCAAATTTTGAGAAATTTTTATATTTTTGTCATAGGGTTTAAGTAGATACTTTGTAAAAATTTTATGAAAATTAAACGAGCCAAATTAATTTGAGTAAATGTGGTGGGTACCACCTTATACCATATCCTTTGTAAACAATTTGTATTTCAGCAATGAGTTGGCCTTGCTATCTAAAAGCTTGTTTTCCAATACTTAATTTTCTAATTTGAATTTAGATACCAAGATATGCTCTAAATGGTGACTAGACTGTTTTCAAATATGTATTCGTTTAAACTGAATGCCGAAAATGACCACTGTGTTGTTATCAAAATTATCAAAATATCTGGGGTTTTTAGATTATTTATCGGAAAATTGTCTCGTGAAAATTAAAAAAAACTCGTAAATTCGTCAGATAATTAGTAGGGCCAGGATATCTAAAAAAATCAAATGTATATCAAATTCATCTTTCCTAATTATGTTCCATGTTTGTTCGAATAATCTGACTTGTATTAATTCTATTACATTTCATTTATGATGAACTTAATTTCGTATCACAATAACTGTACCCGTGATATTTCACCATATCTACCATGTATTTCTCAATATGACATTTAGTTTTAAACAAAAAAAGAATTGATAACGTATTTCGGTGGAATAAAAATAGTAGTAATTGATAGTGTTTATGTCTTGCGAAAACAAAACACATGGATGTAAAAGATACTGAGTGAAATAAGCTTGATGATACATTGTAATTGCCAATGTGAAATCAAAATGGATTCCTCTTTTATTTCATTTAAACAAATACAAATACATAAGAACAAAATTATTTTAAAATTTCAGGGCGCAATGCAAGAAAATGGATACCCAAAAAGACGACTTGCGCATATCCTACCGAAACCGAATCCATCTACAAAGGTACCAAAGCACCTTTACGATTTTTTGATAGCTTCCGCTTAAATATTTCAAAATCAAAACAGTTGTCACTCTTTTATTTTTTAAATGCGCTATATTTTTCTTCTTTTGGTTTTTAAACGGGTGTTATGATTTTTACGCATGTGATGCATTGATTTTATATCTTTTTATTCGGTACCATGGTTTACATACTGTCGGATATAATCATCGTCTTTGGTAAGGAAGCGGTCATTTTTGTATATAATAAAATGTTTAAAGGGTTAATGTGTATTGAGGTGTATAGTAGGATAACCATAAATGCAGTACGTTTCTTTTATACATTCTTTTATGACTAGCCTCATAATGCGCATGTGTTTGTACGTCATCATGTGTTATCCTATTGTATGTAGTCTGAATAATTTATCTACAGAAATGGTCGAAACAAATTTGCTCATTGTTTGTTTTCACTAAAATTTCATTTGTTTATAAATACTGTCGATATTTTACCTGTTTTCCAGTTACAAACCAGATAGATGAAAGAACTTTACGTTCAACAATTACCTGTCATGTTATTTTTGTCCTCTCTTAAAAAATGTTTTAGAAATATTTCAGCATCTGAATATACCATAACATTAAAATATACAACATGCCTTTCAATCAAATAAATACATTTAGTCTTATAATCTTCTGACAAAACAGTAGTAAAAGTCTAACCATGTGAATATTCCATACAACTATATCTTCTTGTTAACTTCTATCCCTTTCATCAATGCTACATGCAGTTATAACAATATAGAACTCCCATACTGTGTTACACACATTACTGTGTTACATCATTTATTTGATTTATCTTTCAACAGGCAAAAGTACAACAAATAATTCAGCAGCAGCAACAGCAGATACAACAGCAACAACAGCAACAGCAGGAAAATTGCGGTCCAGACATGTTGAATACCAAGGCCCAAGGGATGGTATCCAATTCACAACAAGTAGTCCACGGCAGCGGTATGCCACAACAAGAAGCAGGTTCCAAGGCCCAACATATTTTTGGTAACTGCATAATGTGTGGAAAGTTTAGTTTGTACCTCTGTTCAACATGTCAGAGCATTTGGTATTGCTCCCAACAATGCCAGGTTTGTACAAATTCAATATGTCATGAAAGATTCTATTCATGGATACTCTTTTTAAATAAACTGCTCCATCTCGAAACCTTGTATATAGAACATATTGACTAATATGACTAGATTAACCTTAGATATGCCGGCAACACCATTACGATATCTGACAATACCGTTATATATAAGTTCTATCCGGTCATGTTAGTCCTTGTTTATAATACAAGGTTTGGTAAATTGATGTATGCATGGCTAAATGAGAATGTCACTGAATTTTACACATCAATGAAGCAGCAATTTAACAAAACATAGGACAATAATCATAACATGAAAGTATCACATATTTACGATTTTTTTTTAAATAAATAAGTTTTAATGTCATATAAATATGAATATCTTATTAATCCATCAATTATTCTTACTGGATAATCTTTTTCGTTATGATAAGGTCTATATCATAAGGGTTTACTGCTAGGACCATATGGACGTTAAGCAACTAACAATCAATCAATATTTGACATCTGCTATTATAAAAAAAAGGAAATGTAAACATTGGTTTAGTTGACAGTGCAAATGTATTACACATCAACCAAAATAAAGGCATTCCTTTTTGGAATAAGATGTAAAAGTATAGTTAATAAGAATAGAGAGATTTTGTCTGCATAATTCTGGCATTTTTTTCTGTTCCGAATTGGATGACAGTAATACCAAACTGCAGATTCGTTCATCCGTTTTTACATGCAACTGTCCTGTTACAAATATACCTTATTGGTGTGTCATCAATCTGCAATGAAAAAAGGAATGTTACTTGATATTATGTAAATATCTAGCCATGAATATATAAAGAAAATATAACATTGCGCTTTGGAAAAAACAGTAATTACATAGATTTGCTTTTATTTTTACCCTTGATGATAATACTAGTAACTGTATTTTTAAGTAGTTCAACGTTGTATTAGTTTCCGTTTTTCATGAAATAATTTGAAATTCACTCTGTAATTACTGATATCAATTGTTCCAATCCGAACTTCTCGTGCACTGCAACGAGCTACACATGTTTTTTTTTCTTTCTTTGTGTATACGTAATAAATGAATTCAATTTCTTGCAGCTAAAACACTGGACTACACACCAACATGAATGTAAATACACAACAACGAAATAACATTTAACGTTATAAGTATTCATGTAAATATCCTTCATCGAAATGTGTGCCATTTTTTATAATGTGTGTTCAATTCATATATCTTTTTTACATGTTTTAATTGTACATATATTTTTTCTACAAAATGCGTTTAATACATGCAATTATTATTATGCATATGTTTTTCCAAGAACGTATGATTACATTCCTATACAATGCTAATGTTAGGGATGTTCTTAGGTGAGAAGTTGGAATTTGTGTCAGATTATCAAACTCCTTGGTGTTTTCCTTACGATACAAGGTAAAATATCTTGCCCCAAAACACCTATTTATCTATTTTATAAGCCTAATAGCTCATTAAAGGTAAGACAAAACCTAAGTAGACTCCTGATTTTTTACTTTTGATTTTAAACCAAAATTATACCAATGTAAATATAAGGTAAAAGTCCGAGGTTTAATGCATTATTTTAAAAATCGAATATCTCGAAAAGGAGCTCCATGACTTATCAATATTTTTACCTTATTTTGATCCTTAAAAATACCCTTCCAACTAAAAATATCAATTTTAAATTCTTGATTTACTTAATTTTACTTAAGATCACCTAACTACATCCTTAATGCAGAAATGGTTGTTAAAAATAATTTGTATATAATCTCATTCCTTCATTTTGTGATCATGTTTATCATTTAACATTAATCCTCTGGATATTAACAATTGTAAGATACTATACTTAATCTTCACGAATCACTGCCATGTATATATTAGTATACTTGATTTGCTTTATAGAAGCAACTTACGCTGTGCTAATTGGAATATAAAATATACCAGATAAAAAACGAATATAATTCAAACAAGTAACAGAAAGGAATGTTATGCGTTGAATTCACACATGATTTTTTTTTAAATAAAAATCTTTTATTACTTACATTTACTTAATGATAAAACCAAACCGTTCAGAAGAGTTAATACTAAACAATTTCATAGAAGAGAGAGGTGCATTTGACATTACTTAATATATCAACTAACTTAAAATCGTAACTCCCTTTATGAAACATTAGTATTGAGGGATTTCAAGTTCTGTAAAGATCGTTTTAGTTCTATGTCAAAA
Organism: Mytilus edulis; assembly: GCF_963676685.1. Classification (NCBI taxonomy): domain Eukaryota; kingdom Metazoa; phylum Mollusca; class Bivalvia; order Mytilida; family Mytilidae; genus Mytilus; species Mytilus edulis. Next base: position 65,815,444 of record NC_092349.1, read on the forward strand.
AATGTTTTATTCATTAAGCTTCTTCTCGCTTTGATCTTCACATTAGTTTCAAAATGTTTTATTCTCAACGCCTTTATGTGTTTGAGCTCAAGTTTATTTTGAAAGCTGGTAAAGTATGTATTATATTGTATTATAGTTCAAACGAAGAGTTTGTTCGAATTGTGTTTGTGCGTGTAATATTAGAGTGTAATTTTGAAAGGAAAATTGTCTTTTATTCATGTCTTACATTATTGACAATTTGGAAATCAGTATCGCTATGTTTTTTTAACTTAGATTTCAAAACTCTGATTTAGGGGAATAATTATAACCGACTAAATGATTTGCAGATGGCAGGTGTTTTTTTTCTAATTAATAAAAAACAAAGCTGAATTAATATTTAGGAATTTTTCAAATAAAAGATATTCATTGTTAAAAATTAGAGACGGTGTTGATTAGTTTTTCTTAAGGCATAAAACTCCAGTTGGTATTTTGGTTTTGATTTTTAAACTTTTGAACCTTGGACATTTAAAAAAAATACTAAATGTCGAAAAGCACATCTAGTGTTAAAAGATTGTTACCATTTATAAAAATATTATTCGAAAGATAACATGTCTATATCAATCGCAGTCCATTAATAAGTAGTTCTTACTGAACGGTCTACAAATATATAGATTGAAGTACTAAAAGAAGATACAATCTAATCAGCAGACAGTATATTAAACAATGTCTGCAATATTTACTGGAAACCTAAGAAACCTGAAAGTCATTATTTATCAATAATCCATATATAGTTTTTCAACATTAATACTGTCACCAATTGAAATAAGCAGGGTTCCATGTTTTATCGAGTGTATGTCTCTGGCATATGTCCAATGTCTTGTCAATTTCGTATTGCTCTATAGTTGGAAGATAAATTTCAAATTACGTAAATCCAGAACGCCATTAATCATAAAACTATTCGTTTTGAAAGATAAATTGTCCATGCAAGTAAAGTGGGCAAGAAGATCATGTTTAAATGATCTTTGTTTATTGTGTGAAACGTCTATGATTATTGTTTATGTCAGCCTCTTGTTTTGTCCCCATCTTAGGAATTTGTCTATAGTGTGAAAATGTACATATATATTTTGATATTTCATACGATCTAACAACATCAGTGCTTACTACAGTTCATGTCGCACGGTTCCAAAACATGAAATTGACACTTCATTATGGCTTAGAGGATACATCAATATGACCAACTAAACGCAAGATTTACTCTTTCCGTGATCGCTTCAAGGATATTTGTTTCTTTTTAAGCTACCTAGATCCTGTAGCATGCCATTCGAGTTTAAGAAAGTTAAAATTTATGTGAGATGGTTTAACTGTAACCGACATTTACCATGACAAAACGTATGACACAGAAGACATGTTGGTGCATTCATGTATATCACTAAACGTTGAAAAGTGTGGGGTGTTTGTTTTGCTTTTTTTTCTCACTAAATTCACATTTTTTGTAGACTTTTGTTTACATTGCAGTTCAAGATTGATAGTCTGGTAAAATTACTGATACTAGCATTTTTGTAATCAAATTAAATCTGATAAAGGGTTACGTTTTAATTATGATGATTTTCAATATCTACATTGTGTAATTATTTTTTTATTTAGTGTGTTTTTTCAAATGGGTCATACGATGACTGTTCGTACGATTTTAAAATGTAAATTAATCTGTTAACTTGTTATTTCTATACAATATATATGAGAGAGTTTTATAAACCCGGGTAAAGGAACATGGGGTTAAATGGTCAATTAACGTATGCAAAAATAACATATATGCATAAAGTATCTTTATTTTAACTGTGTTTTTTTAATGAAACAAGTGCTGTGAAAACATTTTAATCCAATCGTTTCCATTATTTATTTGTTGAAACACGTGGTTTCATTACATAATTTTGAATTCCATTTATTTTGAAATCAAACAGTTTGTATCCCTCAAACTTTATAAATATCTCTGTAATCTTTAAAAAGTTGTTTGTGTTTTTTATTAATATTTTATTTATTTTAAGCATAGTAAATACCAGAAAATGGTACCAATGTGTTTTCAAGTCCCATTTACATAATAAATAATCATTGACATCTTGTTTCATTCCATGAAAACATTCCTGTTCATTATTGTGCCAAATATCAAAATTCAGTTTATCATGACATGTAGTAAACTTGTGTTTTCTCAGAAAAGGGCATTATTTTTATTTGAATTTTCGAGGTTAACATATTTATTTCGTTTAACGAAATGCTTAATATTTTATGTAGATTTTGTAAATGATACGCAAATAAACCAATTGTATATGATGTGTTCTGTTATTTACGAATAGAAAAAAAAACAACAGCTCATCCTTTCCTTCAACAAAAAACAACAACAAAAACATAAGCCACCGGTATTGAGCATTTCAGGTTTTCCAATATAAATTTGAAAATCAACAGCGTGAAATTAGCAAAAATCTATGATTTTTTAATATATATTATTGCTTCAATTAAGTATGAAACAATCCCAAATGCTGTCATATTATAAAACAAGAAACCGACCAAAATTTGTCGGGTAGAAATAACTCGATAGAAAAAACCATCAATAGAAAATATTAGAATTTCAAACATCAAGTTACAAAATCAGCATACGTCGAAGTAAAATATAAAAGGTGCCGCTCGGTAGCAAAACCTTTAGAGCAAGGTGGATAGGCAGGATTAGCATCTCCTACTTTTAATATAACAAACTTCACTCGTTTTTATGATAAATATATTAAGTTACCTAAAATGCAACATGGTGCTATATTATATGAAAGCGTTGAAGGTCAGACGATTCCAAATAATTTTCAAACTGATAACACGATAACTATCTGTAAACGCCAGGGTAAAAAAAAGCACCTCCGGAATTGTAAGATCATGTTCAACATGTGACACCAATTGTGTCACTAATGTAAGTTTATCCTCCGTTATGACACATTTAAGTAAAAGAGTATTGGATTGAGGAAACGACAATTGAAAAATATTCGTCGTCATTTGGAAACAGATATTTGATAGCGGGCAAACAAATCGGGATAGCTTCTGATCAATTTTCGAAGCATTAATTTAATTTTACGCTTGAAATCGATGGTTTAATGGCTTCCCTGTAAGCTGTAACATTTTATCAAGACAGTCATGATAGGAATCACAAGGTCTTGAATATCGTATTAAGGTGGTACCCAACACCTTAACTAAAACTAATTTGGCTTGTTTAATTTTCTAAAAATTTTGACAAAGTATTTACTTCGACCCTTTGACAAAAATATAAAAATTTCAAAAAATTTAAACCAATCGTTTAATCAGAAAAATTACACTGGTTATATAGCAGTTTGACAAACACTTTTTTTGATCATTGAAAAGCTTAATATTCCCTTAACAACACAACGTAATTAAAACGTTTTGCTGATTTTACAGATTTATCTCCCTGTAGTGTTAGGTACCACCTTAACATAGGGAACTATATTGCTCCTACAGTAGCCGGAATGATGTTACATGGTGATGGAAGTTGAAAAGCTATGGTATCATTTCTTTTGTCGTAAGGGTTTGATTTCAATTGACCCTCAAATTTCTATATATAAGTAAAATTGTGAAAATTACTTACATAAACTGTATCAGTGATATTAACATTTGCAATTTCGATTGAATAGAAGCGTTTTAAATAGTCACAAAAATGAAAGCTGGTCTGAAACTACAATCGGTTCAGAATAATTGCTGTACGAAAAAAAAAGCACTAGCATTAATGTATCTTAAGCGAGATATGTGAGCATATGAGACCGAGGTAGAGAAATTATCACTAATAAACAATATGGTGTTAAAAATATATCATAGTGTTCATATATCAGAATAAGCCAAATGTCTAGATATCGAAAAGACTTCCGTGTCTGAGGTACAATGTGAAGGTTTATTAAAGCATACTGGGATATGTAACAACTTAACATATCAATATCATTTGAAAATGCAATCTACATATAAATACAATGAAATCGGAAATACAGCATTAAAGCAAGATTTAGTTTAGAACGGTTGTTTATGACTTTCGACCTGCATAAATATACAGTATATATATATGATGTATCGAATTACAATATGTAAAATAGCAAAATCAGCAAATATATACTTTTGTATCTCAATTTCGTGTAGTTATTGATAAAATAAAAATGTTCAATTGTTTTCAAATTGTATTACACGATACACACATTAACGAAGATCAAAGAAACAGTCTTAAATTAAAATTAAAATATCAATATCAATCAAAATAATGTCTTTGAAGAAATATGACGTTGACGAAGATTAAACAAACAGTGTAGTATTAAAATATTCACATCAATTAAAATGTTATCTTTCAAGAAATATAACGTCTGCCCTGTTATCAAACACACTTACATTTTCGATATTTGAGTTTTAAATTATCCCAGGCATATATTACCTCAGCCGTATTTTGCACAACATATTAATTGTCTGGCTTTCTAACTGTTTTGATCTGAGCGTCACTGATGATTCTTATGTAGACAACACGCGCGTCAGGCATATCAAATTATAAGCCCGGTACATTTGATAACTATCATCCTGTCGCAAAACCACCCTTGGATTAAAAGATAACTAATTTCTATTTCAATTGGGGTGAGAGAAAAAAAAGTCAGTGTTTCTTTTTCTAATAATTCTGCATTGTGTTTTAATAAAAAAAATAATTTGGGAAATGAAAATGTTGTTTTGGTCGTGATATTGTATTATTCTAATATCTAAATTACAATTACAACAGATAATCTTAGTTATAGTCGACGAAAACAGAGACATTAACATAATCATTGTGGACAATGCAGCTGTAAAAGATGCATGTAACGTACAATTTGTATGAAGAAAGGTACAGTATTCCAAAGGTATAGTCTGGTGTTTATCGTTTGTGTTCAATTGAAATTAATAAGTATACGTAGAAAAACCTACATAGGGATAGCACGAAAAAACATACAACACATATATTATTCTAAAAATATTGTTCATTGCATGTTCACTTAACAACCATATCTTAAAGGCGTTGTATGTGGATATACATATTTTCATATATCTCTCAAAGATTTCATTGGTTAAAGAAGGAAGTAAGCATTCTAAGTAAAGCTATCAATAAAAGAGAACTTTAACTGATTGTGAGTTTTAAAGAACAAATCATGTGATGTCATCATTCATAATACAAAAGGTACCAATATATCAAGCTTTTATGTCAGAAGATCAAACGTTCGTCTTAGATTTTACGTTTTTACTAAATATAGGCTAAAATGGGTGAGGCACAAGTAAATTATACTTATGAGACATTCTCCATAATTCAATATAAATATTATGACCATGCATTTAAAACGAGAAAAAAAAAACAGAAGCAAAATTTTAGTAATTATTACACTTTTTATGAACATAGTAATAATATATCCCAGTATCAATAACTCTTAATGTAGGTACAAGAAAAATATGTCTAACCTTTATTAAAATCATGAACATTTTTGAAAATTAAGATATTGGGTTCATTCGAATGATCAAAGTCTCTGCAAGTTAAAAAAAAAAAAAAAAAAGTATCTAGTAAAAAGTAAAAAAAAAAAAAAAATATTAAAAATACTGAACTCCGAGGAAAATTCAAAACGGAAAGTGCCTAATCTAATGGCAAAACCAATTGATAACACATGAAACGAATGGACAACAACTGTTATATTCCTGACTTGATACAGGCATTTTCAAATGTAGATATGATAGCAACAGGTCCTTCTCTTGACAAGACTTACTGTTAGCACACAAATCAGAAGAACAAAACAGTTCAAATACTTCACAAAGATGGAGCATTAAAAGCCAAATACTTTACCTCTGAATATAAGAACGTTATTTTTTCAAACGATTCCGTTTTGTTCCTTCAAGCAGACTGCTTTATCGGTTTTTGAAGAGATCTTTTTGAAATTTCGTTTATCAATGTTCTTGAACTCCATTTTACTTTTATTTAGTTTTGCAACTGTTCAGAATCGAGCGACATTAAAGAGTCTTAAAAACTCGTGTGCAACGAGAAGTACGTTAAGAGTGCTGGATTATAACCTTCGTGTTTCTTTAATACCATTTATCTTTGTTTTTCTTGTGTTAAATTTTAGTCCTACAGAGAAAACATGTATTCAGTTTTGTCAGCTTAATGATAGTTAGCATATGTCGACATCAAAATCAAAATCTTCCAAGATTCTGTTCATAGACCATTTAAATTTTATGTTTCCATATATTTCCCTGGTTTACCAGTCAATGAATGAGAACAAAAAGAAGAGGAAAAGTAACATATCGTTGTCTTACTCCAGATTGTACTTTGAATCATTTCGATTGGGTCCCATTATGGAGGACACAACATTTATAGTTATAAAATAATCCGATGTTGAAATTTCAGGAATGTCGTTTAATATTATTATTTTCCAAATGCATGCTGTCCTTTTTCAAGCTCTCAAGAGCTTTTTCGATGTCTAGAAAATTTAAGACATTGCTATGTTCCTACTCAATACACGGTTACCTGATGTGTATGAGTGTAAAGATGTGATCAATATACCCTTTATTTGCTCAAAACCCTGATTGTTCCTTCCTCAATATGTCATCTAAAGTATATTTTATTCTCCTTGCTTTAACACATGTTAAGATATAAGAGATATGACTTTCCAATTGTTGCAGTTCTTTAGATCGCCCTTTTCCTAACCACGTAGTTCTTCTTGTGAGTCTCACTGAATAACATATTCCTCCCCAACTCTGTGGAATACTGAGTGTAGTATTTATGTTGTTAATTTAACAACAGACTTCAGGAGTTCTTCTGCAATGGTGTTCTCTATATAGATATAAGAAGATGTTGTATGAGTCATCGTTTGGAAAAGTAAAAATTATAGGTCAAAGTCTACTCTATTTGATTTCTAGTGCTTAATTCTTTATTTATGTAATATCTATTTTGCCTTATTTTATGTCTATTCATTACTCTCTACAGTGTCGTCAAATTGTGTTGTTTTGTCTGGTTGTTCTCAGTTGAATGATACTTACCAAAAGTGTTTATTTATCCATTCGTACTTAAAAGTTGTGTGTCACTGTTAATACTCTTCCCGGATACATGTAGTTGTTTGACGACCTTATAAACAGTATAAAGTTTTGTAGTTGGCATACATATTCTGTTTCCATTACAAGTTCTTAATATACTGCAGTTTGTTCCTTCTCGCATTTTTTCATATCTTTATTTAGCTTTGTATATTCTTTCTGTAAATTTTCATTCAATTTAACTGGTTTGGGGCTTTTCTCACTTGTATATTGTGGAAATCCTCTTTGATAATACAGGCCTGGTTGTATCTGATATCCGTTTCCTTCTCATTTTGTCTCTTATTCCCAGTACTTCAAATGCTGTTTCGTTATTGTTATCACTTTATTCCAATGTTCATTAAAAACTGGTGTCGTTGCTTGTATGACTAGTTTGAAATGTTTGGTATCTATCGTGAGTGGATATCAATTGTTTGTCTAATCTAAGATGATGGATGTTATATGTCTTCCTGTCGTGTTGATGTTGAAAAACTTTCTCAGTTGAAGATTAATTTTTCATTTTAAAAAAGAAGATGAAGGTCATTTCAACAGTTGGTCCCCCTTTTTTTCCATTTTGTCTTCCTTATCTGACTTGTCCGCGCCAATCAATGCATTACGATCATCAATAACAAGCATACATTATTTGCTGGTGTTTTACTGACAAACGATTTGAATGTTTCTTTTTTTTGTTGTTGCTGTTAACTCCAACGAGGTGCTACTTGCCTGTTCGTCCTGAGTTCAATTAGTCGCATCTATGTCAGAAGTAATCGATCGTTATTTGTTTACCTTCGTTCACTGACACTTAGTATACCGATGTAATACCTTTTCTTCTAATTCTATACGTGTGCTGTTTTACTCGTCTCATACAAGTTCCGCAGATTTTTTGCCCCTATGATGAAAACGCTTAGTTGGCCTTAACAGTCACATTTCATACATCTTGCTGCATTTATTCATTCACTAGATACATTCATACCCCTTTGGTGAGAACTTTAAGTTGGTATTACAATTCATCTTTCATACATCTAGCTGCATTTCTTTTTTCACTAGACACATTCATAGTCATTTGTGCTATGTGTGTCCTCGTTCGCGCAATATTGAGATTATTTTTGTTTGATATACGTACAAGTATATTTGTTTACAGATATCCGTACACGTATATTTGTTTACATATTACGGTTTTTTGGCCTCGGGTACTTCACTCCTCCTGTCCAGGCAAACGGTGGATTTGCATAGCTACATTATATGTCCTTATTATCTACGCAGTTTTGTGAAATTATGTTGTGTGGTTTCAGGTGAGGTGTGATGACAAGAACAGAACTGACGCACTGTCTGACAGACGGACAACTGACTTACAGACAGACGGGCTAAATATATAATACCCTATGATGCATTTAAAAGTTGTATGGCTGGTATAAATAAAAGGAATGTAAACAATGAATTGTTCAACTATTCGAAACTTGTATACATTTACTTAAAGTTGCAACGTATATCTTATTAAAATTTCATTTGCAATATTTCAAACGCAACACGTAGTTTCACAGTCTAATTCACATGACACAGGTTTTCACCATTTTCAATTGATCTATTTTTATCCTATAAAGGATATAAAAAGCAGTACATTTCAATTATTATCAATATGACAAGAAATTTTAAATCGAATACGTCTTTTAAAATCCATTAGTTCTAATTTCAATGAATTTACATAAGCAATAAATAAAAAAATGATCTTTAAGTATCATTTTAACCAAAAAAGCATATATACAGTTTGAACCAAACTATAAACCTAGCTTTTTATAATTATTTGTTTTTTGTTATTTTAAACCAATAAACTTAACGGCAATAAATTTTCTGATCAATGTATTTTTAGTGCAAATTACCTAACCTTGAAAACGAATGAAAAGAAGTCGTGGGCAAAGCTAAAAATAAATAGGTCAATAACAATAAACAAACCGAATTTTGAGGTCAGCAAATGATCTTCAACAATTTTCAAGTTTCTTTACAGTACGACATGCTATTAGTTACTGCCAGCTGATCTTTACCCAGTGTTCATACACTAATGCGTACCTAAATTCCCAAGGTCAGAAAGATGGTTTTACCACGTTTTTATATTATATTATATTTATTTGATTCAAAACACCTGTACCATTTAACCCTGTAACAAATACATGTAAATAATAAAAGTGTCCTTAATATAATATGGCAAAAGTAGAGCGGGAAAATAGTAAATAACTGAAACGTTTTTACGTTTTCGTGCAGCCATAATCGAATTTCGACTTATTTTCTGTTCATTTTCGACTAATTAAGTTTTTTAAATTTTTATAAAAAGTCATACATGTAATTCGGGGACTCTAATATGATAGTAGAATATGCTTCAAATGCACAAATATTTTGCAATGCACTTGATAAAACAAATGTATATCGAAAGTCAAAAGGGTCAAAGATTAAAAAAAATTATTTAGATTTTAAATGAAATTTCAGAACGGACACAGTGAGTCTCCTAAAATGATTCGTTCGTCTTCAGTTGACTGGTCAATACACAATTATTGTCCAGTACTGGAGTCGGTTATACTGCTTGACCACTATCAGTGTCGTAGAGTCTATGAGAATTAATCAAAGAGGATCTACAACTATTTAGTTGAAATGTCACATTTTTGTATCTGATAGTCAATTTGGATAACTATTGAAGGAACAACCATTGGCAAACAAAATGCTTCAACGAATGTTACACTGGTGATTTCCTCTAACAAATTGTTTGTATGTACCCTCCAAAATATCAATACAGTACAATATAATATGATAAAAACTAACAATTTTTCCTCAACGATCTCATAAATTGCTTTTATTAGATGATAACATTAACCATTAAAGTGATGTAACTACTTCTTTTTCCGAATATCTTAATTAAGAAATAAGGTGAGAAATCGTTTTTTATCATTCCTTCCACTACAAGCCAAGAGAAACATATTCGTCCATTTTACAATATACTTATAGATTATCGGTGATCATCTCAACGAGACTGATTTTCGCGCTTGAGCCGGGAAAGGCAATCGAGTTGAGATGAACAATGATAATCTTTTTATCGCTATTTTACCTATGACGAGGTTTTCAATTTCATGTCAATTTCGTTATCAACGCCACGTGCATGCTTAGTTTCTAGCAATAATTTTCCATCTCGAGTGGCATGATATGAAAATTATCACAAAAAATTATCAAAGGAAAAATGCTCAAAATAGCGATAAAAAAGAATATGTGACGGATAAGTAAACTCAATATCTGGATAGGTAGTAAACAATGTCTGTTTCGTTTGACTGTGTATTTACAACTCAATGATTAGAGGTAACATATTACATAACAATAGAACAACGAATGAAAACGGCGTAAAAGGTAGCATTAACGTTTGGCGTAAGTTAAACTGCCCTAAATCACCGACAATATATGTTCACTATAGCAAAAACTATATATATCTATGGCCAAATTGGTGAGCATAATTGAAAGACTATCTTAAGAATAAGATAAGAGAACATTCGCCCAATAAAACTCGTAAAGTTAAAGATGTTGAGATCGACATTCAAATATATCAACGAAGTAGGAAACCCGATCATTTAAATCAGAACAAAAGCTACGTTCATACAAGTATGAATTTAAACAACGCGCAACAAGCCAAATAACAGACATACTTTAATCAGAGAAACACAAACTGTAAATCGACCTTTAACAACATCTTTACAGGTAAAGCATATAATTGATTCTTTAGCAAAAAACATTTAAGGGAGTGCCAATTCTATTCTAGTATAAAAGGAAACATTGTTTAATTACATTTCAAAGTTTTCTAATAAAACTACATCTTAAAACGGGGTGGTAACGAACAGTTTGCTTTTTTTATTATTCGGAAATATCTGCCAATATTTACCAAAGGTTAAAGAAAAATGATTTTAGAAACTTATTGTTGACGACTAAACGTTTTATCTATATCTAATTAAAGACGGTTGATATCGCAAACATGTCATTATCGGGTTTGTTTTTCAATAATTCATTAATTATTCATGACGTCGTAATTTTCATTGACCGACAAGGATCGATGTATAAATATGGTAATATATCGGTAGATCTATATAATATAATAGTATATCGGCTGTCAGATGAAAATATAAGCAAACTACATTGAACCATTTGTGTGCCTCTTCTTGTTAACGAAATTTTGGTGTACTTTTTATTAATTTTCATAGCTCTATATAATATGTTTTATATCTTTGCCGTAATCCAAATCATACATACAACACTTTTTTAACTTCAAGCGTTTCTATTTCTTGTTTTAACATGCACACTATCCCTTAATGACTGTTTAAATTCAAACGAAATCACATAGGACAACTTTGTCGAACACCTTTTCAAGTATAAGTACTAAGCGAACGGTTTCATTTGATCTAAATGATTTTATTGTTTGCTGAGATTTATCTTAGAGAGTAAAAAAATTGATGTTAAAATGCTTTGTACAGATTATGAATTCTATATACATGCTTCCAAACATTGTTTACATGATCAAACAATTAGTTAATGAATGACTATTATTTATTTTGAATTTATTGAACCATCAAATTAATTTTATGGTTAATAAATTCAAAATAAATTATTGCCATTTGTTATAAATCAATTTCTATCAAAATTAAGGCTCAAAGAACTTTTTATATTATTTATAATATCAATAACATCGCACACACATGTTGGTGTATGAATACACAACGTCAGAGTGGGCGTATCGCCATTAAAATTAACAACATTGAAAATAACAGTAATACTTTTAACCGATTAGAAGACAGTAAATACACCAAATTTATTTATTAGTTAATAGTTTCTATATCAGTAATTTCCTAGACATTTTATAAAAAGGGAACTGTTACTGTATCGTACAGATATCCGTATCATTTACATAGAAGAATGACCAACATATGAAGCTACTACATAATTTGTGCACATTAACAAATGTATTTTTTGGGGGATTAATCAATTTTAGAAAGTGTTCGCCAAGTGTAAAGAAAGAAAAACATTAGTCATCAATATAAGGCCGTGTTCACATCAAACGCCATGTACAGTAAACTTGTTTACAATTAGTTTAATGTACTGGACATTGGTTTCACATTAAATTTGTTCACATCTATACACCTTGTTTAAATACCTGTACATAAGATTAGTTCACACTTGTAAACTCTTTGTCATTTAAATATGCATTACGTAGAACCGAATGCAAAGTTTTCTAGCAGAAATCGGCGGGGGAGGGGATCGATGGAAATATTCCGAACCCCAATTTGATAAAAAAAAACAAAAGGTCATACAGATGATACAAAAATATTCTAAATAAAGAGTTTCCCCATACAATATAATATTGTTAAATGTTGAATAAAAAATTGATTACCAGCATCGAAAAAAAACTACGGAATAAAACGTTTGCGTGGAAAAATTTCTGGCTCAGATAAATTAACAAAATATCCCCCCCCCCCCCCATTTGTTTTAAGTTAAGTGGTTGCTTCTTTATGAAAGCCATTTTGATGATTTGCAGTAGTTTAAAAATAATAAAGATGTCTCGATTAAGCATTAGAAAACGTAGGCTGCAGCAGCGTGCTTACAGGCGAAGAATATATATTTTTATTCTCATCAAGTCAATGCATTACATCGGTACAGAGATTGAAGGAGAATAAGGAATGATATATCAGGGATAACTATATTCCTATCTTTTCTGTTTGTTTCAAATGGTATTTCTTCTCCAAAGAGTATTTGGCAAAGGGAGGTGGTAATGTTTTTTTATTTTAGTTTTAAGGGTAATGTAACGAATCCGAGATACATGTACTAGACAAACAATACATTTACCTCGCACTTTTTAAGTAATGCATTTATGAGTGAATCGTTGTTTGAGTAAAGACCAGTGGCAAACATGTCTGTGCATGTCAAGTTGATTCGGAAAGACCTTAATTTACAAATGAAGTATGTGTTCGGCAATGATGCTGCTTTGAGTCTTGATAAGGGCTTAACAAAGTTACGTTAAGTTTAAAAAAAAACAAATAAATATATCAAGCTTAGACAAATATTTCTGTAAAGAACTTTATTAATAATTGTTATAAATATCAATTTTATTCAAGAATTGTTTCTTCCTTAAATATACACGGTAAAATTAATGTTTTAAATGCTTAGTTTTGTGTACACTTAATCTATACAAGGCCTACATCGATTGAGTTTTATCAATGGGAACGTAATTTTGTTTAGTTTACGTGTGAGTTACACTTACACAACACCGAGTTTAGGTCAATGTGAACACGGCCTTATATTGATAATAAATTGTTGTTGTTGAACTTGACAACAATGGTGCTATTTCCCTTGAAATGTATTTACTTTAAATAAAGTATGAAGTTTCGGATACAACTAGACGTACTAGTATATCATAACATGTAACAGCAAACTAACCAAAATAATGAACTTTAAGAAAAAATTCAGAACGAAAAGTCCCTAATAAAATGGCAAGGTAAAATGTTATATTCCTGACTTGGCACATGCATGTTCTAATGGAGAATATGGTGGATTAAACCTTGTTTTATAGCTAGCTTTAACTCTCACTTGTAAACTAACATTCTACCCGTTAAGAATTGCTGGAGATAACAATGAACTGAAGGAAGGGAAAGTACGATGATCAAGGTGTAAACATAAACACTGTTTCAGTTCATTAAGTAAAGATCTCCAAAAAAGGTGTCAACTAAGCATATAATTCAAAAATAATCTATAGCGATTCATTGTTGAAATTGTTTTGAAATCGACTACTGTATGTTTGTGTTCCCCTGTCAGTACTAATCAATTGAAACAAAATTAGCTCAACTATACTCTTTACTTCAGTTTTTTATGCATTCATTAAAATTGTGTCTTTCTCTTACCTAGTTGGAAACATTCAAGAACAATGCAAGGACTTCAGACTCTCTATAATCAAATATCACATTACCTATGGACTGTTTAGACACGGGTAACACGGTCACCTTAATTCATCAGTTTATTATTTTTAGTTTTAATATTATCATAAGCGGATTTTTATTATGAGCTGACCACTCCAGATATTATAAAAAAAAATTGTTTAACATTTTATACAAAATCAAATCAAATTATAAGTATTTATTATTTTATTAATATGGAATGCCTCTCCGCTTCAAGATTATAGCATAACACAAGCAGTGTTGTCAAAGTTTAATGAATGTAAAACCAGAAAGGGATTAAAACGCTAAATTTCATAAGTGTTTATTTTGTTTACAAACTGTTGCTGGAAAAAAGGTGCAACTCATCCTTAAAACGTTTGTTTCTCCTTTTGGTGGTGTTTTGTTACGGCGTAACGATAGTTGCAATTATGATCGATCTTTAAATTTTAACTAATCCAATTGCTAATTTTTGTACATATATTAATTATGTTTTACATTTTTGACAATCTTCAATATTCAGGTTCTATTGACTCTAACGGACTGTGTATTATAACACCTTCTTGAAATTAAAAACATGAAAAATGAGGCTTCAATATTCAGATCCAAGTGATGAGCATGAAGTACAGTGGTAGACGTTTATCACTGTGTATCAGATTTAAAAAAAATATATATCTAATTTTGTACACAGAACAGACCGTCGGTTTTCTCATTTGAATAGTTTTACATTTAGTTATGTCGTAAAAGTGGGACGAAAGATACCTGAGGGACAGTAAAACTCATAAATCGAAAATAAACTGACAGCGCCATGTCTAAAAATGAAAACGACAAACAGACAAACAATAGTACACATGACACAACATGAAAGAAAACTAAAGAATAAACAATAGGTGTTGCAAAACTTGTTTCCAATCCACTATCAATAAATATATTTAAATTAAAAACTAGGGGTGATCGTTCCGTTTCATGAGCTCTTATTTGCGGTATGGGTTTTGTTTATTTTTGAAGCCGGTATAGCAACCATCAGTTGCTAACATATATGCATACGATGTATCAGTTGTAATCGTACTATATCTCCTTGTATTTAAAAAGAAAACTGTAACCCATAGGTTTGTATCTCTTATTTTTTTTAAAGATTAATCTATTCAATATCTAAAACGGTTAGTACATATACGGCCTTCAACAATGAGCAAAACTCATATCATACAAAAAGCTATCAAAGTCCCCAAAATGACAAATGTAAAACAATTTAAGCAAGAAAACCTTTTTATGTACAAAACAAACAAAAAATTTGATTTACAGCAAAAAAGGAAAAGCACTGCATAATTGTCTGCTGACTTAAGAATTGAACTTCCGAAATGATGAGGGGCAACACGGCCACCAATTCTCTCTAATCTGGTTAACAGTTCAAAAAAGGAAAAAACAAATGCAACAAATAAACAACAAAGGTGTACACATTATAACCGTTATAGAAACCTCTTTTAAACCAAAACTGATAACTACCAAATTTCAATCAGACATCGGGGTCTGAAAGGTCTTGGATCACAATTAATGTTTGAGTAAATGATTTTGAGAAGCTTTTAAACTCGTATAGTAAAACGGATTTTTATTTTTAATTTGGTTGGATACTAACTTAAAATCAATATGTTTAAGTTTGGGACTATATGGAGCTTAGTCATGATTCATAACAGTAAAGGTACAAATATACGATCAGAAGGACTGAATAATAATATTGTGTACTCTGGATTCATTTATTTTCGTGGGTACCAAATTTTGTGAATTGAGGAAAACTGGCCTTTTCGTGAATTTGATTACGTGGTTTTTCACAAATCTGAATAACATCATACAGTAGATTATAAATTCGTTGAACATTTACTTTAGTGGTTTCGTTTCATCTACGAAAACCACGAAAATTTGTATCTAACGAATGATACTGAATCCACAGTAAATACTTTTGTAACGACTTGTATATAAAATATATCTGTCGTATAACCTCAGTATGAAGGTCAAAATGATACGGTGAAATATTAAAAAAAACACGCTATTGTACTTAAACATTTAGCAAGAATGTATTTCATCGGAGTAATTTGAAATTAAGAAACAGATCTCACATATGAACTGTTAATGAAGACGTATTTCAAAGTTTGTCAAAGTCAAACGCAGACCAGATCTATATGAGACCTATGTAAGGATTGGTGTAGATAGCTGGCCTTACCAGTCCCACTTCAGTAAAGAACATTTTTTATAAATATAGATATATCTATTATATCTGTAATGAAGATCACGATAACAGTAGTGACTACAGTAGTGTACTGCTATCTGATATTCATATATCGAGTACGCAAAACCAAATCCTGGTTACAAAATAAAACCGACGGAAACTAATCAACTATAAGAGAAAACTAACGAACTGCAACACAAACAAACACCAACAAACATAGAAAACAACTTCTTATATTTTATAATATACAAGTTAAATTAATAAACTTGATCGAGTGCTCCTTATATTTCAAGTTAATTTCACAGCAGTCAAAATGTGAATAAACCAATAGTTTCAGATAATGATCCAGTAAGAAGATGGAAGTTAATTCCACCCTTTTCTACATAAGAACATGCTTGTACCGCAGTCAGGAATATGAAGTTGTTATCCTTTCGTTTGATGCGTTGGGCTTTTGATTTAGCAATTTGATTGGAACTTTCCGTATTTACTTTTCTTCGGCGTTCAGTATATTTTTGCGATTTTACTTTTTTCCGAACTGTATAAAATTTACCACATGGAAAATAAAATACTTGATGCGCTTCACCTGATTTGTTATATTATGTAGTGAGATGAAAACTTTGTACATATAATAATTACAGTTTATGTCTACAAATTGCAATAAAGGATTCAATTAACAACATGGTCGGGATTACATTGGTTTGACTCAAAAGTTACTTTTAACTTTTATTTCTAGTTTTACTTAAATATGGAGCCTTTGTGATTTTCTGCCACTAAAAGTTGGACGGCGCAAAAATATAAAATGTTATATAAAATATAAAAAATAATATAATTATATGCATAATGTTCTACTGACATTGGTTAAATTTGTGAAATAACTAGATAACAAAAACCCGTTTACAATATTCAAGGTACTGCATTTTTAAAACGAGTTATATATGCTCTAAAGCATGCTCATTTTACTATATTACTATATACGTGTTGCACTGACAACCAAATACAACAATATTGTCTGTCTTTTACCTAATTCTCTGTGTACATGTACACGAGGGGACAAATACTGGTCCAAATTCGTAATCTTTATTTTCTAGAAAAATATAAAGAAATCTACAAACTGACAAACACTTCAACTTGATAGAAGTTCCGTTAGAATAGATAATGTTACTACCACAGGTTCGTTACCTCCACTAATTGACTGTTAGACCCCGAGTGGTATCTAGAGCCCAGTAGTCAATATTGTGGTATTGTAAAATAAGGAAATTGCGTTATAAAAGTTTGATGTTAATAACTTATGGAAATTGTTCATTAGAAATATATTTCTGTCATGCAATGCTCATAATCCTTTCTCAGCTTTGTTACAATTTGGGTTCTTTTTTGTTGATAAGCTCTTGTTTTAAATAAGCTTTTGGTTTTCAAATAAGGTGGCATCGACTATCACTGAAGTAACATTTACTATCGAAATTTTCAATGTTGTGCACAGAAATTGCATCGTTAAATTCATTTCCTAATTACTCTCCTAGTGATCTGTAAGTCCCCGAGGGTATCACCAGCCCAGTAGCTACAAATGGAATACTTCGGTACTAGCACGAAATATGGATATAGTGTAATTGAAATTTGCAAATATTATTTACAACTCCGAATATGTCTCCATCGTGTAATGCTATGATTCCATGTCCGGCATTGTCTGTAATTTTTTTAGTATTTTTTGTTTGTAGGCTATTCATTTGTTAATATAAAATTAACATTTTTATTTATGTTGGTGTCGAGCATCACTGAAGTCATATTTATATTCGAAATGCACATATGGTGCGGAAAAAATGTTTTCGTTCTAAGGTTGCACAAATCATTTTTCTTAATTTCTATGAAGGGTATATGCGTGGCTCGTCCACTCCTCTGCTTAGATTACTCATATACAATGTTACGGAGCACTTGAGCTCATCGCCGGTTTTAAATAGGGTTCGTTTTCTCCGATTTTTTGTTTTGTTAGAAGCTTTTTATAAATCCGTTGTTTTTATCCTTTTGACCTCGTTTTTTTTCTACTAGTGAGTTTCGTGTCTTTTTTCAAGACTCAAAGCTCAAATAGACTTTATTATTACCGGTCATACAAGTCATTTCTACAGTTCTAGTCCAAAAGAAATGTAATAACAAATTAAAGTTACTTGATAACGACTCATTTCTATTTATTCATTTCTTAAAATGAGAAGAAATAAAATAAAACCTGTTTCTCACATTTCTACATATTTTTTAGCGTCATATGTAAATTATATTTAAGGGAGAATATTTCAACGATTCGTTACCTTTCAATTTCAATTTATATTTATACTCCACACGCACTTGTATGCGAATATTGTTTGTTAAGTTTAACAACCTGAATTATGATACCTAAACGGATACTCATATAACGTTCGTTTTATAATTTAAGATCAAGGGTGGCTTTTTTTAAACTAGATTTAAATTTCACAAAGAATGTTTGTCTATTTATCTGTAATTTTATGTTGATAGCGACGCGAAACGACATTTGAAAGAGGTTGGCAACCGCCCAGATCAAATTTCCGTTCTATTATCGTATTTTACAAGTACAATGTTATGATTCATTGTCAAGTGACTTAACTAGTTAAAGTCTGTTTCATATTTATATACAATTTTCTCCTTCGGATATGAAACTGCGATTCATATAAACACATAACCGGAAGAAATATATGAGGATCAATTTACATATAACAATGTATCAGAAACAAAGGATAGTGTTAAATTGTGTATGTTTACCGAGGGAAGAAAATACATAACCTTCTTATGTAAAAAAAAAAAAAAAAAAACTTTACAAAAAGCTCGACTGACGGCAGCATTGTGCACCAATAGTGAGACAACTGTATATTCAGCTACAATTATGAACTTGCAACAGAAATGTATTAAACTTTTGAATAGACAAGACTGGGTCATTTTATTCTACATACCATCATAAGGTTAATAAACCGGAAAAATTGTGCATCAATATCAATGAAATAGAAAAACTTATTACAATTAATATGTATATTTCTTTACGTTCTATTTATAGTGACTATGAACGAAATAAGAATAATAATAAGAAGAAGAAGAATAACTATTGAACCTCTATAGGTAGAAAATTATTTATTCACGTTTCTCTTAATTTTATATATTAGTAATCTAAGTATTTAAAAACATGTGTCAAAATTGGTTCAGCATGAGGTTTTTTTAAATCATAAAACGTTTATATTTTTATTTTTTAACGTTTTAATAACAATGTATAGAAAATTCTGTAGAATGAACCGTGACACAGTCTTTAACAAAAGTTTAACCTGTTATGGCATTAAGTTATTGTTGGGATTTATTCATGATGTTCATATATATTCATATATAATATTGTATTAAGTAATTATTTAAAATATTTTACTTATAAAATTACAACAAAAATGTATTCTTCATAAAGATGTTAGCAAACATTTAAATGTTTGATTAGCAATTAAAATGTTTTTTAAATAAAATTATCTACATTCCAATTAATTAAAAGGAATTATAAATATAACGAGATGTGTAACGAATGCAAAAGAGTCAATTATCAATAAAAAGCTCAATACAAAAGCCAAAGCAATTGTGTTAACACTAACCGGGCTTCAACAAAAACAAAACAATGCCGTAATATAATAGCAAGCAAAAACCAAGTTAATCAGACATTCTATGAGGCCATTTATTAGCTTACTATGTGGAATAGGTTTTGCTAATTGTTAAAGACATATTTATGTGCTCTTAACCCTTTCCAATTCAGAAACAATGGTGTTATAACACAGTACCAATTCAACATGTACAAAATGATAAAACAATGAAATGACTCATTAAATGAGAACTTAAAACAAGGAAATTACAATAACACAAATAGAACAAACATGTTTGTTTAATTTTCATTTTTTGTACATAAACTAGGCCGTTAGTTTTCTCGTTTGAATTGTTTTACATTTTTATTTAGGAGCCTTTTATAGCTTACTATGCGGTATGGACTTTGCTCGTTGTTGAAGGTCGTATGGTGACATATAATTGTTAATTTCTGTGTTATGTGGTCTCTTGTGGACAGTTGTCTCACTGGAAATCATACCACATATTCTTTTTATAATTATCGATCTATAGCTAGTTTGAAGTCGATTGTTTTACTACAATATAAATCTTATTTAATTATAAAATAATAAGATGAGGCATAATTGCAAATGAGACAACTAGCAAACAGAAACGAATAATTTGGAAGTGAGCAACTATGAGCAACTGTACGACTTTCAGCAATGAGCAAAACCCATACCATACAGAAAATTATCGAAGTTTCCGAAATAACAAACGTAGAACAATTCAAACATAAAAAGAAGAATCTGGTTTATGTACAAAACAACGGAAATCATTTAAAAGGTGTACAAATTGTAAACTTTATAGAAACCTTTTTTAAACCCTAAGAACGGAAAAGTATCAAAATGAACTCTTATATTAACATGATTAAGGTCTTAAAGGAATGTGATACTAACTGTTTGAGTCACGACTAATCACAACTTTCAAACTCTTATAACCAAACTGATTTGGATTTTAATTTGGTGAGAAACTAAAATTCGATGTTTTAGTTCGGGACTTTAGGGAGCTTAGTCATGATTCATAACAGTAAAGGAACAAAAATAATACGATCAGAAGGACTGAAATATGTTATGTGTAAATGATCTTGTTAGAACTTCATATACACAATATCGTCCTTATCCTGTTTCTGTCGTAAAACCTCAGTGTGAAGGTCGAATTAATACGGCGAAATAACAACAAAAAAGACCCTGCAAATAATTACTTCATCGGAGTCTTTTGGACATCTGAAACAGATCTCAAATATTTAATCTGAACATCTCCTGAAATACTATTAGTAATTTGTCATTCTTATCCATTGAGGTAAATTTACTACTGCTCAATGAGTTGGCTTTCAGTCAATTCTGAACTGTTCAGTAGGTTTTCAAACAATTTAGTATGATGTTTATATATTCTGGTTAACAACAACTACATTGAACTACGTATTTTACACAGTCTATTCATAGACTGTACAAAATTCAGTCTTTAAAGCTGTTTAGATCAAAATTACCGTTTCGGATCAAAATTGGTTGACTAGTGACATTTATCACTTAATAGTATTCAATTGCAGAGCGATACTAGTATGAGGAAATATTTTATCAGTAACGAGAGGCAATATGTGGTTGAAGATGATATATCTCATGTAGCAAGACTCAATCTTAATTTCAAACAGTCGAATAATGATTTGGGAATTCAGTTGTCATAAAAAATCATGAAGATATATTCGTTAAACAGACAATGGAAGCTGCAAGGTTATTGTTGTGATAGCCATTCAAAATAAGTATAAAAGTCTAAAAGAAAAATTATCTGGTTTGATCAATTTTTGATCTTACATCAGAAACACAGTTTTTGACACCTCAGATTATGTCAATGTGTTCCTCAATGATTTTTTCATTATAAGTTACAGCGAACATCCGTATCTTGATTTCTAAAACAATTGAGATGATTTAAGCATCCCAATTGTGAACTTCCATTTCTTAGTAGCAACATTTCAGCAGCGTAGAGTTTATGTCTCCCAATTGATATGATATTTCAGGGCTTGTATTTCCTACCATGAATTACTTGATAGAGGTTTGCTGCTCAAAAGAAAGCTATTGAACCAAGAGTTCAGTTCCAATTGGTGAAGTTGAAATCCTCCCGTCGTACATCTTACAGACGCCATCACGTTTCACAGTTGATATCGGATATGTTTCTTATGTCGTAACTACAATATGTTTCCTTTTCACGCGCAACACGACAGGTACCACATGTGGAGCAGGATCTGCTTACCCTTCGAGTACCTTAGATCATACCTAATTTGTGGTGGGATTCGTGATGCTAAGTCTTTAATTCTCCATATTGTGTCTTGTGGACTATTATTTGTCTGTTGGTCTTTTTCTGTGTTAGCCATAGCGTTGTCAGTTTATTTTCTATTTATGAGTTTGAATGCTCCTTTGGTATCTCCCCCTCTCTTTTCTATTAATTTCTAAATGATGTGAACTTAAATATAGTTATAACAGTTTTGCGGTGTTGACACTTAGAAGTTCATGTATTTGATTCACATGTTTCTACCAATTTCATATATGTTGAAAAAAAAATTATAATGATATACAATGCAGCATGTGCAGAAAATGATGAGTTTTGTCCCCGTGGGTATCAACAGCCCAGTAGTCAGCACTTCGGTATTGGCATGAATATCAATTATATGGTAATTTTTATAAATTTCCTGTTAATAAAACTTTGAATTTTTCCCAAAGCTAATGATTTTCTTTTCCCAGGAATAGATCACATTAGCCGTATTTTGCATAACTTTTTGGAATTTTGGATCCTCATTTCTCTTCAACTTTGTACTTGTGTGGCTTTATAACTATTTTGATCTGAGCGTCACTGATGAATCTTATGTAGACGAAACGCGCGTCTGGTGTATTAAATTATAATGCTGGTACCTTTGATAACTATTTAGACCGTTGGTTCGATGCCACTGCTGGTGGACGTTTCGTCCTCGAGGGTATTAACAGCAAGTAGTCAGCACTTCCGTGCTGGCATGAATATCAATTATATGGTCATTTTTATAAATTTTCTATTAACAAAACTATGCATTTTCCAAGAACTAAGGATATTTTTATCCCAGGAACAGATTACTTTAGACGTATTTTGGCATACTGTTTAGGAATTTTGGATCCTCAATGCTCTTCAATAAAATCAACGGTACCAATTTTGTTGCACCAGATGCGCATTTCGACAATACATGTCTCTTCAGTGATGCTCGTGGCCAAAATATTTGAAATCCAAAGCATATATAAAAGATGAAGAGCTATAATCCAAAAGGTCCAAAAAGTATAGCCAAATTCGTGAAAGGAATCAGAGCTTTGCATGAGGGAGATACATTCCTTAATTTATAATAATTTCTAATATTTTGTAACAGCAAATTTGAATAACACAAAAAATCCGTATTTTCATGCCAGCACCGAAGTACTGGCTACTGGGCTGGTGATACCCTCGGGGACTAATAGTCCACCAGCAGAGGCATCGACCCAGTGGTAGTAATAAAATCAACGGTACCAATTTTGTTGCACCAGATGCGCATTTCGACAATACATGTCTCTTCAGTGATGCTCGTGGCCAAAATATTTGAAATCCAAAGCATATATAAAAGATGAAGAGCTATAATCCAAAAGGTCCAAAAAGTATAGCCAAATTCGTGAAAGGAATCAGAGCTTTGCATGAGGGAGATACATTCCTTAATTTATAATAATTTCTAATATTTTGTAACAGCAAATTTGAATAACACAAAAAATCCGTATTTTCATGCCAGCACCGAAGTACTGGCTACTGGGCTGGTGATACCCTCGGGGACTAATAGTCCACCAGCAGAGGCATCGACCCAGTGGTAGTAATAAAATCAACGGTACCAATTTTGTTGCACCAGATGCGCATTTCGACAATACATGTCTCTTCAGTGATGCTCGTGGCCAAAATATTTGAAATCCAAAGCATATATAAAAGATGAAGAGCTATAATCCAAAAGGTCCAAAAAGTATAGCCAAATTCGTGAAAGGAATCAGAGCTTTGCATGAGGGAGATACATTCCTTAATTTATAATAATTTCTAATATTTTGTAACAGCAAATTTGAATAACACAAAAAATCCGTATTTTCATGCCAGCACCGAAGTACTGGCTACTGGGCTGGTGATACCCTCGGGGACTAATAGTCCACCAGCAGAGGCATCGACCCAGTGGTAGTAATAAAATCAACGGTACCAATTTTGTTGCACCAGATGCGCATTTCGACAATACATGTCTCTTCAGTGATGCTCGTGGCCAAAATATTTGAAATCCAAAGCATATATAAAAGATGAAGAGCTATAATCCAAAAGGTCCAAAAAGTATAGCCAAATTCGTGAAAGGAATCAGAGCTTTGCATGAGGGAGATACATTCCTTAATTTATAATAATTTCTAATATTTTGTAACAGCAAATTTGAATAACACAAAAAATCCGTATTTTCATGCCAGCACCGAAGTACTGGCTACTGGGCTGGTGATACCCTCGGGGACTAATAGTCCACCAGCAGAGGCATCGACCCAGTGGTAGTAATAAAATCAACGGTACCAATTTTGTTGCACCAGATGCGCATTTCGACAATACATGTCTCTTCAGTGATGCTCGTGGCCAAAATATTTGAAATCCAAAGCATATATAAAAGATGAAGAGCTATAATCCAAAAGGTCCAAAAAGTATAGCCAAATTCGTGAAAGGAATCAGAGCTTTGCATGAGGGAGATACATTCCTTAATTTATAATAATTTCTAATATTTTGTAACAGCAAATTTGAATAACACAAAAAATCCGTATTTTCATGCCAGCACCGAAGTACTGGCTACTGGGCTGGTGATACCCTCGGGGACTAATAGTCCACCAGCAGAGGCATCGACCCAACTTTTTACTTGTTTGGCTTTATAACTATTTTGATCTGAGCGTCACTGATGAGTCTTATGTAGACGAAACGCGCGTCTAGCGTATTAAATCATAATCTTGGTACATTTGATAACTACTTGATAATGATTATTGTTTGAGATATCGGATTTGTATGTACTTTTATAAATTGTCTCTGATACAGTTTTCTTATTTCATATGATTAAAACATTTTCCATGAGCATTAACATTATGATTATCTCAAGATAATGTCAATTAAGTATATAGCCTTGTTTTTACAACTCAAAGTAAGATGGAATGTCGTTGCTTAAGTCTTTTATATCAACTAGTGCTGATATGTATATAGTGATGTATTTGTTAATGAGTCAGAATTCCTATAGGTACTTATTGATCACCATTTATTGTGAATTTGATTTGCTCTACATAAGATTTCACATATAGCATATAACCTTTTATAATAAATGAAAATATGTTACATCAGGCTACCAGGCAAGTACAATGATATATATAATGTTCCTTATATAAACATATAAAACGGTTTACTAGTAGTTATGTACAATTGTTAATGTCAAATGTGGTAGAGACTTTGAACATGACAAGATCAGATAGGTTAATATAAATGGGGAGACGGAATAATGTTGCCTATGGAACAAATATTCATCAGTAACAAAATGACCAAGATAAAAAAAAAAACCAGGGTACATATTGGCGTTTAACAATAAGCAAAGTCCACACCATAAAGAAGTATGATAGGGAACCGATACAATCAGCCTTAATCTGAAACGATCAATTTAATCTGAAAAGCTCTAAAAACTATAAATCATCAGATTAGTGTAAGTATGTCAGTCAATATGTAGTCCTAGCCATTTGGGTAACTTCAGTATTGTTAAGACAATTGTCTTGCACTCAATTAAGAGCTGTTAATTCTGTGTTGAGACGATCCAGTTGTTGTTATGTACCTGTACATATTAACATCATACTAAATTATCTAAAACCTGCTTAACGGGCCTGCATTGACCACAAGCGAATTGTTTGAACTATACTGAATTTGCTGCAGTAGAGAAGCCTGCAAAAAGTACTACATAGAATGTAGAAAAATTAGATGGTGACAATACAAATCCCCATTAAAGACTAAATTCATTTAACTAGTGAAATATGAAAGGATTCGAGGAAGAAAACCAACGATGTGAGTTATGTTCTAAAAAAAAACCATCCAAGCTGATTGATCGGGACGACCACATAAAGAATATTTATCTTCAAATATGTTTGTAAATTATAAATCCTTTCCACACCTGGAACCGTGGTGTGTCGGCACAACACACTTAACAAATCAGTTGGAAAAAAGCTCTTTTCATCCAAATTGACACAAAGGATAGTAAAAATCAGAAACAATATCACAGAAACACAAAAACATCAGCTATAGGTTTGCAAGTGCATGTAGTGTTCAACATGAATTCAAACACAGCTCGAAATGAAACCAGATGTGCCGGATATACTAGTAGTCGAAAATAATTTATCATCATAACGAGTTGGTTATTATCTTGTTTACATTCATTTGCTCAGGTATGATTGTGAACATATTTCCAAATACTAATTTGCCCGTTTTGAACCCTTCTCTCCCATGACAATTCGGTAAAGCTCACTCTATCGAAACATCTTATTCGATTTCCGGTTTTTTAGAAGGTACTTAAATGCGGTGTATATTATACAAATATAACTTTCATTTTACTTTTGTTGACGTCGATACGAAGATATGTCAACCGTTAAGAAGTACATGATATCGACTGAGAACGACGTTAGAGGTCGATAGATCTTGATGTATGTCTATATATACTTTTATTGACCTAAAACAGAGGCTGCCATTTTTATTTCGTTGTTGCCAATGTGCTAGAATTAAAGCATATATTTATCTGATCTGATGGTCTGTTACAACTTTGTCACAAAGTATTGCGCTTTTCTATATTAGATTTTATTGGAGAGGGAGATGCTCAACAGTTAAACATGCTACACTTAAGTGCCATTCTTTGTTTTCGTTATCATTACTTTTCTATACATATTTCACATTTGTATTATACATTGCTTCTTAATTATCTCTCTTTTTAAGAACTTCGATTCCTCCACTAATAATAATTAAAAGTTTGCTAAAGAATGAAACTCTAGCATCAACCTGATAATTATTTTCGTGTTGTAAATAACCAATAAATGTAAATTATTATCCGCTCAATATTTGATTTAAATGTTTATCACATATTTATCAAACTATGTCGGGGTTTTAATCTAAACTAAATATAAATGTAAATTTCATTATCAGTGCATGCGTAGAAAGGAGTGTTTTATCCTAGTGAAAATTAAACGGTCAGTTCAAATTATAGATCGACAGATAAAGATGTTTGAACATGTTGAAGGTACATTTATTTACCTTTTCAAAATTAAACATCACGATTCGAATAAAATTGAATAACATTTTAATAGAAAATACACGAAACGTTACTGTGCGTTTACTAAAAGAAAAAGAATCGACCGGAACCATATTCACAATTATAACATCCAAATAAAACATCTGTTAAATTTGAGGTGATCTTTTTCTTATTTTCACCTTTAATCTTATTGACCGTGTAAATCCGTCAACTTCTTTTCTTACAATTTATGCTTGACAAGAAGTATGTGGAGAAAATAGCGAGTGACGAACGTATCTAATAACTTCCTGTTACTTTGAATCCTTACTAATGCAAAAACAAAATTTAAAGGGGCAATAGCTGTCAAAGTTATCCTCACTGATTTGATTCAAATACTTCAACTATCTTGATTATAAGAAGTCCAAAATAAATAATATACAATGCATAAGCGTGGTAGTATGTATCCGTATTTCGTGCATATTTTAACCATACGCCATCTAATTATCTACCATCGTGGTGACTGCCTAAGACTGCCAACGTTCATATAACCTGATATTAACATAAATAAAGATAGAAAATAGGGACGAAAGATACCAAAGGGACAGTCAAACTCATAAATCGAAAATAAACTGACAATGCCATGGCTAGAAATGAAAAAGACAAACAGAAAAAACAACAGTACACATGACACAACATAGAAAACTAAAGAATAAACAACACAAACCCACCAAAAACTAGGGGTGATCTCAGGTGCTCCGGAAGGGTAAGCAGATCCTGCTCCACATGTGGTACCCGTCGTGTTGCTCATTTGATAACAAATCAGGTAAATAGTCTAATTCGGTAGGTCACATTCATGAAAGGTAAGGGGATTGTAGTTACGACGTAAGGAACATATCCGATATCATTTGTGAAACGGTTATTCCATAACGGTCAACCAACTCGTGATGGCGTCCGTAAAATTTACGAAGGAATGATTTCAATTTCACCATTTGGAACTCTTGGTTTAATAGCTTCCTTGTGAGCAGCAACCCTCTATCAAGAAAATCATGATAGGAAATGCAAGCACGGGAATATCGTATCAATTGGGAGATATATACCCCGTATGTATGTGCTGCTGGAATGTTGCTACTTAGAAATGGAAAGTTCACAATTGGAAAGCTGAAATCATCTCTTTTGTCGTAAAGTTTTGTTTTCAACCGACCATAGAACTTGTGCATTTTGATTTTTCTAGGTCTGCTTGATTTGACATTCCAGACTACAAATATATGTCAATCATTTGTATTACTTGAAAAAAAATTCATTCAATTAAATTGTGTACCCTTGTGTTACTGTCAATGTTGACATTTTTTTCCTTTTGATAACTGAACACGGCTTATTCATGTTTATCCGATATCTAGCTAAGATGTTAAATTGAAGGTCACATGAGTAAAAACTCAGTGAGGTTGGATTATTTACTATCCAAAACTGTTCAAATGAAGAATCGCTGAACATTGTGTCAAACTTTTTGATGTTTCTTACATTTATCTGATTTGAAAGAGGATTTTTTATTACTAGTATTATCATGTATATAATGTTTCTTTTTCCATTACATAACCAAACAGGGTAGAACTGTCAGAATCATTTCCAGTGAAAAGTTGCTAAAACTTTTTCTAATGTAAACTGGTCAAAACCATTTCACGCGTAGAGATGACCGAAATTGTTCTAATGCAGAAGTGTGAGAATCTTTTATTGTATAGAATTGTCCCAAACTGTCCTATGGTAGAACTGTCAATGTAATTTTGTGTAGAAGTGTCATGGTCAGTTGTATGTAGAATTGTCTCAAACTGTTTTAAGATGAAACTACCAGGATCTCTTCTGATGTAGTAGTGTTTGAGATGCTCTATGGTAGAACTATCTGGGCTAATGCTCAAGTAGAACAATTTGTATTTTTTGTAATGTCCAAAATTATTATACGGTAAAACTATATCAAACTTTTCTATTGTGGAACTGTCAGGATAATTTCTAGCGTAGAACTGTTAACATTATTCTGAAGAACTGTCAAACACTGGTATATGCAAGAACTTTCATTATCATTCCTAGTAAAGAACCGTCAAAAACTGAATTGCAGTAGAACTGTTCAAAACTGTAATAAGGAGGAACTGGTAATATCATTTCTAGTGTAGATCTATTCAAAACTGTTATAATGTACATATCTAGAACTGTCAGAATCCTTTTCAGTTGAAATTGTCAAAAACATGTCCAAGGTCAAGATAGTAGTGTTTTGAAATGTTCTAATGTTAAACTGTCCTTATCGTAACTATTGTATAAATAATCAAAAATGTTCTAAATCAGAACTGTTCGGATCATTTTCAGCGAAACACTGTCCACAACTGTTCTAATGTAGAACAGGTAAGATCATTTCTAATATCAAACTGCCCAAACCTTTTCTAATGTAGATTCTAATATGACGTCCTTATTACGCTTTGTAAACAAAGCCGTGTTCTAATGAGCACAAAATATGTTTGACACATGCGCACGGACTTACTGTTTATATTAACGTTATTTCAATCGTTATCCATTAAAATATATACATTTTAAGCAGCTAACATAAACTTTTATTGTATATTTTCATAAAACAACATATAATTTCCCTGTACGTAGTTTTTAAACTTATCAAATTTGAAATGTAATGTACAGACTTCTCGGGGAGGAAACGGGAATAGCCAAAGAATTTTACGGTATTTTCGTACGCTTCAACCTATAAAAATACAGTATTTGTCCTATTAGAATCGAAATAATTCCTTCATGTCATGCTCTATGCTCATTTTAACATGGGTAGGCATTATATTTGACCACATTTTACACCTCGCTAACGCTCAGTGTAAAATATCGACAAATATAATGCCTACCCATGTTAAAATGAGCATAGAGCATGACATGAAGGAATTATTTCTTAAATTGTAGTTTATAAAGCTGTTCTAGTACGTCGAACCATCAGGCTAATTTTTATTATACTATTGTCAAAACTGTTCTACGGCAGAAATATTTTTACTGCAGAAATGTTAACAGATAAAACTAACAGAATCATTTCAAGTGCATATACTGTCTCAAACTGTTCTAATGTAAAACTGTCAATGTTTTATCAAGCGTAGTATTGTTGAAAATCGCTTATAAGTTTAAACTGGTCTTAATTGGGATTATCATGATCATTTCTTGTGCACAACTGTCAAATATAAAATAGACGATGTGGTATGATTGTCAATGAGACAACTCTCCACAAGCATGACAAGAGACCACATAACACAGAAACTAACAGCTTTAGGTCACTGTACGGCCTCCAACAATGACAAATCCCATACAGCTATAAAACGCCCCGAAATAACAAATGTAAAACAATTCAAACGAGAAAACTAACAGTCTAATTAATGTACTAAAACATGAAAGAAAAACAAATATATAAGAAAACTTGTTCAAAGGTAGAACAGAAAATGTCAGTTCGTTCTAGCTATAGTGCAGTACTATCAAAAAATGTTATTGGGCACCTTTAGAAGTGTCATAATATGTTCTATGATACAATTGTTTAAAATTCAGCTGGAATTTCATATGCAACAATTGCTAAATACTAACAAAATTGTACTTTTGAGTATTTTTGTGATGCAATAGAATATGTTTTTTAAACATAAAAAAAAAAACAAGAATGAACAAGGAAACTGTTCAAACATGACAAAATAAGTATCTTGATGTCTATTATAAATTCTCCGAATATAGGAAACCGGAATTTATTTATTTTAAATGAAACTCTTTTTTCAACAAAATTCTCATGATTGTATACGGAAACTGACAAATTAAACGACAAGAACAGATTTTTTTTATCATAAAATCTCCGTAACAGGAAACAGGACGATTTAACAATTCTAATGACAATTAGGATATTTTTTTGTCAATAGTTTCCAAAACACATTGAGATATCTCTCATGAAAAACAATGATTCTGATATATAAAATATAGGCAAAAGCTTTTTTCTTTTATCATCCAAAACTAAAAGTAAATCAAATGTATATTAATCTGTCAAAACCTCTGTTGCCAACATATATACGAAGAAATGGTACGAGTGCCAATAAAACAACTCTCCATGCATGTCAAAATGTGTTAAAAGTAAACAATTATAGGTCAAAGTAAGGCCTTCAACACGGACCATTGTCTCACATCAAACAGTAAGCTATAAGAGGTCAAAAAATGATTAAAGTCAAACAAATCAAACAGGTAAACAAACGGTCTAATATATCATATTAAAAAAAAAACAAGAAACGAGAAACACTTATGAACCACACTAACAAACGACAACCAATGACATACAGGTTTCTGATTTAAAACATCGGCATACAAATGCGGAATTTCCCGCTTTTTGCCGATCTCATTGAGCTCAAGTGTGTAGGCAAAGGTAATATCTTTGGTTAGCTTGCTTGTTAGCTGAACCGTGAAGTCATTATTATATCAGGTATACTACCCTCCTTTCGAAGTAGCCTAGTCCAATAGACAGATAGGTTGATTATCTGTCGGGGTAGTCTACTCTTAAAGGAGGGTAGTTTACCTAGCCTAATAATGACTTCGCGGTGCAGCTACTAAGAAAGCTAACCATTTGAACTTAGATATTACCTTTGACTACACACTCAATGTAATCGACTGTAACAAGCCCGAACCTTCAGACAACTTTAAACACTCTTTACAACATAAAATTAGACACTATAAAACATTAACTGAAACGGCTTAATCCAACCAAACAGCGATATTATAAACAAAAACAATAAAATTGTGAAAGGAAATGGGAATGTGTCAAAGCGACAACAACCCGACCATAGAGCAGACAACAGCCGAAGGCCACCAATGGGTCTTCAATGTAGCGAGAAACTCCCGCACCCGTAGGCGTCCTTCAGCTGGCCCCTTAAAAAATATGTAAACATTGATTGATAGAAATGCATTACAAATTGTTTCAACATGTCAAATTAACACTAAAATGCGATTTGATAGAACCCTAAGTTACTGAAAAGTATTAAAAGCCAAAACAATAAATATTAAAAAAAATATCATGCATCAGAGGCTAAAATCTATTACAACTAATCCCAGAGATTCTGTTTTTTAACGTAATGGAGGACTTTTTAAAGGTATGGATAGTCTTCTTAGAACTTACATATGTTCCGTTGATTGATGGCGTTTGATTTTGTCCCAGGTTTTGTGGACTTTCGGTATTATTTTTATAATTTACAATTGTATAGACATGTTTAAATTGTTCGTCAACCTGATGAGTTTTTGATAATTATTTGATCCAGTTATTAGAACTGCAGATTCAGATACAAAGGGTGGTGTAATATATGTAAGATAATCCGGACACTGTCTAATTATTAATATATGTAGAAATTGAAGAAGTATACTTAACAACACAATTATTTTCATTTACCTGCGTATAATTTGACCTTTTTTTTTCATAGTTGATGTTTTTCTAAAAAAAAATTAACATTTCACGGCGGTTTTATACTTTTACTTTAGTTTATACCTATTTATTTACGTTTTACCTTAATTATTCATCCCTTATTTTTATTAACTATGTATTAGCATTGCATCACAGATCTAATTTATTCGTTCAGTGTGTGTTAATTTGTGCTACTACATTTTTGATTGAGTTTAGCCTTCCAATTGATATTTTATAGTTTGTCTTTTTATGTTGTGATGTTATACTATTGTTTCATAAAAAGAGGAAGGTTTGGTACCATTAAAACGTTTAATCCCACTGCAATTGTTTGTACCTGTCCTAAGGCAGGAATCTGATGTTCAGTGGTTGTAGTCTGTTTATGTGGTTCATAGGTGTTGCTTGGTTTCCGTGTTGGTTTTTTTTAGAGGTTAGACCGTTGGTTTTCCCGATTGAATGGTTTTACACTAGTATTTTTGGGGCCCTTTATAGCTTGCTGTTCGTTGTGAGCCAAGGCTCCGTGTTGAAGGCCGTACCTTGAATTATAATATATAGTTTCTTTTATAAATTGTTACTTGGATGGGGAGTTGTCTCATTAGCACTCATACCACATCTTCCTATATCCATGTTTATGAACAGAAAGAGATGTGGTATATTCGCCAATCAGACAACCATCCAACATGGTCGAAATATTTTCATTACCAAATCTTTGTCCACACCGGCATTGTTTCCTAATTGTTTAACATAAGTACAAGTCACGGAGGCATTTCAAACTTATATAGTAATCGCTGTATATCATATTTGGTTTTCTTGTTTGTTTTGAACTGTTTATATTCGTCTTTTCAGAACTTTTAATAGCTTATTTGTGGTTTGGGTTTTGCTATATGTTAAATGCCGTACCATGGCCATCAACAAAGAGCAAAACCCAAACCCCAAAAACAATAACGATGTGGACAAAGATTTGGTGATGAAAATCCTAAACATATATTATTATTTATTAATGGAGGTTTGATATCTTTACCATTGTCGTTTTCAGAATGCATAGACTTTCTGTATTTGTTTAGAAAAACTTGTTGTTAAGTATTTATAATAACGAAGGTACATGTAATTTGTCGTTTTAAATTGTACCGTTTAGAAACTCTAAAGTTGAAAACAAAAGTATTTTTCTTTTTGATGTCTAGCTTTTCGGTTTTCATTGTTCGTACAGAAAAACCGATGTTATTTTAATGCATGATTTATAAGGAAGATTTGTTGATTCACTTGAAATCAATCTCAAGTATGGGAAGAAATACTTATGTTCATAAGTGGCGTTATTTGTAACGTGGAAATCGTACTTAAGTTTGGAGGTCAATATTTTGTAAAATTTAAAGTTCAATCGGATTTTAAAAACTATAATTATATTATATTCACAATGGGAATTCAGTAAACAAAGCATTGCACAGTCAGTCGAAAATATGTCAATTCTAAAGAAACCCTAATCAATATCAAAGTCTTTTGTGCATTAAATGTTTTGTATTTTTGAAATTCTTTTCAAATGCATAGATACTTTTAAACAGCGTATAGAATATCTTATTTGTCAAACTGAATAGATAGTGTCATTTTAAGCCACATTTAATACAAAATCGTTTTACTTTAACAGATAAAAATGTAGGGCATCTTGATAATAGGGGTCAGTTTAAAGATTTGAAAGATTGACGTCAGCAGATTATTGATAACCTTGTATTTAATTATAGATAGCGTTGTAATTATTTAGGCCTATTCATATATAAACTTTACAGATTTTAACTATTCAATATTGTCGTGTATTCTTTCTTGTTGGAACATACTGGCAACATGTTTTTAAAGTGTTTAATTATTATGGGGTTAAATTGCAATACGTTGTAATTTTGAAAGGTTTCTCTTTAAACCCTCCCCCTTTTTTGTTGACGGAATAAACAAATAATGAATACAAGAAAATAAGGGTTAAAACAAAGTTTTGTAAAAAAAATTAGCAAATTGTAACATATATTTCAAGACCGAAACACATCGCTTATTAAAAAACTTTTGTTCGTACTCCAGCTATATTTTGACATTATTATAAATATGAGCTTTATCGCGATAAGACATTAATTCAAAATCTATAAAAAAAAATCATGCTGGTCGAAGCTCTCGTTACAAAGTTCAATAAATAAAACAAATCTAACATGTATAATGTAAACAAAAGTTATATAATGTGAAAAGTATATCTACATTAATTTTAACCTTTCTTTTTTACCTAGTTTAAATACAAAGGTTTCCCCGATGAAAAGAAGTACACAAAAAACAATGTACGTGTGTGTTTCCTACACAATAAAAAAGAGTCGAGTTCACATCCATCCATTTATTGTTAGGGAATAATAAAACAAACATCATGACATAGTCGATCTCACCTAAACGCGATATTTGATAAAAGAGGGATAACCCAATCGCTTTATTACTATGCATGAAAGAAGATTGTTGATTAAATGTCCGCGAGACAGAACCAAAACGGTACAATCATGTGACTATCATGTGACAACCAACCGACCATTGTTAAGGAAATGTATTGATTTCAACACTACACAATTGTTGATAAAATATGTCCAGCTTTAAATCGTCAGAAGATTTAAAAACATGTGAATAAATAGTTATTAAAGACAAACTATGATCAAAGATATGCCTTCAACACACAACTCTTAACAGGGGTGGATTTAGCCATTCTTTAAGGCATTGTTTCAACTCAGGATAAAGGGGGGTTCCAACCAAATGTTATCAATAAAAAAAAAGCCTGGTTGTAAATAGGGATTTTAAACCCCGGAATCCCTCCTTTTGTTTTCGATACTGCTTTAAAATTAGTCCTTTTATGTCAATACTCTCTAGCTAGTGTACAATGTATACTTCGTAAATTCAATTCTCCAGTTATATAACATAACATTCATTACTAAAAATGTCAATAGTGTTACTAAATAGTGGCATTGGTGTTACCAGCATGCATCAGTTTGTGAAAACTGTGTATATGTAATACATGATATTGTTAAAACATTGTTACAATTGTAAATAAGTATTGTTTTTCATAAATAATATGATGTTTAGCTTGTTAAACATGAAAGAAACACAAAACAATGCTGATTGTCATGATATAATCAGTGGTGTTACTAAACTGGTCAATGGTGTTATTTTATCAAAATGGTCTCACAATTGACAGTAACACCAATGATTTAAGGTGTATTTTAAGATTCAGTTACGAAATAAGTGCTCTGTTCCCCTATTCTATATGTTTTTACTGGTGCATGTTTCTATAATCAATAATTATGTTTTATTATTCAAAGTTAAGGAAAAGTGATAAATCATAATAACAAATAATTTGAATAATAGTCCTATTTCAAGTCTGAAAGGATTTATAGTAAAAAATAACAGTTAATTCTGGCTATCTTCAAGGATTTAAGAAAACATTAAGGATGTTTTTATAACATTTCATACTGTAAACAGTATATTGGGTATCACAAAACATTCATATCTAACATATGCAAGTGTTATTTTGATATATGTTCATGTCTGTGACTTAAAAAGACCCAATAACATAGTTTTGCATGTTTTTTTGATAATGACCCATAAAAGGCACAGAAGCACAAATAAAAAACAATTCAATCGAGAAATTAAACGAAAACGACTGAATTACAGAGGCTCTCAATTCTGTACTTTGTGACTTTTAAGTTGTAGAGATGTATATCTACCCTGTCACGTCCGACCGTTTTTTGTTTAATTTTGTTACGTATTTTTCTGCTGTGTATCGAATTGATGAAATAAGCCCTTTTTAATTTCATAGTTTGTTCATATTTTGTACTGTTATACCACTGTCACATGTTAGGGGAGTGTTGAGCGCCCACTAACATGCTTAACCCCGTCACATTATGTATGTGCCTGTCAGGAGCCTGTAATTCTGTGCTTTCTTTTGTTGCTGTATATGTCATATTTGTATTTCGTTTTTGATTTTTTTTCCCCATAAATCATGACGTTAGTTTTTTCTTGTTTGCATTATTTTGTCAACATTTTAAAGCTGACAATGCGGTATTAGTTTTGCTCACCGTTGAAGGCCGTATGGTTACCTATAGTTGGTAACGTTTATGTCATTTGGTATCTGGTTGAGAGTTTTATCATTGGCAATTAAACCGCATCTTCCTATTTCTACATGATAATTTCTCATCAAATATACAATGCAAGCTCTGTAATATAATACATATAATAATCATTATCGTTGCATCTACATAGGGATGAACCAATTTAGTATTTAAGTATACTGATGGTTCATTTATTTTCATGGGTGTCAAATTTTGAGGAGTGAGGAATACTTAAATGTTCGTGGATAATTAATTTCGTTGTTTTCACCGAGGTCCTCATGAAAACCTGTAGAAAATCTGTTACTTGTTGAAAATTTAATTTCGTGGTTTACCTGTTCCCACAAAATACACGACAAATGGTATCCGAAAAATAATAATGAATCAACATTATTCGTGTTTTGAATATCTTATTTTGGGGGTAAAATTCATTATAAAATTGTTCGAAAACAGAGATATATAACTTTTACAAAGACATGCAAACAGTAAGGAAGGACCATGTAAACTATTTCCACTATCTATTCGGTATAACCAATTATTTTCTTCTACAATACTCTAGATCTTTTAAATATGTGATGAAGTCAAATTATGATCTAACTAATGACGTAAAATATATATATACAATGCTTGTGTCCCTTTCTTTGTATAGGGAGCAACCAAATATTTACCAACAAGGAGATGCTTCTATAACTTAAAAAACGATAATTTCAATATATTTTTACGTAATGCAATTCAGACATATATTAAGATGCAAGTTTTAATTTCGAATCAAAATGTCTTACTTGGGAGATACAAAATCTTTTTCAATTTGTCAAAAGTCTGTTTTGTCTTTGAATGCTCAGTTTTAAGCTCAGCATGTTTATAAGGAGCCATGTCAGATTATGTCATCCCATAGCTGCCTT
Source organism: Mytilus edulis (assembly GCF_963676685.1). NCBI lineage: Eukaryota > Metazoa > Mollusca > Bivalvia > Mytilida > Mytilidae > Mytilus > Mytilus edulis. Next base: position 65,853,046 of record NC_092349.1, read on the forward strand.
CCGTCTCGGTTGTCCGTCGTTCGTCGTTGATGTTCGTCGTCCGGTGTCCGTCATTTTTCGTTTCATTTTACAAACAATTTCTTCATGAGAACCATATAGCCCAATTATTAGACACTTTAATGTATGATAATCATGTTGTCGACAAACGATCTTTATTTTGTTCGGAATAGATTCAATACATAGCAACCATGATAGGTAACAAGAGGCACATGTGTGCCTGTAGTGCCCACCTGTTGTAAAAGTCGCCAGTTTGCAATTTTTATATGCGCATTAAAAATTACATGTAGCTCCTATTGTTTTCGGACAAAGACTGCAAACAAAATAAAACCGTAAAAATCAACATTTCAGGGCAATAATCCAAAAAGGGTTCAACTCTTCAGAATTTTTTTTTTCTATGCTATCAGTTTAGCATATCTAGCCCCTATAGTGTCTAGGTTTGCAGTTAAAAATTGGACAGAAAAGTATATTTTAGAGCAAAATCTCTTTTTAATATTTAGGATGGATATACGTTCTCTCATGAAGATCATTTTTGAGCAATTTACACTTTCAGTGTTGCTCGTATATTTTCTGAATTCGAAGAAATAGCAAGGAATTGTTCACACAGACATTTAATTCGAAATGAATTCACTACTCGCGTTCACACACTCTTCTTTTTTAATTCGAATTGATTCGAATTAGAAATACTTTTTTGTTAATACGAATTAAAAGTTAACGTCATTTGGACAGTAAAGCGAATTTGACGCGCATTGCAATTCGAATTTGAATTGACGTTAGGACGTAAAACTTTTCGAATGCGAAGTAAACTAATTCGAATTAGTTACTGCGAATCAAATTCGAATTACGTGTGAACTTCAAGATTTCAGGAGCAATACATACAAATCAGGCGAACATTTTTTTTTTAATATATTGAGGGTTAATAGAACTTTACTAGAACTTTATGCTGGACAGTTTTTCTCTTATTGAGATATTTTTATTTAGATTTAATCAAATTCTAGCTTGCCCGCTTTGTTTATTTTAGACACGACATCCATGTTGATTAACCAACCTTATGGAAAACCACAAACTTTTAGTTAATCTAAATGAAGTAGACAAATCAGCAGTTTCAGAGTAGAAGAATCTTAAAGAATAAATAACGGACGAAGGACGGTAGACGGACTGACCATGGACGCAAAGTATTGGCAAAACCATACATAATACTTTAGGTCAAGCGAGCCAAAATGGAATAGAACACTCTAGGTAAATCTGTAGTTTGTAGCTGATAGGACAAAACCTCCTACTGAAAAGTGTATAAATTATCAGAGGGTTAGATCTATCTACCCTATTTTAAGAATTGTATTACCCCTTTCAAAGTTATGGATCCTGACATGTCAATGTTTTAACAAATTTCTCTGGTTTTTAGCAGTAACTTAGGGACAGGGTAGTTCTTAAGCCCTCCCCCTTTTTTTCTAACATCAATGAGATTTGTTATTTTTTATTTAATTTCAATAATTTCCATTGTTTCTGTGATATATAAATATATATACGCACATATAACATATTTGTGTTTTGATTTGTACATTTACTGAATAGAAGCATAGCACAGGTATGGTTTCTTTTTACGGATGCATGTGTGGCTCCAATATGGAGTTTGTAGGAGTTGGAACCCCTTTCTGCTCTTTTTAAAATTTAATATATATCCTAAACAGCGACGAAAATTAAATTGAAAACATCCACCTTTCCCCCTTTCTCGCCAGAAACCCACTAGACACGTACAGTGAAAATATGATAAAACGGTTTACCAGAGGCCCCTTCACCTTTTGCAAGAAAACAACTTGGTTGATTATTTAGGTAATCACCGAGGCATGACTGGAGCGGGTCCGTCTTAGGCGGTCATCGGTGCCCCCACCCCCCCTTTTTTATGAAAATTTCTGGATCCGTCACTGAATACATCCGGTTTCAGTTTCAAATAAGAAGCAAATAAACAAATACACGATCTAACGGAGTAAAATTTAAACAGAACCAATTGAAGAACAGTTTGGATAGGATATCTCCATTTCTAAATTCCTGAATTTTTATGCCTTTTTAATCAGATCTATTTTTTATATTCTTTGTCAATTATTCTCCATTAGTAATACTTTTTCAAAACATTATATTCTGTTTTGTATCTTTTTTTATTTGTTTTCTCTATTCAATACACATGTCTGTGCTTAATCTCTATTCTGTAAACCACCATCCAGACCCTCATGTTGAGGAAAGATTACTTTGGTATCGCGTTGTCCGGAATTTTATTATATGAACCTTTTGACATGGGCATTTGAAGGAAGTTTTGTTCTAACATTAATAATCATGGTTTGCTAATCACGATAATACAGAAATGAAGCACACATTGTATTTCGTCCTATGTCATGGTTTTACAAACACCTAATGCAAATGAAACACTTATTTTCTTTGCGTATTACGTTCGATTCGCTTGTGTGGTTGTTATTATATGTACTTTTTGGATTTATTGAAAATCTTATTTGTATTAAGCTTTATCATGTCATATGAATACATGTACATTGTACATTTAAACTAAATCTATTTCATTGAAGTTTTTGAAAAGGAATGTATTTACACGTAAACATGTAGACACTTTATCCATTAGTAACGGTTAATCGTGCTGTGTTTTCATAGGTCGTACTTAGGCTGTGATGGTGAATTTGTCGACGAGAAAACAATCCAAAAAAACTTCAAAGCCCCCATTGCTTCTTTAACACAGCGAGAAAATCAGACGCCCTGATGCGGGCTTTAACTGGCATATACATAATAAGGTTGTACTACTTCAGCGAAGTGAATGTCATACTTAACTCCGAAGCATACAAATGAACCATATTAAAACAAAACACACACACACACAGAAGAGGGGGGAGGCAATAGGGGGTCCGTTAACAGAATAACAACACCTCGATTTTGGCAAAAACAGTTAACAAAAAATACAAAAATGCTGTTACAGTTAACAAACAGGGTTGAAGACAGTTAACAGCTTAAATTGATCTCAGATAACAGTTTTAAAACAACACCTTGAAAAGGGCCATAACAGGTTAACACAAAAAGGTATTGCCCCCCCCCCCCCCCCCTTTTTCCCCCAACAGAAGACTAACTTTAGCTAGAGGTTCGATTTCGGACAGGCGCGAAATTGAGGTGTACATATACATTTTGTAAGAGGCTAACATTTCTACAAACTTAATAAGGAATACATAATACATGTAATTTGGAGACCACAAAAAACAATGTATTTGAGGGTTCACCTAGAAGAGACCATTTACAGTCCGTTCGAGGCTACATGTATTCTTATATTATATAATTGCAGCATACATTTGTACGTTAAAGAAAGTTCGAACTTAATAATTGATTATGGAAATAAATTGTAAAGTTCTACATATATCAGGTTTATGCAGGATAAAATTTCTTAATTGTCAGTATGTTGTGTGCAAAGGGAGATAACAACTACGAAAACATAATTTATGAATGACATGAAGATAAAAACCTTTAATATGAAGCTGGTAACCGCTGAACTCGCACCAAACAAACGAAAAAATCATCAAAAAAGATAGAATGTACTTGACTGACTAAGTAAACTAAACTATGACATTTTATATGTATCAACTTTCGTTTTCCATTACATTTAACCTCTCATTCAACAAAACACTTAATATTTTTAACCTATCTCTGTAAAATAACTTTTATATTTAATAATTATTTCGTATATGCCCTCTTGTTCAACATTTATAAACGAAACCATTTCAACACGTTTAATAAGCAAAACGAAAGTAAACTTCCTCTTTTATAGTACAGCGATGAACAAACAAGCTGTGAAATTACCACGAAATCAGAAAAATCTTGCATTTTGTTTTTCTAAAATATGGAAACAATTGTCATATCAGGCATAAACTCATTAACTATTTCGGAAATAGTGAATTAATTGTCTACTTACAAGAGGCGTCTCAGGTCATACTATTTCCGTGTGAACTTGTTTCGTTTTCGCGGAATTTAGATAAGTTATAAATAGCAACTTCCTTGTTGAAATTATCAAAAAGGGGGGTGTACATGAAAAACGATATGAATTGTACTTAGGATAAAATCAATTGGTGATTTATCCTATGATATCAAATGTGATGTCGAAATATTTATTTAAAACCATTAATCTGAAATAGAAATTTAAATTTAAAGACTATCTCGTTATGAAAATACCATTAAGTTCATCAGGAACGATAACTAGATCCTTATTAAATGATTTAAGTTTACAAAATGGGCGCGAATATTTAAATGATTTAACGAAGAAATTATAAAACATGAATGATGAACAACACAAACGGATGAAAATCACTATGTGATAAAAAGGAATATAGTATATGGATATTTGTTCTATATTAACAAAGGTGGCCGAATGGTCTAGGTAGTTACAACAAATGTGCCTCGCTGGCCGAGAGGTCTATATACAGTTGGGTGCAGACCAAGCATTACACGTAGACGGGCCAAAAAAGTTAACGCGGCGTTTACTCGCGTGCACTTCATGTAAACGCCGCGTTAACTGTGCGTTAACTCCGAAATTGCAGTAGACATTAAAAGTAAACGGGCGTTTACTTTCGCGTTTACCTCCGCGTTAACGCAAAAACGGCGAGTCTTCTAATTTTGTAAAGAGTAAACGGGCGTTTACTTTTCCGTTTACCTCCGCGTTAACGTGGAAAAAGGCGCGTCTTCTATTTTTGTAATAAGTAAACGCGCGTTTACTGTTTGTAGTAAACGCCCGTTAACGCAGATTGTCATCGTAACTTGGATACACTGACCTAAAATATGAAATGATAAGGAACATCAAAATGAATTGACCAAGTGGTCATTTCTGCTTGACATATTGACGATTACAGTTATTTAAAAATGTCACACATTTGTATTTAATTGAACAATAATTATAGTAAATTTCTTGTTCTTCGCAAATAATAGTTTAAGTATGTTTATTCAAATACATGTAATTTAATCCTCACCAAAATCAAACAGTTTTCTCATCTTAGACAGACTGACTCGTAAAACAAAACTTTTTGATATCATTCACCACAACTGACAATATTTACCTCTTAACAAGTTATATTATTCTATATAGAAGTAATTCAGTTATATTTTTATGCCATAATTGACCATATAAAACAATTGACAGCAATTTTTGTACCAGCCTGACGGCGATGGCCTCTTTTTATTTAAAATATTGAATAGTAAACAAAATTCAGTAGTTTTCATACATCAGACTAACTCGTAATATATAATTATTATTAGGTAGCAATATTTGAATCTTATGACTAAAAAATTTTGTTCGCATCAATTTAGATTGCCAGCATGTACTTTTTTATTCAAAATATTGAATCGTAAAAAAAATCAGAAGTTTTCATACCTCAGACTTACTCATGTAATAAAATAATTTGTCCGCAACAACAAAAACTGACCAAATAAGCATTTTAATATGTAAATCTATATAGCTGCATAGTAAATTAGTTACATTTTCATGTAAGGATTGATTGAATAAGAAAATATGTAGCAATATTTGAATATTATGACTAAAAATGTTTGTTCGCATCAATTTAGAGTGCCAGCATGTCCTTTTTTATTCAAAATATTGAATCGTAAACCAAATTCAGTAGTTTTCATACCTCAGACTGACTCATATAATAAAATTGTTTGTCTGCAACAACCAAAACTTACCATATAATCATTCTAGTATGTAAATCTATATAGCCGCATAGTAAATGAGTTATATTTTTATGTAAGGATTGATTGTATAATAAAATAGGTAGCAATATTTGAAAATTATGAGTAAAAATTTTTGTTAGCATCAATTTAGAGAGCCAGCATGTATTTTTTTATTCAAAATATTGAATCGTAAACAAAATTCAGTAGTTTTCATACCTCAGACTGACTCATATAATAAAAATATTTGTCCGCAACAACCAAAACTGACCATATAAGCATTTGCTTATGTAAATCTATATAGCCGCATAGTAAATTAGCTATATTTTCATGTAAGGATTGATTGTATAAGAAAATAGGTAGCAATATTTGAATATTATGATTACAAAATTTTGTTCGCATCAATTTAGAGTGCCAGCATGTCCTTTTTTATTCAAAATATTGAAGCGTCAACAAAATTCAGTAGTTTTCATAACTCAGACTGACTCATATAATAAAAATATTTGTCCGCAAAAACCAAAACTGACCATATAAGCATTCTAGTATGTAAATCTATATAGCCGCATAGTAAATGAGTTATATTTTCAAGTAAGGATTGATTGTATAATAAAAAGGTAGTCATATTTGAATATTATGATTAAAAAAAATTTGTTCGCATCAATTTAGAGTGCCAGCATGTCCTTTTTTCATTTAAAATATTGAATCGTAAACAAAATTCAGTAGTTTTCATACCTCAGACTGACTCATATAATAAAATTATTTGTCCGAAACAACCAAAACTGACCATATAAGCATTTTATTATGTAAATCTATATAGCCGCATAGTAAATGAGTTATATTTTCATGTAAGGATTTATTGTATAAGAAAATATGTAGCAATATTTGAATATTATGATTAAAAAAAATTTGTTCGCATCAATTTAGAGTGCCAGCATGTCCTTTTTTCATTTAAAATATTGAATCGTAAACAAAATTCAGTAGTTTTCATACCTCAGACTGACTCATATAATAAAATTATTTGTCCGAAACAACCAAAACTGACCATATAAGCATTTTATTATGTAAATCTATATAGCCGCATAGTAAATGAGTTATATTTTCATGTAAGGATTTATTGTATAAGAAAATAGGTAGCAATATTTGAATATTATGACTAAAAAATTTTGTTCGCATCAATTTAGAGTGCCAGCATGTCCTTTTTTTTATTTAAAATATTGAATCGTAAACAAAATTCAGTAGTTTTCATACCTCAGACTGACTCATATAATAAAATTATTTGTCCGCAACAACCAAAACTTACCATATAAGCATTTTATTATGTAAATCTATATAGCCGCATAGTAAATGAGTTATATTTTCATGTAAGGATTTATTGTATAAGAAAATATGTAGCAATATTTGAATATTATGACTACAAAAGTTTGTTCGCATCAATTTAGAGTGCCAGCATGTACTTTTTTTATTCAAAATATTGAATCGTAAACAAAATTCAGTAGTTTTCATACCTCAGACTGACTCATATAATAAAATTATTTGTCCCCAACAACCAAAACTTACCATATAAGCATTTTATTATGTAAATCTGTATAGCCGCATAGTAAATGAGTTACATTTTCATGTAAGGATTTATTGTATAAGAAAATAGGTAGCAATATTTGAATATTATGACTAAAAAATTTTGTTCGCATCAATTTAGAGTGCCAGCATGTCCTTTTTTATTCAAAATATTGAAGCGTAAACAAAATTCAGTAGTTTTCATACCTCAGACTGACTCATATAATAAAATTATTTGTCCGCAACAACCAAAACTGACCATATAAGCATTCTAGTATGTAAATCTATATAGCCACAGAGTAAATGAGCTATATTTTCATGTAAGGATTGATTGTATAAAAAAATAGGAAGCAATATTTGAACATTATGATTACAAAATTTTATTCGCATCAATTTAGAGTGCCAGCATGTCCTTTTTTATTCAAAATATTGAATCGTAAACAAAATTCAGTAGTTTTCATACCTCAGTCTGACTCATATAATAAAAATATTTGTCCGCAACAACCAAAACTGACCATATAAGCATTCTAGTATGTAAATCTATATAGCTGCATAGTAAATGAGTTATATTTTCAAGTAAGGATTGATTGTATAATAAAAAAGGAAGTTATATTTGAATATTATGATTAAAAAAATTTTGTTCCATCAATTTAGAGTGCCAGCATGTCCTTTTTTATTTAAAATATTGAATCGTAAACAAAATTCAGTAGTTTTCATACCTCAGACTGACTCATATAATAAAAATATTTGTCCGCAACAACCAAAACTGACCATATAAGCATTTGCTTATGTAAATCTATATAGCCGCATAGTAAATTAGCTATATTTTCATGTAAGGATTGATTGTATAAGAAAATAGGTAGCAATATTTGAATATTATGATTACAAAATTTTGTTCGCATCAATTTAGAGTGCCAGCATGTCCTTTTTTATTCAAAATATTGAAGCGTCAACAAAATTCAGTAGTTTTCATAACTCAGACTGACTCATATAATAAAAATATTTGTCCGCAAAAAACAAAACTGACCATATAAGCATTCTAGTATGTAAATCTATATAGCCGCATAGTAAATGAGTTATATTTTCAAGTAAGGATTGATTGTATAATAAAAAGGTAGTAATATTTGAATATTATGATTAAAAAAAATTTGTTCGCATCAATTTAGAGTGCCAGCATGTCCTTTTTTCATTTAAAATATTGAATCGTAAACAAAATTCAGTAGTTTTCATACCTCAGACTGACTCATATAATAAAATTATTTGTCCGAAACAACCAAAACTGACCATATAAGCATTTTATTATGTAAATCTATATAGCCGCATAGTAAATGAGTTATATTTTCATGTAAGGATTTATTGTATAAGAAAATATGTAGCAATATTTGAATATTATGATTAAAAAAAATTTGTTCGCATCAATTTAGAGTGCCAGCATGTCCTTTTTTCATTTAAAATATTGAATCGTAAACAAAATTCAGTAGTTTTCATACCTCAGACTGACTCATATAATAAAATTATTTTTCCGAAACAACCAAAACTGACCATATAAGCATTTTATTATGTAAATCTATATAGCCGCATAGTAAATGAGTTATATTTTCATGTAAGGATTTATTGTATAAGAAAATAGGTAGCAATATTTGAATATTATGACTAAAAAATTTTGTTCGCATCAATTTAGAGTGCCAGCATGTCCTTTTTTTTATTTAAAATATTGAATCGTAAACAAAATTCAGTAGTTTTCATACCTCAGACTGACTCATATAATAAAATTATTTGTCCGCAACAACCAAAACTTACCATATAAGCATTTTATTATGTAAATCTATATAGCCGCATAGTAAATGAGTTATATTTTCATGTAAGGATTTATTGTATAAGAAAATTATGTAGCAATATTTGAATATTATGACTACAAAAGTTTGTTCGCATCAATTTAGAGTGCCAGCATGTACTTTTTTTATTCAAAATATTGAATCGTAAACAAAATTCAGTAGTTTTCATACCTCAGACTGACTCATATAATAAAATTATTTGTCCCCAACAACCAAAACTTACCATATAAGCATTTTATTATGTAAATCTGTATAGCCGCATAGTAAATGAGTTACATTTTCATGTAAGGATTTATTGTATAAGAAAATAGGTAGCAATATTTGAATATTATGACTAAAAAATTTTGTTCGCATCAATTTAGAGTGCCAGCATGTCCTTTTTTATTCAAAATATTGAAGCGTAAACAAAATTCAGTAGTTTTCATACCTCAGACTGACTCATATAATAAAATTATTTGTCCGCAACAACCAAAACTGACCATATAAGCATTCTAGTATGTAAATCTATATAGCCACAGAGTAAATGAGCTATATTTTCATGTAAGGATTGATTGTATAAAAAAATAGGAAGCAATATTTGAACATTATGATTACAAAATTTTATTCGCATCAATTTAGAGTGCCAGCATGTCCTTTTTTATTCAAAATATTGAATCGTAAACAAAATTCAGTAGTTTTCATACCTCAGTCTGACTCATATAATAAAAATATTTGTCCGCAACAACCAAAACTGACCATATAAGCATTCTAGTATGTAAATCTATATAGCTGCATAGTAAATGAGTTATATTTTCAAGTAAGGATTGATTGTATAATAAAAAAGGAAGTTATATTTGAATATTATGATTAAAAAAATTTTGTTCCATCAATTTAGAGTGCCAGCATGTCCTTTTTTATTTAAAATATTGAATCGTAAACAAAATTCAGTAGTTTTCATACCTCAGACTGACTCATATAATAAAATTATTTGTCCGAAACAACCAAAACTGACCATATAAGCATTTTATTATGTAAATCTATATAGCCGCATAGTAAATGAGTTATATTTTCATGTAAGGATTTATTGTATAAGAAAATAGGTAGCAATATTTGAATATTATGACTAAAAAATTTTGTTCGCATCAATTTAGAGTGCCAGCATGTCCTTTTTTTTATTTAAAATATTGAATCGTAAACAAAATTCAGTAGTTTTCATACCTCAGACTGACTCATATAATAAAATTATTTGTCCGCAACAACCAAAACTTACCATATAAGCATTTTATTATGTAAATCTATATAGCCGCATAGTAAATTAGCTATATTTTCATGTAAGGATTGATTGTATAAGAAAATAGGTAGCAATATTTGAATATTATGATTACAAAATTTTGTTCGCATCAATTTAGAGTGCCAGCATGTCCTTTTTTATTCAAAATATTGAAGCGTCAACAAAATTCAGTAGTTTTCATAACTCAGACTGACTCATATAATAAAATTATTTGTCCGCAACAACCAAAACTGACCATATAAGCATTTGCTTATGTAAATCTATATAGCCACAGAGTAAATGAGCTATATTTTCATGTAAGGATTGATTTGTCCACAACAACCAAAACTGACCATATAACAATTCTATTATGTAAATTTATATAGCCGCATAGTAAATGAGTTATATATCAATGTAAAGATAGCAATATTTGAACATTTTAATTGACGAGATGGTACAAATGAACATACTTATATTACACTTTATTGATATCCCTTTCAATATACTGTTCAATTTACTTTTTTTTTTTATCATTTGTCAAAACAGAATCTTATCATGTTAATTCAAGGCAAACAAGGTGAATTTCGATTAAAAATTAATGTATTAAATACACCGAGTTATAGTTAGGAATTCGAAGAGACAATTATAACGGGGAACGAAACAACGTAAACCATGATGTTTATATCCCATCATATAAAAATATTCTCCCGATGTCTCGGATAACCTTTCTTTCCGTATCGATATTTGCACATGTAACTTTTGAAAGGAAAATATAGAAAATCTGCCAGTCAGTAAAGTTAATGGACTTTATGAAAGTGATTTTGTGTAATTTAATATTTCGAATTAAAAGAGTTTTTGAATTGTTCTGGTTTGAAACACATATACGTGAAATATAAAGACTAAAGGTCGCTTTTATAAAATAAATGTGCAAATGAACTTGAAGTTTATTTCTAAATTTACCCAATCAGTTAACGCGAAAAGTAAACGTGCGTTTACTTTCAAGTGCACGTAAAAATACACTTGTAAAATCTGTACAAAACGCCCGTTTACTTTTAAGTGCACGTACAAATAAATTTGAAGAATTCTGAAGTAAACGCCCGTTTACTACTGACTAAACGGACACATAGTAAACGCCCGTTTACTAGGGTAGACATTAGAAATTTCCATTTCGACCACGTTAACGTAATTATAGTAAACGTGCGTTTACTAGTAAACGGGAGATTTGAAGTTAACTAACGAAATATGTGCACGCGGCGTTAACTTGCGTTTACTTTATGTAATGCTTGGTCTGCACCCAACTGTAGTTACTACTGTAATCACTAGCCAGTCAACACTCAGGGGCGGATCCAGCCATTTCAAAAAGGGCGGTTCCTAACCCAGGACAAAAGGGGGGGGTTCCAACTACATGACCCCATTCAAATGCATTGATCGTCCAAAAAAAGGGGGGTTCACCCCCAGACACCCCTGGATCCGCGCCTGGCACTGAGGTTGTGAGTTCGAACCCCGCTAGTGTGGGTGGACTCGACTCCAATCTTATTTGACTAGGATTGTCAATCAATCTCTCCTGGTAGTGTACAGCTGGTTTCACTCGTATGGTAGAAGAAGCTAAAATTTGTCAAAACCTACTTTATATACCCTTTATGTTTAATGGTGAACAGATTATACTCAGTAGTCTCTAAAAACAAATTATTAGCATAATTACAAACAACCATACATATTTCATTAAAACAAATATCTTTTTTGATATTGTTTAGCACTGCATAATGCTATTGACAGGTCATGGCTTAGTTTTGAGGAAAAATATGCATCTAAGCATGTATAACTAACCTCATCTGGTAGTGTGAAGGTTTAACTCCAACACTATTAAATTACTGTCCATTTATTACATTAGATGTATGGTTCATTATAATATTTTATTCTGATTGGCTAACTGTACATCTCGTGTTATTCCGTAAGCAGTTGCATTGCTCAATACAACTTTTCATTCATGATAACACGTGCTCCAACAATAAAGTGCACAGGTGAATTAAATAATAAAATATATAAAATTCGTGTTTTCATAATCATATCTAAAAAATGTAATTATAAGTATTGAATGCTTCTTTTTGTAACTTTATAGGGTTGTAAAAGCGTTGACCGTGCGTACATTTTTAGAATGAAGCGCTTTCGCGCTTCATACAAAATGTACTTCGGTCAACGCTTTTACACCCAAATAAATTTACAAAAAGAAGCATTCAATTCTTAAATTGGTATATAAAAACTCTATTGAACGTTAATGTTTTTATATAAGCACTGCATAGTGTTATATTCCTCCCAATGTACAGGACATATAGTCCAATAGTTCACTATTAGTCATTAAATATAACTGCAATGGTCAATACTGCTTCTCCATTAAAAGTCACATTTATGAGTTTAACCTTCTAGTTAATTATACACACGATATTGTTATCCGAATTCAATAAAAACATACAATTATTACAATGTTCCAATTGTTCTATTTTTTCCAATGGTTATTACAACTGTCGTCCTGCATACAATTTCTGTACCCAGTGTATTCGATAAGTTTTGAAGTTGAAAAGCTTAAGTTGTTAAAACGTTAGTCTTAAATCCTGTTCAGCCATAGTGAGAAAGTAACTTATAAAGAGCAGAAAAACACTTATCTGTTTTGTCAAGAGGGTTATCCAGGAAACGGAACCCATCTCATATGTGTGAGACTCTCGATAAGTCTAGTAAGACAGCACACCAACAAATAAACCAAGGCACAGGTACAAGGCAAACAATGGCTGAATTTGTACAAACGGTTTTAGTTTAATTTCTGAACAATCTGAACTGTCTGTCCGATCCAGATACAAAAATGTAGTTCCTCTTATAGTTCTACAAACGTGACTAAAATTTGGAAGGCATGTTGTTTGTTTCTACCTTTCAAAGATATTTACTTTTAGAAAGATCAAAAGCGGTATATAAAAATGTCATAAACAGTGGTCATTAATTTTGCCTCCATAGCTAAGCATGACGTTCATTTAATACAAAACTATAAATGTCAATTAATTGACACTTCACGATGACCACCTGCCAAAAATATAGGTTTTCCCGAAGGTCATAACATGCACTTACAAAAAATTAAGATACGTTGTAGAACAATAATATATTCTGCAAGTCAAACACCAACACTTATTATGAAACTACTGTCCATTTGTATGTAAAACTATGTTGAACGTTAATGTTATTAATATGAGCACTGCGTGGTGTTACAAATACTGCATGCACGATGAAACAACACAAACCAATGGAAATCATTATGTGATAAATAGAAATATAGTACATGTGTATTGTTTCTATTGACATATGCTAGAAGAATCTAGCTAAAAGTTGTCAAAGCTTACTTTATATACCCTTTAGGTTTAATGGTGAACAGATTATACGAGTCTTTAAAAACAAATTATTAGCATAATTATAAACAGCCATACATAGTTCAATTAAATTTAAAAAAACCGTTTTTTAGCACTGCATAATGCTGTTGACATGTCATGGCATAGTCGTGAGGAAAATATTCATCTAAGAACCTCTATAACCAATGTTTATATTCTTTTGCAGAGTGAAAAGCGAAATCATATAAAGAGAACTGGTGTCAGCTATAGAGTAAAACTGTCACATGTTTCTAGCGCTTGGTCGTACCATTTAAGAAAATCAACCAGACCGAGAAACATCTTTATAAATTATCTAGATTTCAATTTATTTCAAATGTTACAACAGTAAGGATAGTCCCATACAAAATTTTGACAGATCTTATCTTATGTCGACATCGCGATATCTAATAAGTATCACGTCTAACCATGTAACCCGGATCTGACGTAGACAAACAATCGGTTCCGGGTTTGTCACCGTACCTTGGTATTGTAATGGAATTTATGATAGTCTGGAAGAGGGGTCTTAAATTTCTTGATTCTTTATTCTGTTATACTATTTTTCTCTATTTATCTTTTTTGACCATCATTTCTTTTTTCAATACTGTTAAAACATCATTGATCTCTATTTGTTTTTCGCATTGATCTATTTATCCAGCTCTTTACTCTGCCTCTTTTGCCCATTATTCTCTATTCTGCATACTCCTTCAATACCCTCATTATTTTGAATCCTATCAAGTCGTTTAGCTTTTGTTGTGGTAACATAGGGCACCTCGCTAGAGTAACAAAATTCGGCTGAAAAGTTTTATAGAATTTCTTATTCTAATAAATCAAGTTGTTGTTTCTTCTTTTGTTCGACTTTTGAATGGTTTCAAGTATGTCTTAAAGTATTTCCGATGTCCGGAATCGGTTTTATAGTTCATTTGAAATCATCAAATGAAAGTGGATTGACACTAATAATGTCTAACCTGATTCTGTATTTGTATATGTAAATTTTGTATATAAAGTCAATCGATCAAATGTACTATAAAGAGCTAAAAGTATGTTATATAAATATAAAATTTGGTAATAATGTCAAGTCATTGTAATATCGGCGACTGCGCGTATAGATTTTATTTGTCTGTTATTTTCCCCCTTTAATTCATTAAATAATTCAATGTTTGTTTTCTTTCTGTCTTTCAAATTAAATTTAATGGCAGTGTTGTATATATTACTTAAAATTGAGAATGGAAATGGAGAATGTGTCAAAGAGACAACAACCCGACCAAATAAAAAACAACAGCAGAGGGTCACCAACAGGTCTTCAATGTAGCGAGAAATTCTTGACCCGGAGGCGTCCTTCAGCTGGCCCCTAAACAAATATATACTAGTCCAGTGATAATGAACGCCATACTAATTTCCAAATTGTACACAAGAAACTAAAATTAAAAAAATACAAGACTAACAAAGGCCGGAGGCTCCTGACTTGGGACAGGCGCAAAAATGCGGCGGGGTTAAACATGTTTGTGAGATCTCAACCCTCCCCCTATACCTCTAACCAATGTAGAAAAGTAAACGCATAACAATACGCACATTAAAATTCAGTTCAAGAGAAGTCCGAGTCTGATTTATTGAGTCTTGTATTGATACACGACAAAGTCAGAAGAAATGAACGTTGTTAGGAATTATGATTTTAAAACGCTCACATTGACAGTTGAATAATTTAGAAAAACATGCATGCTGTTTGGTGACATAGAAAAAGATTACAAAAACAAGAGGAAAGACACATACATGTTATGAAAAAGATGTTCCTTCACAATATAAGTTCCACGAGGAAATTTGATTTAATATTATTCACATGGGAAAAAAGTAATAGAATCATAAAAAAACGAACTCCGAGGAAAATTCAAAACCGAAAGTCCCTAATCAAATGGCAAAATCAAAATCTCAAACGCATCAAAAGAATGTATAACAACTATCATATTTTTTTTACTTGGTTCAGGCATTTTTTCTGTAGAAAATGGTAGATTGAACCTGGTTTTACATGTATAGCTATATACCATAGCGGATTAAACTATATGGAATATTTGTTCCATCAGGAATATACAGTATGACATATTTCATTGTACAGTTTCCAGGAGAACTTTTGTTTGGTGAAACAAATATCAGTTGACACACAAAAAAGATTTAAGAAAATATTTTGTTTTACATATGAACTATCAATCAAGCAAGACACAGCTTAATTCAAATCTCACATTGAACGTTGACTTTTTAATGTTATCACATACACATGATTAAATGTAATATGTTTTTCACGACAAGATCGGTTTTCGTGTTAAATAGTATTACGCTCTTTGAACAAAGTTAGTATTTACCGTTTTATATATTCGATTTTAGGTATTTTTATAATTATAAACAGCGATGATTGACCATTTATTTCTGGTGTTAAATTAGAGTAACATTTTATTCATTTATTTCGTTTAATAAGCCATTGACTAATTTTCTCACTTTGTTGTTTTCATTTTAGTCATTTAAATCTAATAAAAGTTGTAACTACATGTACATTGTATGTGTTAATTTTACGTTTACGTCACCAATAATAGTACATTGTTTACTTTCAGAGTTAGTAATGAATGAGGAATTCGAAAACGATCTCATTAAAAGTTATAGTAAACAGCTTCCATTACATTTGAAAATTTTACAGGGAAAAGTGCTGAGAGGGTATTATGTTGCCCCAATATCATGTTAATTATTTCAAGACGAAAAGCGGATAACAGTGAAATTCGACGTTTCTTGACGATCTTTGGTAATGAAATGTCGGTATTCATTCATCCAAATTAGTGAAGTTGACAAAATTACCCAATTTTCAATCGGTTAAGCCCAAGGAAAAATAGAACGAAGTATTTAGATTATATTTATTATTTGATATATCACACATAATATTACAAGCCTATTTTAAGAAGGAAATGTTTAATTTGTCGTAACTATAGTTCTATCCTCTTTTCTCCGAATGTAACCCACGGATTAAGACTTATTACCAGGTTTGAACTAATATCACGACTAATGATTCATGTGGTCTGGAGCAGAATCTGCTTACCCTTCCAGAGAACCTGAGAACATCCATAGTATTGGTGGGTGTTTTGTTAAGTCTTAAGAATTCTATGTTTTGTTTTATAAGCCTGTTTACGGCACGGGACATTTTATGGTATAACGATATGGTCCGAGACCACAATTATTTCGTAGTGCATTTCTTTTAGACAATAAATGCAAATTAAAAAAAACCCACCTGCGCTTTCTCAATAAAATTTTTACAGTGTGTTGTACTTTTGGGACAAATTATAACAAAATTATAGAAAACTTCATCGGCTCTAACTCAAAATATGGATAATTTTATGTTAAGGGGGTCTTGAAAAGTTGAAATCTTTTGACAGCTTCCGAAGTGCTGATTTTTAACCATTTTCAACTGGACCAAATCGCTACTTTACTTTAAAATTCATTAACCAAATTTTTTGACAGCTTCATTTCACCCCTTGACTTATTATTTGAGGCATAAAACATGGAGATATACATTTGAAAAGGGTATACAAAAAAATGGCAAGTAACACACTGTCCACACTAGGGACTAAAGTTAAGGGACGACAATTGTGGTCTCGGACCATATCCGGCCGGCCCTATGTCCGTTCGTCGTCAACAAGTCGGACAATATAATTAGTTATACGCATGACACTTTGATGAATTGTTTATATGTCACAAGTTTGATATATGCTCCTTTTCGATTCTAATAAATTTTAGATTTTGCGTATACGAGATTTTTGGTGTCATTAATTAAAAAGTAGGGAATAGCCCATTCTTCAGTTTTTGGGAAATATTAAAAAAATGCTTTGAGTAGTTTTCTCGAAACCTTGGTGAATTGTGTACATATATCTATCGATGTGAGATTTTCGATTTTATAAGGTTCTATCATTAAAAGGAGGATTTTCCAGGTTACGGAAAAGTGCTTTTAGCAGTTATCATGAAACATCTGTGACTGGTTTAATGTATACCGGTATCTATCAAAATAACCTCCCTTGTTCATAAATTTCTGATAGGACATTGAGGAATTATGGAACGTGTTCTTTGAAAAAGTGACGGGCGTATCATGCTTTATTTGTACTGCTGTATGTCTGTTCGTCCTTTTCCTTTTTAACCATGGCGTTGGACAGTTTACTTATGAGTATGCATTTTTCATCGGTATCTTTCGCCTATCTTTTGATATGTAAATTTTGAACATAATATTTTTTATATAAATAAGGCCGTTAGTTTTCTCGTTTGAATTGTTTTACATTGTCATATCGGGGCCTATTGTAGCTGACTATGCGGTATGAGCTTTGCTCATTGTTGAAAGGCCGTACGGTGACCTATAGTTGTTAATGTCTGTGTCATTTGGTCTCTGGTGGACAGTTGTCTCATTGGCAATCATACCACATCTTCTTTTTTATACTTATGCATCGTTTACCTTAAGAGCATCATTCTCTAACTTCATACAACCCTTCTATCAACTTCTTCATGGATTAATATGTGGCTTATATCAAGGACAAATGTCCTAACTTCATAGGGACAATCAAGATTTCTTATACTTATACCGGTGGACCCACTGTGTAGAGTGATAAGTAAATAATCACATTAGATGTATGTATCATTATAATACATTTTGTACGTTATTCTGATTGGCTACCCTGCAATCTCGCGCTATTCATTAAGCAACTTCATTACACAATAAAATTAATCATTCATGATGACACGAAGTCCTACATTAAAGTGCACAGGTAAATTAAATAAAAACTTGATAAAAATCGTGTTTAAAATTAATGATCCTAGCTAAAAAAATGTAATTATAAGTATTGAATGCGTCTTTTTGTAACTTCATAGGGTGTAAAAGCGTTGACCGTGCGCACATTTTCAGAACGAAAATGTACTTCGGTCGACGCTTAAATACACCCAATGAAGTTACAAAAAGAAGCATTCAATTCTTAATTATTCCTACATGTAGTTTGTGATCCTTTTGAATATGCACGAAATATTTGCCACGAGACATGAAACCAAAAAATAATTTGTGAGATGCTGAACTAATGGAATAGACATCTGTGTCTAAACTTCACAGGGTTCTTTTGCATGTTTTATTTGTATTCAATGATAAAACAAAACGCATGCATTAGTGCTCCCAGGAACGCGAGGTTTTAAAACGCAACTATTAGTAAGGAAAACAAAAGCTTTATACAAGGATTTGTATGGTGAGATGTACTATATGGGTTGTTGTCTCTTTGATACATTCCCATTCTCAATTTTATATATATACAAATCCTTGCTTTATATAAGTGTAGAAGAAGACTAAGAACAAAAATCTTCACAATCATTTATGGTAAAGGGCATTCTTTATATTCTATCGCAAACACGGATTTGCCAAGCAACCAAAAAGGATGACTGCGCCAGATTTTGTTTGCATCTCAAAAGTACATGGTTCTCTCTAGACTGACGCAACGCCATTTGATTCATGGGGATTATGCCCTGCCAATTCAGTATTGTATAAATACATTATATGGAAATCTCATAAATCCATTTAGAAGAGAAAAATAAATAAACAAATAAACAGAGGAAATGGCTGTAATTTCCAAAGGAGCCAGACTAGGTGCATAGACAATGTATGTGTCTTCTGCTCTGTCGGTATCACATATCAAACTTAACAATATGCAGAGTACAAATGTAGATGCAACAGTAACCAATTACAAAAACATGAAATAAACAAGAAACCAACTGAGCATGCAGTCTCCGAATGTGTGATGTGGGTTTTTCCTACTGCGTGGATATCCTTTGACGGCCTTTGTATGTTTTCTACTTTTTAGTGGGGATGATTAATCTTTTTAAAATTAAATTAAATTCTTATGGTTTTTGCTGAAGAGATTGAAAAAGGAAAACATATTAACAAGATTAACAAGATGAACATTTCAAAGCTACGTAAGCAGCATAATTTATACAGTGGTTTTTATTTTTAAAACCTGTTTTACATGAAGTCAGTTAATAAAGTGGTTTATACCAGTAAAGAACAACATTATTAAATTTTTGTATCTTAACTACGGTGTATAACGCCATCTGTGGTCGTGAACTCTTTTATTCATTAAGCAGGATAAGTTCGTTTCATGAGGTTGTACGTTCGCTAATGTATTTAATAGTGTTATTATAAAATCTATAGGTTTCAACGAATCAAAGTAAATGAAACATACGTTTTATGTAAATAACATCTGCAAAGCCGACTTCTACAGTAGTACACTTGTTATTGTGTGGATAAGTCATCGTTAAACCTCGTAAGTTATATTTTGTTATAGTATCAGATTTTTCATGTTTTATTTCTAGGGTTCAGAGGGGGGAAATGGGGTGTAAGGGAAGGCCGTAGTTTAATTTGGTGGGTAAATTTAATAATGGATTTAAGATTATATACCTGGTTTTAAGTTTTCACGACTTGCACAGAAATGGTATACATCTATACTATTAAACGAGAAGACCTCATTTTGTGTGTCGCTTCTCTTCTTTCCACCATTAATTAATCATCATGCCTCTGTGTCCTATAGGTATAGTGCATAGTCGCATTTGTCATCCATTCATATGAATATTCAGATTGAGTTATTTTGGGAGAAAAACCAGAAAAAAGGCGTCCGGATATGTTTCCGTCATTGGACGAAATTTTAAGTCAGATTAGAATTCCGGTTTGCGTTTTTTTCTCTATACTTTGAACATACACTAGAACACACCCGCGAAATCGATCGCGGGCATTCAGAGCGTAGTTTAAAGTATGTAAAGTGTTGTTGGAAGAATTTTGTAAAATACAGAATGACTGGAGAATTTCAGCAAAAGTATCATAAGTCATAGGTTATTGGGGACAGGAAAATGTTTTTTACCCTCCACCTTTATTTCCAAAGTTCCCAATTTTTGGTTTTCTATCAATTTCAATACATTTAGTACATGTATGTTATGAACATTTATTTAAGTAAGGAGACTGAAATTCAGTGGTTGTCGTTTGTTTATGTGTTACATATTTGTTTTTCGTTCATTTTTTGTACATAAATAAGGCCGCTAGTTTTCTCGTTTGCATTGTTTTACATTGTCATTTCGGGCCTTTTGAAGCTGAGTATGCGGTATGGGCTTTGCTCTTTGTTGAAGGCCGTACAGTGACCTATAGTTGTTAATATCTGTGTCATTTTGGTCTCTTGTGGAGAGTTGTCTTAACATGGCAATCATACCACATCTTCTTTTTTTTATGTAATCAATGAATTTTGTAAAAGATTTAAAGACTGGAGAATTTCAGAAAAAGTATCAAAAGTTCACATGAATAATTTTAGCGCTTATCTGTATATTATGAACATTCATTACTATATGAATAAAGCGTATTTACTTTCAATTCTAAGTTTACTAATCGATCCATGGTGATCATTGATATACTATACAGACCCTCTCTATTTAATAAACTCTGTGACCGCCGTGGATAGTAAACTTGAAAATGATAGCAGATAAAATTCTGAAAATACACTTTATTCGTAGTATATGTATGTTCAAAGTATACAGAAAAACGCAAACCGGAAGTCTAATCTGACTTAAAATTTCGTACAATGACGGGACAATATCCGGATGCCTTTTTTCTCGTTTTTCTCCTAAAATAACTCAATCTGAATAATCATATGAATGGATGACAAATGCGACTATGCACTGTACCTATAGGACACAGAGGCGTGTTGATTAATTTATTCTGGAAAGAAGAGAAGCGACACCAAAAATGAGGTCTTCTCGTTTAATAGTATAGATATACTACGAATACAGGACCTTTTTCTGAACGTCGGGATCGGGTGTTTTTAAGCTCGGAATTTCGGGATTGACCCTTTCGGGTTCCGGGATTTCTTTTTTCGAATTTCGGGATGTCGGGATATTTAATTTTTATTAAATTCGGGACCTCGGGATTTCATGTTTTTAAGCCCGGAATATCGGGATCAGGACCCCTCCGACACCCCCACCCATCCCCAGCCCCTTTATGAATGTTTATAATATACAGATAAGCGCTAAAATTATTCATGTGTTAGTAAAATTAATAGAGAACAAACAAAAAAATAGGAATTTTTGGGGAAAAAGGATGAGCCGGGCTAGAAAAACAATTATCCTGTCCCAAAGTACCTATGACTTTTTATACCTTTTCTGAAATTCTCCAGTCATTAAATCTTTTACAAAAATTCATTGATTACAAAAAAAAGGAGATGTGGTATGATTGCCAATGAGACAGCTCTCCATAAGAGACCAAAATGACACCGAAATTAACAACTATATGTCACCTTACGGTCTTCAACAATGAACAATGTCAAAGCCCATACCGCATAGTCAGATATAAAAGACCCCGAAATGACAATGTAAAACAATTCAACGAGAAAACTAACGGCCTAATTTATGTATAAAAAATGAACGAAAAAAAAATATGTAACACATAAACAAACGACAACCACTGAATTACAGGCTCCTGACTTGAATGTTCATAATATACTAAATGTATGTTGATAATGAAATTAATAGAAAACAGAAAAATGGGAATTTTGGAAATAAAGGAGGAGGGATAAAAAAAAACATTTTCCTGTTCCCAAGTACCTATGACTTTTGATACTTTCCCTGAAATTCTCAAGTCATTAAAACAAAATTCTTCCTACAATACTTTACATACTTTCAACCACGCTCTGAAAGCCCGCGATTTCGCGGGTGTGTTCTAGTGTATGTAAAAGAAGCAAATTTAGATTTACTTTGTCAATTTTACACGACTGTTGTTACAGCTAATTGTTTATTTGTGTCATTGTTAACAATCATATTGACTGTTTGAATTTTACATTAGATATATTATCTAATCTATTCTTTAGCGAAAAAATATTTTGAAATACTATGTAGGTCTGAAATTATCATTTGTATAATTTAAGATGCAAAATTACATCTTTTGACATCGGACTTCTCTTGAACTGAATTTTAATGTGCGTATTGTTATGCGTTTACTTTTCTACATTGGCTGGAGGTATAGGGGGAGGGTTGAGATCTCATAAAAATGTTTAACCCCGCCGCAATTTTGCCCCTGTCCCAAGTCAGGAGCCTCTGGCCTTTGTTCGTCTTGTATGATTTTTAATTTTAGTTTCTTGTGTATAATTCGGAGTTTAGTATGACGTCCATTATCGCTGTACTAGTATACATATTTAAGGGGCCAGCTGAAGGACACGTACGGGTGCGGGAATTCTCGCTCTATTGAAGACCCATTGGTGACCTTCGGCTGTTGTCTGCTCTATGGTCGGGTTGGTGTCGCTTTGACACATTCCCCATTTCCTTTCTCAATTTAAATTCATTAATTTCGCTCATTTCATAAAATAATGTGTCCTCTTTTCTGCTATCAAACACTGTTAAATAAAGTAATGTATGATCAAATAAATATAAATGAAAATTAGTTAAATTTGAAACTTTTTATTTATTTGTCAGTTTTCATGTAAATCTTTATACTTTTTAGAGGAAAATGACTGGTTTTTTTTTTAATCTAGTACTCTTTGTTATTATCAGCTCAAACCATGCTTGTTCATCATCATCATTTGGTCTTAAGCTGTCTACTCTCACTTGTGTACGGTTCTCAGGATAAGTGTCTTACAAAGAAACTTGTGACCTTTAACACCGGACTACAACCGAGTACTGTTAAGTATTATGATGAGAGACGAGAACTACTGGTTCCCGCCCTTAAAGACTTACGTAGTGATGTCATTTGCTTACAAGAGGTAAGATAGTAGTTTTGTTTTACAAAATACTAAATGTGCTTTTTCTGTTTGAATCATTTAACATGTTAAAAGTGAGTGCTAAAATTGAATTTTCCTAGAAGTGGAGCATAAAAAATATAGTGAGGATTTTATGTGACAATAGTAAAAATGCATGCTTATCAATAGTGTTCGTATTGAAAGAGTAGAAATATAAAAAAAAAAATATTGCAGAACTAGAGCCTTGCGAGCCACAAAGCAGTTGTTACCACGATATAATATTACGACGCATGCGCATGTGTTACATTTATGTATTATAGCGGGCAGTAACTTAAAGCAAACAAGACTGAGGCATAAGATACAATGGGGACACTAAAACAACTCGTTGGTAAAATAGAAACTGACAACTCAATGGTCAAATACGAAAGACGAAGAAAAGACATTGAAGACCTGTTGGTGACCTTCTGCTGTTGTTTTTTCTATGGTCGGGTTGTTGTCTCTTTGACACATTCCCCATTTCCATTCTCAATTTTATACAAGTCAACATAGTGCATAATAGGCAACACGTACCCAATCAAAGTTTGATGTGTGTGTTTTGTGTTGGGTTGGGTTGGGGGGGGGGGGGGGGTAAAATATGACATGAATAAATGAATTATAACATTTTATAAATGTCATGCGTCCACGGCGAATTTTCGTATTTAACTTCACTAGAAAAACTCAAGATCTATTCATTTGGCTTCAATCTTCATCCTTTTTACATTACATATAATGCCTTCTATTTATCCGATTATTCGATTGAAATATATTTAATTTACATATTATTCTTAGTTTTATTATTGTTAGTTATTTAAGAGAGAAATGTAACAATAGTTGACTTGTATTTTTTTTATTCATTGATATTAGTTTTATGATTGTAGGTTTTTTATGGGAGGGATGTTAAAGAAACAGTGCATAGATTAATGTTTACCTATCCATATTCATACAGTTCTCTCCATGACAGTCATGGTAGACTAAACTATAGTATGATGCAGAAAGCTCCTTGCCAAGGTACTAAGAGCATGACGTTTTTAACATGTTTTAGTCAGAAATGCCATCCAACTGGTCAAACATTGCTTGGACTTCTAGATTGTGCTCTCAAACAATGCAAAATGCTTGAGCTGTCTGATTTTTGTATATCTTGCATCTTAGTTAGTGGTCCAGATCATATTTCTAAACATTGCTTAGGACCACAAGCACTCCAGATGAACATTCCAGGATTATTAGTGTTAAGTAAACGGAAGTTATGGACTCCAAAACGTACACCATTCATCCATGGAGTTAGGCCATTCTTCAGAAGGGAATTTATTTCAGCGAGGGTATGTGTTCCATTAATATTTTCTTTTATTCCTAATTATGTTCAATAGTTCAATCAAACATTAAAAAGAGAACATGTACAAATATAGTTAGTTTATAATGCAAAGAAGTACATGTACGTTATTTTTCAATGTATATTGTTTTTTATTTATTTGAAATTATTCTAACTACAGGATACTCGTTCTATTTGCAGTGGCTTTTGTTTGTTTTTGTCTCGTCCTCAAGATTTCCTTATTTTTTAATGTTGTTTTTCTCTCTTAAAGAAGTATTTTTCTTCATTGATATATCAAATACTAGTAGTGCTTTATCGTACAGCTGGTAAAATACCCCTCGTCAAAATGAGGACTACCACGTGCTTGTTACGTCTGGTGTACATCAAACCCAATGGTACAAGTCTTTGATAGCTAGGTCATGTCGATCCTTGTTGATTAATTGTATCAATTGAAAAAAAATCATTTCATTTTTATAATATGGTTTTGTATAATTCAATTTGAAATATTTGCTACTTGAGTGACACAAATAACAATAATTGCAAAATTCCGTTTGTTTTGCAGGTACAAGAGTTAGGAGAAATAATGTGTACTCATCTGACACCTGCAAATGATACAATTGCACAAGGTAAAATGTCATTCAATTTATATTCAGGAAACCTATAGCATAATATAAGTCGAACAAAGAAGCAGACACCTGTAGGGATATATTAATATAAAGTGGATTATATGATTTAGTACTTAACACAAAACATTACGACAATGGATGTTTGGCTGCACTATTTAAAACTATTTCAAACGGGATAGGACATCCTAATTTGTACGTAGATGTTGTTTACAAATCCAGGTAAACTTATCGATCCTTTAAGTATACATGTACATGTACCTATCTATTCTAGTGACGTTTTTGTTATTGGATGTATAAATACCCGTTCACGTCCAGTCTGTGTTCTCAAGTTTCTAATTTTTTTTTGTTAATTGCGTTGACATTTTTTTTAAGACTGTGCAAATTCCAAATTTTAATATAAATTTTACGATAGACCTAATGCAAAGTGTATGCTCTGTATGATTCTTATTGCAATGTTAAGTAAAAGATTATACTTCATATGTTGGTTAACTTTGTATCCAATCCTATTTGTATATTTTAGCAAATAAAGTCGTTATAAACCATTGATCCGATGAGTTAACCATTTTGAACTTACTTTTATAGTTTGTTTTTTTCTTATGCTGTATTGTAACACCACTGTCCCAGGTGTGACTAAAAAAAACTGGTTTAACATCGCCACATAATGTGTCTGACCGTAGTCAGGAGCCTGTAATTCAGTATGTGTCGTTTATTGCTGTATATCATATTTGATTTTTGTTCATTGTATTGTACATAAATCAGGCCGCTATTTTTTTCCTCTGAATTTTTTTACATTTTTCATTTCATGGCCCTTTAATGGCTTGCTATGCGGTATATATGGGGTTTGCTCATTTTTGAATTCCGTATGGTGACCTAAAATTGTAAACTTAGATAAGTCATCCAGTATCTAATTGAGAATTGTCTCATTGGCAATCGTCATACCTTCTTTTGATTTTTATATATAATTAATCTATCTTTCCCGTTGGAGAGCAGCGTACTATTTGCGACAACGGTAGCATTTCTTACACATGGAAATGACCATGTTCGTTTAGTAGGGCCCATGCAGTACTACAGTAACATACGTCTATTTTTTATTAAATTTTCTAGGGTCGATTTCATTTGTTCAATATTTATTTTTCATGGCATTTTTACTGTATTCTTTGCTATTTTCTCTTGTTCATTTTCCCTACGTTTCATATATTGAACCCTATTAATCTCTATTCTTTATTTGCTTGCCTATTTTTCTCTATAACTATACTTCGATTTGGTGTATCACTATCTATTATGTAAAGTCATTCCAAATACTTTTCATTAAATGCTCTAAACGTTAATGAAACGGTAAGCTAGCATCACAAAAACAAGATTATCTTGAGGTTTCAACATAGTATGCATAAACTCGAAACTACGCGGTCTAGAGTTTAGAAACGTAACAATAATATTTTACAAAAACCACCAATCTCTTGATATTTACTTAATTGTGAAATATGTTACTTCGATAATGGAATAAGAATACTGCTATTGTTTTGGTTGAACTTTTTTGTTATAAAATTTAAAAAAAAAACACTCTAAATCAAAAAACATATCTCCCCCATTCACAATTATGTGTCATTGACCGTAATTTGCCATATTTTAGATCCTATCGGTTTTATTAATTTTCAGTGTTTGTATCAGGTTTTTGTATTTTCCAGTATTTGAACCTAGGGTATCACAGAACCAGCATTAACTGTACAAAAAAACATGGTACTGTTAATGTACATGTATTAAACTCCACAATAAAACATCATAAATTTATTTTTTCTTATTTCTTAGTTTTAATTAACTTCAACTATATATTTGCTCTATATATACTTACTCAATATCCGTTTTATTTTGCGACTTTTTAACAGCTTTCCAATCTTCTTTCTTTGCTGACGGAGAGACAGAGAACCTGTTTGAAACGATATCCTTATTACGTCACATAAGGAATGAAAAAGACATCTTATTGATGGGTGACATGAATTCTGGACCATCTATCTCATCTAGACATATACACTATGTGACATCAGGTATGTAGATATATTCATCGTTTTTAATAAGCAAGTTTGAATCATCAGCACGAACACGATATTACTTTCGTGTGTTTGTTTTTGAAAGCTCTATGGGTTTCCCATCCTTTTTATTTATATCATTTCTAAAGTTTCATGTATTGATATGTTAACTCAGTTCAGTTTCCTGAATAAATTCCTTGTTTAATTTTAGGGCCTTTTTATATAGCTTGCGGTTCGGTGTGAGCCAAAGCTCCGTGTTGAAGGTCGTACTTTGACCTATAATTATTTACTTTAAATTTTACACTTTGTGACTCGGATGGAGAGTTGTCTCGTTAGCACGGACTCATACATTTTACCACATCTTCTTATTTCTATGTATCCACTGTATAAATAATCTTTAATACTAACAATTTCTATAAAAAAAGGTAACTATTTTATCATGGCCAAATATGATGTCATACGAATGAAAGATCTCAAGCTGGCAATTATTCCGTTATTTTCACACATTAAAATCCATTATATTGACAACAATGTGTAAACAAAACAGACAGAAACAATACGTGAACTTGTCAAACATAGGTATACAGTAGTCAATATTTATGTTATTTAAGTCAGCGCCACAGCTTATACAAAAAAATATTTATTGTCAAATCCACACATGACATGTCGTAGCTAATGTGTCAGCCGTCGTACCGATTTGCTGAAATCCACAAATGTTTGAATTATGGAATTATAGAATCTAAAATTAAAAAGATATATGAATAAGTGAGTTATTAGCTGATTTTAATGTGTAAAAATAACGGAATAATTGCCAGCTTGAGATATTTCATTCGTATGACATCATATTTGTCCATGATGGTAATTTGCCAAGATCATTTTATGAAACTACGCGTAATTTTCTTTTATTTATTTTTTTGAATATTTCTAATCTATAATGTATTTTTTTTTTTTCGTTTTTCGTTATGCGTAACTAATATCTCCGAGTTTTTTTGTTTTTTTTTTCAATTTCAAATAGGACCTCATGTATGTCTTATTCGCATGAATCTCAGTTAAATCAACAAATTTCTTTTTTGGTTTCGCTCGAATGTTTAAATTCTTAAGTTTAAGGGGAAAACATGAGAAATTTTACGAATAGGTAGAAACACACAATAAATTTGAGATTTCACTCAGACATTTTCAGAGATTTCACTCCAGGTTGAATTACTCATATTTTAGTAGTTTGTAAAAAATATAAAAAAACCAACATTTACTTGTACTTCAACACCGCTTTCATTAACACATTATTATAATTTCAGCATCTTTTGAACAGTTTATGAAAGGCAATCTACGTTCTCCCTACGCAGAGCTGGTTGGACAGCCTACGTATTCACCGCACGAAAACACACTGACAGATGGACATGATGATACCAGCATTATAGATCACATTCTCACCCGTGGTTATAAAATATTAGGAGCTAAGGTATTTTAAATTATAATAAAGGATAAATAAATAAAAAAGAATGCCATAATATATTACAACCAAATAATATATAATAATATTTTATTAAGGACGTCTGAGTGATATAGTAGTTAGTGTCTAAAAATAGATGCTGCGCATTGCTTTTTATTTAGTGCGATGTATTTATATCTGTTTTTGGAGCTCTTTATAGCTTGCTGTTCGGTGTGAGCCTAGGCTCCGTGTTATAGACCGTACTTTGATCTATAATGGTTAACTTTAACAAATTGTGACTTAGATGAGAGTTGTTTCATTGGCACTCATACCACATCTTCTTATATCTATGTAATTATCTCATAGAACCAAATGTGAAAATAACTTTAATAAGTTTGCCATATAAATCCACTGCTTTTTATCTTTTGTTTACTTTTATGAAGCAAAATTTCATCATTTTTATTTTAAGTGTGGATTAATTTTCCTTGATTTTGGTAATTATTTTTTCAAACTTTTACTACTCTTTATGTTCTACAATTATATATTGTGAAGTTGACATATACATACTATTATCATAATTATAGTGTCAAAAGAAAGAGCACCCATTTTCTTACTTCTTACCACTTACTATTACAGAGAGTACTTGACCAACTTCCACCTGAACAGAAGTTCCCATTGTCTGACCACTACGCAGCAGAAATATCTGTGCGCACCAATTGTCGCAGCGATTTGAAGGACTTGGAAGATTTGATTGATTAAAGCACACGCATAACATTTTGCTAAGCGATCTAATAATTTAGGTCTATTTATGCTATATCAAGCGATTAGATTAAATTTTATTTATATATATTGATAGTAGCTGTATGTATTTCTTGTAGATAAAGTGACTATACACATACGCTAAGGATGTAGTCATTTCCGGTTTTAAATTAGGCATTTTTATCAGATTTTTTGACTCCTTGGTTTTTTCCTACGATACAGGTAAACTATTTTTCCCCATATCACCCCCTTTTCTTTTCATAGAAGACTTCAATAGCTCATTAAAATTCATTACCAAAATTTAAGCAGATTCTGGATTTTTTTTTACGATTTGAAACCCAAATAAAGCCTTTGCTAAATGTCAGGTAAAAATCCGAGACAGCCTTTTCCCACCATTTTAAAAATCAATGTACTTCGCTTATGTTGTTCCTCAACTATTGCTCTTCTGATTGATAGTATCAATTTTGAATTCCTGATTTTATTATTTCACCTGACTACATCCTTAAGTTTATTTCTGAGCGTTTTTGTCTTCCATTGACGCTCTCAAGAAAATACAAGTAGACGACTCTGCACAAGCTGCGAATAGCTTATCTTTTTTTCTGGTGATAGGAAAAACTGAAGTGATGCTGCACATAACTGTTTGAGTGCATTTTGTTTCATATTGATTTTTAAAAATTAATATAGTATTAAATTTGTAATATATTCATGCATTTTACTACTGTACCTGGAAATTTGAATATAAGTGTTTTCGAAAGACCTCACGAATTGTTTTGTATATATTCAAATGTATATACTGATACTTTTTTAAATGAATCACTATTATTCATTTTCTTTACAAAATGATTTTGCCAAGTATACTACATCAATGGAAATTACTTTAGCACGACAAGAGTTTTACTATCAGAATAGGGGTTGAGGATTGTAAGTTCTGAAAAAAATTTCACAAAAATATTTCTAATAAACATCACAAAAAATGTATAGATACATTGTACAGGAAACCTTGTCATATATCAAAATAATTTATAGATGACCCAAAGATATAGTTACAGTTACAATTGCAATAACTATTTCAACCTAGTTTGTTTTTAAAGCTTTTAGTAATTCAAATAAACGATCATAGTTAATGCACCGGATGATGTAACATATTTTTTTATTTCTACTACAGAGAGTTATGGACAAAGCCATATATGGAAAATCGTATCCTTTATCAGATCATTATGGAATTGAAGTCACTGTAGAAACTAACTGTAAAACTGGTTGTCATCACCATTATTGAAATGTACATTTATGTATTGAATTATGTAATTAATGAAAGAATGTTTATACTAATTGACCAATAATAATAAAAAAATCGAATAAGACACATTTTTATCTAAATTTGGGTTGTTCATTTTTTTAAAAGGTATTAAGATTTGATGTACTACACGGATGCGCAGTCTCGAAACAATATTAACCGAATCATGCCCTCTTTGTTTTACAACGGAACACTGAAGGATTAATTTAACCCCAATACGGCAAGTTTCACTGCACCAACATGTTTGGACTAACATTCCTTATGACAATCAAAATCATAGAACAATATTCCCCTTTGTTCCTGTACCTCTTCTTGTATGACACCAGCAAGTTGTTGCTTGGATACATAAATGATTTTTATCAACAGGAGTTTAACAAATTGTTTTGAATTTTTTGGCAAAACCTTTCGGAATTTTGGGTCCTCAATGTTCCTCAACTTCGTACTTTTTGCCTTTTTTGTCTCTTTTGATTCGAGCATCACCGATGAGCCGTCTACTAGAACGCGCGAATGTCGTATAAAATTTTAATCCTGGTATATATGATGAGTTTATTTGGTTTTATTTTTGTTTTTGTAGCAGTAAAGTGTTTCTGTTATTCCGTTGTTTTTCCCTATAGTTGATGTGTTACCCTAGGTTTTGGTTTGTGACTCGGATTTGTTTGAACTTAATCGAGTTATGACTATTGAACAGAGGTATACTACTGTTGCCTTTATTTATTTGTTACATAAATAATGATACATTTTCAGTTGGTTAACGTCAAAGTTTTACTGAAACAAAACTAATAACCAAAAGCAAAATTTAAATTTCATTTTACATATTTTAAATAATTATTTGTGTAATGTGGATGTATTTGATTGCGTTCTTTATAAAAGGTTGTATACCTGACAATGTCCTCAGTTTTTAGACCTTAGAATATGAGATGTTGATCTTTTGAAGTTGTTCTTCTGATATCTTTGCTCGACATTTTATGATAATATCTAATTTCGCAGCTCATCAATGCATGTTTTAAACTAAAAGTTTCAAAAATATTTGTCTTTCAAATTGGTAAAATGAAATTTGGTTTTTCTGAATGCACATCTGAAGTATCAAGATCGACACCATTTCATGATATTCAGTATATTTCGCCCTGCATATGTCTTAGTCCATATTTTCTCCATGATGTAATAAAACCTACATCTTTTTTTTCGATACCAATTCCCTACCTTTCATCATAAGCAATGGTGCAGAATCCGAAAGTGTTTACTTCAAACGCCAAGACAGTACAATGTTTATATTGCTAAAACGAACTTATGTTAACTTATTTCTGTAATATAGGGATATTTTCCAAAAGGTTTGCTGTGTTCTGTGATGAGATTTATTAATAATAATAATAATATCTTTATTTAAAGAGAGTAACTCATTTGGATTAAACCAATTTTCAATAAGGCTCTCTACATACAATGTTAACAATATGAATAAAACATAATTTATCTACTATTACACACATGTAAACAATAGACGTATACACTGTGTCTAAACCACACCGGCAAAATTTGCTCGGACTCGATGGTATCTAACACCCGGCACAATGACGGAACACCAATAGACAAAAGAAAGGTAGGTTTCTCCTTATTTTTTATTTTTTTTTATGATATCGAAGAATATTTATACATATACAACTATTTTCTATTGAGAGATGTAATATTTTCTACAACCGTTCTATATTAACGGAGAAATAAGTCAAAATGCATGTCAAAATGACGAATTGAGTGAACCTTGCCTCGAAATTGTTTAATTTCTCGTTAAATTGTTCACATTGTACGGAAAGAAAGGTACGGGAAGATAGATATTGACACGGAGATTGCATATTTAGTTATTATGAGCATCTCAATAATTGTATTTCTGTGTATCGAACGAAAGAAAAGGGTCATGTCAAATTAAAATAAACCGGTTTCGTCGATGTTGTTACTACACAATCACCCGGTTTCGTCTATATATATCACCCGGTTTTTTTTTGTTTTTTTTTAACAAACAGTTTATGAAAAGAAACTTTGGCACGGATCTGAACATTGTCTTTCGAGAATTTAAATATATATTTATTGTAAAGTAAACTTGGCGTGTTAAAATCTATTTTAAACGGGCACTTTTGGACATAGTTAATTATGCTAATACACATTTTCCTAATTCCCTTATTTCCCTTAACTTCAAACTAATTTTAAATGGAATATAAATACTGAATAGCAAACACTGGTATCTAATTATTTTGTAACATTATTATATTTTCTTTGTTTATAATAGTAGTATGTAAAGATGAAAAATAAAAGGATGTGTTTTGATTGTGCCATAATTTTAATTTACTATACTATATTATACACTTATAGTTTAAAATATTTACTATCAATTATTAATACATTTATGCATTCAATCATTGACGAACAGTCCCAAACCGACTATAGTCTATACTGTTCTGCACAAATTAATCATGCATGCAGTCCTGACAGATTTTCTGGTACTATATATACTGTGTTACTTGCGCACTAAAGCGAGTTTTCACACTTAAGCATCCATAACATAGCAGTGAGATTTGTAACTTTCTCTCCGTTTATGGTAGGCACATTTTTTTTATAGGCATGTTTTTCACATCATTTTTACAGTTCAAATTCATTTTTTGTACAGTTCAAATTCAATTGAAACTTCAAGATAACTTTCGAAAACAATATCTGACAGTTTTGTATTTTCAATGTAAATAAAAGTTGGTTTGCAAAACATGACCGTCATTTATATCTAGGTCTTATTTTAAAAAAGAAGAAGTGATGGTAACCACTTATCCCATAAACATTGACAATTAGACAACTTTCTTTTAGACACAAAAATTATGTTGAATTAATCAAGTTTAGGTCAGCGTATGCCTTAAACAATGAGAAAAACACACAAACTGCATGAAAGCAAGCTAAAACAGGGCCCTAAATTATAAATGTAAAACAATTCAAACAAGAAAACTACCTGCCTTTTTTATGTTCTAAACGCATATGGTATGAAGCAACTAAAGACAACCATGGAATTACAAGCGTGTGATTCGGGAATGGACTGAGTCAAAGTGTTGTCGCTGACACAAAAAACTCAATAACTCCAAAATAAAAGTTTGAATAATCCCCAAAAAGTATAGACATCTTAAGATTAATATTAATAAGAAATGAGCAAAATTTAAACAATAATCATAAATAGGTTTTGAGATACATCGCTATAAGTGACCCTGCCTTTTTTGTTTTACCAAAAAAATTCAATCACTCTAAACCAAAATTTTAAAAATCACCAAAAAGTAAACAGAAGTTTAAAATATTTATATAACTAAGAAGTGTATAAAGTTTAATGCCGTTATAATACTTCGTTTTTGAGATATGGCGCGACATGTTAAAAAAAACCCACATTCCTGTTTCACTTACATTTTCTGTAACTCAAAACGATTTACTTTGATTTTCACTAAAAGGTTTGCAGAACGTTTGACCATTATAAGAAATAACTATGTTAAATTTTAAGAAAATAAGATAAGCTGTCCTGAAGTTACGGTGCGACATGTTTATGCTGGATAGACGAATAGATAGACGGACGGACGGACGGACCGAATGACTGATAGATGGAGGAACGGACGGATGAAAGGACGGACGGACAGACGGGTGTATACAATAATACGTCCTGTCAAAATTGGGACGGGCGTGTAAAAACGCAAAGAAATGAAAAAAAACCTCGTAATTAAAGGTCAATAAGTTTTATTAGGATATCGGCCAAGCCGATTTATTTGTATATTTGTCTGCCTTATCATTTTTGCTATATATCTTTTATATATATTTGAAAAAAATGTATAGAAATCGATAAAAAGAACTTGATATTCGGCATTTATTATAATAAACATAATCCAACTCACATAATCCGATTTCCCGGGTGTCCCTGTTTTCTCATTTCTTACAATATTTTAATTCGGTATACACTTTATAAGATAAGTGGCGAATCTAGATGACGTATAGGTTGCACGCCCCGACCCAACCTTTGGTTGCCAAAACTATATTGATTCCTGTATTTAACGATTTTGTAAAGCAAAAATATTATCAAAATATTGTTCGACTCGCTACGCTCGGCTGTATGTAAAAGTTGTTCGAATTACGTCCACTTTGAAATAAACTGAATCCGTCTGTCCGTATATATTGTCAAAATATATTGACCAACGTCAGTGTACGATCATCATAACACAACGGCGACAGTACAGACTCGTTTTTTAGTAATGTTAACAAAATAATTATTATTGAATTTTGTCGATGACCTGAGACTATTATACTAATTTGTACATAGCAGTATAGTTACAATAAGGGATACAAAAAAATATTTTAATGCATGGTAGTTGTAATCCTACATTCATTTTCTATGTTGATTATGCATGCATTGTGGCACCGTTAAAGTCCACAATTCCTCTAAAGTTCACAACACCGCTAAAGTCCACAACAAATTTCCGCTAAAGTCCACAACGCCGCTAAAGTCCACAAACTTTCCGCTAAAGTCCACAAAATTACCTCCGCTAAAGTCCACAAAAAAGCACCGTTAAAGTCCACACCAATTTTTTTATTGTTAAAAACATATTATAATTCGTTATTTTTATCCCGTTAATAGTACAATACAAAGCATTGGCCTTTCTTCTCGGAAGTATTTTTTTTATCAGTTTGATACATGAAAAAAGTACAGTATCGGTATATGATTTTGTTCTATCAATTTTGATCTTGATGGCCAATTTGGACATCATTTCTAAAAAGTTTGTAAATTCGTTATTTATTATTACTGCATTCAACAAGTAATTTTTTTCTCTTATTCTTTGCATATAATCACTTTTTGACATAATTAATGTACAAAGCAATGTGCCTCCTAATCTATAATATTTGAATGGCATGCAACAATCTTGATTATATCATTAAACAAAAAAATACTAAGTTTATGGATTCCCAAAGGTCTCCTGTCGCAAAACTTTTAACCAACGTTTAACGTTATTAATTTCTGTTATGATTTTCAGAACGGAAAAATGAAGCCAGTATGATAAATTCCAAATAAAAAAGAAAATATTCTATGCTTTAAGTAATATTTTTATCGATTAGTATCAGATATCGATGCGTTGAATGGGTTTCTACCAAAATGTCACAACAAAACCTGATTTGATCGATATAGTAAGATGTGGTATGAGTCACAGTGCCAATAAGACAACTTTCTATCCAAGTTAAAATTTATAAAAGACCATTATAGGTCAAGGTACGGCCTTCAACACGGAACCTTGGCTCACACGGAACAGCCAGCTATAAAATTCCCCAACAATTACAAGTGTAAAACCATTCAAAAGGAAAAACCAATGCCCATAAATGGGGCTTAAGAAAATATACATACACTAGTTGTTTATCTTGGTAAAGTGTTTTAATCACATGTAAAATTACTCACAAGATTAATTTCTATAAACTCACAAAACGCTAAATCTGTTCTACAGTATTAAACCAATAAAATTGTATTGAAAAGAACAGAAACATTCTTTGATATTATATAATTCGTAAAAGTTTCAGCTTAAAACTTCATACTAGTCTTCCATTTAGCCTTTTCAAAATACTAAAACAGTATCTTTAAAAGAGAATAAAGAAACGAAATTAACTCTGAAAGCGATACCGTGAAATTTGATGTCACGTACATTTTATCAATCAATATGACTATAGGATAGTTCAACAATTGTTGGTGTTCGGGCTCAATGCAAGATGAACGTTCCTATCGCCTTTATTCTATATCCACATCCTGTCTTTATGCTATATCCACACCCTTCAATGCTCATAGACACTTATTTTTATTAGTTCTGGATTTCTCAACACACAAATACGTCGGCAAGTTTTTTTTTTTATTTGGTCATACTTTTCTTCGGTTAGTTTTGTTTTTCATTTTTGGTGTAAATCAAATTTTTGGATAAGATATAAACTTTGTGTTATATCATCAGAAATTGAGAATTAACGCTTCAAAATAGATAAATTACCAAATAAACAAATAAACCTATGAGAGGTCTGCTTCTATTGGTACTAATTTTGATTAAAATCTTACATGAAATAGTTCCTAAATATTTGTTATGAAAAATATCCGTAGATTTCATGATATAAATAACAACTAATTATAGGTGACAAATACTTCTGACCATTTTACTTTACTGGCTTATCGGTTTTTGAAGTACAACGTTCCTAAATGTTCTAAAAACTTATCTTCCAAAATATACATGTATGTACTTCCATAACTTCAATTGTAATTTGAGCATTTGAACTTAATTTCATACTAAAAAATGTAGCGTCACTTTTTAGCTCACCTGGCCTGAAGGGCAAAGTGAGCTTTTCTCATCACTTTGCGTTCGGCGTCGTCCAGCGTCGTCGTCGTCGTCGTTAACTTTTACAAAAATCTTCTCCTCTCAAATTACTTAAACAAAGTGTAACTAAACTTATCCACAATCATCATAGGAGTATATAGTTTAAAAAATGAGTCCGATGACCCTGCCCGCGAACGAAGATGGCAGACATGGCTAAAAATAGTACATAGGGTAAAATTGGTTTTTGGTTTATATCTCTGAAACTGAAGCATTTAGAGCAAATCTGACGGTGGCAAAAATGTTCATCAGATTTAGATATATCTGCCCTGAAATTTTCAGACAACCAGTTGTTGGGTTGCTGTCCCTGAGTTCTTTGCTATTATCTTAAATATTATTATAGTATCTAAATATAAATGATATCTTATACTATAAATTATGATTTTAACCTTATTTTACATGATTTCCAAAGGATCAGTAAATACAGGTGAGCGACACAGGCTCTTTAGAGATTTCAGTTTATTTGGTTAGAGTTTTTATTTCATTTTCTGACTCTTGATAAATTTGACAAATGCACATGTATGGTCGACCTCATACTAAACCATACGAGTATACTCATACGGTACGTACGTTCAGGTATACTTATATGGTCCACATTGTACGCGTAAGGGTTCAAATCAGATACACTCATATTGTCTGGAACATATATATATATACATGTAGCATTGTTGAAAAAAAACTTATACTTGTACTCATCATGGATAATACACAATACAGAACTACATCCGCGTATAATTTATTCAATTCATCTTTCATTCTGAAACAAATTCATTTTCCTTTTTGAAAACAAAACAAACAGTTGTTTATTATGTCTGTTTCATTTTGGTCTCTTGTGGATAGTTGTCTCATTGGCAATCATACCATATCTTCTTTTTTATATGCAAACCAAAGAGTGATGGAAATCTGCTGAGCACCACAAAATGCATGAATGTGTGGTATTCTTTATCATTATTTTGATTTAAAAAAAGAACATGATGGATCCAAGTCTATTTTTGGGATTTACGGACCGTTTTGGCTGCTGTGGAACCCAACAGACACTGAATGGAAATCTTACTTATGTTTTATAGGTATTGCAAAGGAAATTTAAAAATCAAATATAGGCTCCAAATTATGTCTCCAGCATATACATAAAGAGAACGCTATGTTGGAGTTTCTTGTGGATGAACAAATATTTACTAAAGAATAAAAAGAGTATAATAGTTAGATAACTTTTCAGAAATGTTGTCTGTTTGATTGATAGAAAATCGCATAAAAATCGATAAAGCAAATACTATATTTTTTTCATTCATCAAAATAGAATTTATGCTGACAAGAAATACTTTCTAAGAACTAAAGTCCGTGCTTTTAATTAGATCTTTAATATCGGGTGTAAAAAAAAGAAAATTGTCTTTTGATAATGAAAAAAAAAATGTTTGGACTTTAACGGTGCTTTTTTGTGGACTTTAGCGGAACTTGTTGTTGTGGACTTTAACGGTGTTTTCTTGTGGACTTTAGCGGAGGTCATTTTGTGGTCTTTAGCGGAAATTTTGTGGACTTTAGCGGCGTTGTGGACTTTAGCGGAAAATTGTTGTGGACTTTAGCGGTGTTGTGGACTTTAGAGGAATTGTGGACTTTAACGGTGCCACAATGCATATACAGTTGTCTTATTATCAACGTTTATCCTTAAGAAGATTTATTTTTAACGATTGTAGAAAAGATTACATACATAGAATGATTAGATTACTTATAAAGGTGTCCATCCTTTTGTGCGAGAAAATCACATATCAATTGTGTGTTTCGATTTTTAAGACCGTAAACTTTAATTTAAAATGTTCAACATATTTTCCCATAACACATATAGAAAACGCATATTTAGAGAGCTTTAATCTCAATATGCTGTTAAAATATTTCGGAATGCAAAGTAAATTAAAATAATTGTGTTCTTTGTTAGTAGGAATTCAAGTTTTTGCTTATTATTTATTTGAATCTGAGACTCATATAAATAATAATAAGCCGTTGTCCGGTGAACGAACTTGTTTTCCGGCCGTTATCAATATATATATTTACAAGTTCATCATATTCATAGAAAACTTTAAATATTTACAACAAAATGTAAAGTAATGGAATTAATTTGTTCATCATTCAAAGTTCGATATTTTTTTTTCTTATTCGAAGTACTTATAATATCCCTCTGTTAATACAGTTTTTGTCAATGAAGCACTGTTTTCCACTGAACTGTTTAAATTTGTACTGAGCTCTATCAGTTGTACATTTTTTTAAAATAAAAAACTCCATAAAATTAGGTTTTCGTTGACGGTTTTAATTCTGTGTTGACATATACATCCGTGTCCATATCTTTCCTATGCAATTCTGAAATAAACGTTCGTAATAATATCTACTTATCAAAACTGCCTTTTTCTAAAATTCAATAAATTAAAGTTGTACAGATGTCCTCCATAAGATATAACTTTGCTTTAAAAGCACATTTATTTGAAAAAAATAAAAGTCGGTTATTGTGAATAATGTTGATCATTGAAAAATGTTTCAATTTAACTTATTTCTAAAAGATTGATATATCACTATTAGCACTTAATTGCTTTTTTCTTATTTGTATGCTAGATTAGTGAGCATTATTGCCTATCTTAATGCATTAGGTATTTGTGTCGGTTTTATTCAAAGAATTTGTGCCAAAACTAGTGTAAATTTTATGAAAATATGATCATTCTTTAAAATTATATTTCAAAACGACACCCGTAGTCTTAAATCCTAGGCTTTCAAATATTTGGCTTTGAGCGTTCCTGATGACGTTAAATCCAGAAAAGCGGTTCTGACGTATGAAATTTATATAACGTGTTATTTTCATTTTTTACATCACTGGGTCGGTACCTCTTCTGTCAGTTTCCGAGGGTATCATCAGCTCAGTAGTCAGTACTTCGGTACTGACATGATTTATCCTTTCTAAAAAAAAATCGTTTATAAATTTTGAAATTATAAAGAAACTGAGGTTTCCACTCCCACAGGCAAAGATGGCATTAGAAGGATTTGGCTATTTCATTAGGTTATTTTTTTGTCATAAAGATATTTAATTGTTTCGGTTCTTATAAACCCTAGCCTTTTCAATTATAAAGCTTTGAGCGTTTCTGACGAAAATCCAAGTAAAATGCTTGGGAAGCATGTAATTTATATAACTTGTTGTTTTCATTTCTTACCGGCTGCATTATTCATAGTTTTGTTAGCATATACAGTGTTGTTGCTCTTTACTTCACCAAATTCTTCATACGTGCTTGAGCTGTAGAAAAAAAACATAATGGCAAAAAACTGTAAAACAATATTCTATTTCTTAATAAACAGAGACACCTGTCGTTAACTGATGTTCCATTATCACATACAAAGTAACTTAAAGGTAAAATCAGTAAAACCTGAGAAAATCGATTGAACTAAAAAAGGAACGAAACCGAGTGCGTCGACCGGATAGGCCTCTTCTACTTAGTATGTGTTACACTTCTAATCACATACTTAAGTTTATAATAAGCTATATGATTAAATTAATTTACAGATCAAACGACTTTGTTTTTGTACAAAATGTACAAAAAAACCACATGTAGCTAGTTAGTTGAGACACAGAAATATTGTATCGGTTAACTACCGGTGATGGCTCATTAGCTGAACCATTGTCGATCAGCAGTGAATCTTAATCATTAACCATTCGACGTCTCCCATGTTTTTCGTTTCAAGAAAAATATCAACAAACGAAGCAAACCTACTAGTCTTACTATAACATGTAAGTGTTATGTTATTTTGCGGGTGAAAATCGGAAAAAGAAAGACCAAGTCTTCAAAATTTTGCAAAATTCTTTAATATTTATCTGCCAAGTCTACTTTGAAGATTCCACCAAAAAACATAAAAAGACTGTAAAATATCTACCAACTGACTTAGTCGAGGATAATACCACACAACAGACAACTTAAAAGACAAAACGGGGAAAGTAAATCATACAATATCTTTTCGAATGGTCGAAGGCTACAAAGTCGTTGAAACAAATTATAATGAAAACTTTCATGAGTCATTCAACACTCCTGTTGATCACACCTATTAAAGAAAACTGTGAATAACAAATACAACAGAGACAGTAAATAATTTTGAAAATTAGCGATACAATTCATCTAATTGTTTTTGCCTTGTGAACTCAGTTTCTGCATAGCAATTTTCCAGCTACGTCTACTTTTTAAAGAGTTTATCCCCAAATTTATGCGATAAACAAGGACTAGCGTGTCTAATATGAATACTGATTTCCTGATAGATGAGTGTTGTTGAGAAAGGGGACCGGGTTGAGGGGGTGATTCACAAAAGACTGAAAATGAAAAATCATTCTTTTAATAGTTTTACAATATTTGGTTGATACTGATGGAGTGTGTAGTCAACGAACAGGTTGTCCAAACGGCAACCCTTTTTTTTTTATCGCATAAATCATTTTACTTATCAAATTTATGAAAACAAAATGAGGATACAATCATAACATGACGGTTGACACGTCTAGAAGATAATGCATGTTTAACCTTCAGGGCAATTTGGCTCACTCTCAGTTTTTAGGTAGCGTTCGTGATGCTCCGTGTTGTCGTCTGCATTGTTTTAGTTAAATATTGCTCTTTGTATTTTCTACAGTTGTTTTAAAAGGAACCGAACCAACCAGTGGTTCTAAATGGTACATTTGAATTTATCCTTTCGTCATAATGGTTAGATGACTGCTTATTTTTGTGTGACACTGAATATCATGCACGTATGATCCCTTGTCGTAGTGATGTAACTGTCGACTTTTATACCGAATGTGGTATCATCGAATAAAAATACTCGCAGATTTGAACTTGCGATGAGCATAACGATAGGTATCACTTAAAGTTCACTCCCGGTTTTTGTTACTATATTTATATTCAGTATTCAGTTTGCTATTTAGTACTATTGCTTTACGTTTCATTGGTTTTTGTTTACTTTTTTGTCGCGATGTTATCTATTTCTTGGGAATAACAGTATTTGATCGACCACTTGTTTCTTTTACGCTCTTTCTTACTTACTAATATACCTTTTGCTCGCTCTATTTTGCTGATAATCACCATCTGAAAAAAAAGTCAGTTCGAAGCAGATGAATGTTTAAAATGCACAATTTGTGTTGACAACAATACATGTTAATTTAGATCAAGATACATGAGGTTTGATGAAAATTAATGTTTACGACAAACGAGATAAATTACCCTTTGAAATTGTAAACTTTCCGCGTCTATGAAGTTATATACCAGTATCTGCTCCATAAGAAGTATATATCTCAATACGATATTCCAGACCTTGTGTTTTATATCATGATTTTCTTGATAGATGTTTGCTGCTTATAAAAAGTAATATAAAAAGTAATACTACAACATATAAACCTGTTCATACATATAAAAAGGGGTGAGTCTAAATTCCTAATATGTTTTATTGATGCTTGAACTACTTAAGTTTTTGAAAACTTTCTAAAAAGAAAAGAAACTCAGGGTAATGTTATTGTTGTTGAAGGCAGCATGGTGACCTATCGCTGTGTAAATCTATATTTTTTTAATATTTTTGTTGAATAGCTTTTTCTATAAAATTCTTCAGATCCAATGATATTGTTGATTATAATTCTTCTGTGAAAAGTTGAGAGAATGTTCTAAAAGTACACATGCTATACTGTAAACCAACTTACAATGTATTTCGAGGATACTCTATTTCGCGTTTTACCCTTTCTAGACCACTTCGCGGGTATTTAATTTCGCGATTTTCTGATTTACTTGATAAAGTTTAATAAGGAATAATGGAAGATTTACATTTTCGCGATGATTTAAATTCGCTTTTTTTTTCTACTCGCGAAAGTCGCGAAAATAAATCGGTCGCGAAAATAAGTTGGTTTACAGTATTTGACTAAACATATAAATGAGTCACCAGCTATTGGTGATGCTGTTCATGTTGGTAACAACAATATTTTTATTGACAGTTCAATGATATCCACAATGTGTAAAATAAGCTACGTTCTAAAATATTATCTTGTTTTATCCATAATCTTAAACGTTCGCAGTTCCAATTATTTTCTCACTTTTGTTCGTGCAGTTTATCAATGTAATTGGTCAGAATTTTATCATTCCGGTGCAAAAGAGACATACACAAGCTATACAGTCTATACCAGTTATACCAATTATACACTCGCCTGTTTTATAATCTTGTAACGCATTATACAAATGCTGGTCCGATTGCGCCGTTTGTCTGTAAATTTTAAAACAAAGGCATACTTTGGTAATTAAAACATGCACTCAAAAGTGTGATGTCAAAGTTATCGCAGTCGTTCTTTCAAATTGTATGTTACTTATAAAGACACAACGATTAAAACAAAGAACTTCCCATAATTTATATGTTGATCCTTTGAATACATTAATTTCATAGCAATTCATGTTTCAACCATTCTGACCGCCAAAATATTTGAAGTCTTATAACTAAAGTGGCAATTTAAATGCAACATATCATGTTCCATGTTCTCCTTTCAGTGAAAATACAAGTACAATTTGTAATGAGCAAAACGATGGTACATTTGGAGGAGGATCCTCTTACCCTTTCGGCACATAAGATCACCACCGGTTGTTGGTGGGGCCCGGATGCTCAATCTTTTTGGTTTTCTATGTTGTGTTTTGTATACTGCTTGTCTTTGATCTTTTTTTCATTTTTGCCATGACATTCTCAGTTTATTTTCGAGCAAATCCATTGTAT
Organism: Mytilus edulis; assembly: GCF_963676685.1. Classification (NCBI taxonomy): domain Eukaryota; kingdom Metazoa; phylum Mollusca; class Bivalvia; order Mytilida; family Mytilidae; genus Mytilus; species Mytilus edulis. The sequence goes on from NC_092349.1 coordinate 65,897,162, forward strand.
CTCTTTGACGGCAGTTTAGTATACGTTGCCATAAGATACTTACACCGTATCGCAACTAAGTTTTGTTATTCTGATACTAACACCGTATCGTAACTAGGTTTTGTTTTTTCTGTAACTCGTTTCAATTTTATACGAATCAAACGAGTAACTCCGCTCATTTCCTTCAAATAACGAACGAAATAATCAATGAAATTAGATTAAATGAAAGGACACCTGTTCAATTACTCTTCATATTTTTATAACCTGTGCTACTTGGCTATCCAAAGTACAAAAATTATAATGTAGAGTAGTAGACTCCGAAAGACAGTAACACACGTCCAGGGGGGGGGGAGGGGGCGATGGGGCATCAAATTTACACGGTTATTTGGTTAACACCGCCAAATTCGTTTTATGTCTATACCAAACCGAGAATATGTAACGTTTATATAATTATACAGAGTGTTGGTCTTTCGAACTGTGTCATCTTTTCATATCAGTGTCTTGTGTAGCTTAATTCGTGTTGCTCAGTCTTTACATGTAGTTTCCATGTTGTGTTTTGTGTACTATTCTTTGTCTGTTTGCCTTTTCTTTTTTAGCCATGTAATTATCAGTTTATTTTCGACTTATTAGTGTTAATGCCCTTTTGGCATATTTCGCCTATCTTTAGATTCATAGCACTTTTTTTAAAACTGCTTTAGACTACAGGGTGAACTGTAATTATTTTGTGAAATGGATAGTTGATTCGTTGGCAGTCAAACTGTATCTCCTTATTTTAATGTTGGATCTTATTTTGATAAAATAGAGAAATACAGGAAGGTGATTTTGTTTTATTTATTCTTAGTATTAATTGATATTTGTGATTTTTTTCCAAAAACATTCATGTATTCGGAGAGAGAAAAACCAACATTTATTTACCTTAGCTCACCAAATGTTGATTCATATACAATGTTGTTGCTGTCTTCTGAAGAAAAAGAAAAAAAAAATTATTTACAATAATGTAAAACACATTTTTAGTGTTCTTAACAATATATTGATGGGCTCAATGATTTTGCAAAAACATTTGTTGATTTAAAAAAAATAATTTTGCATTGTGTTTTGTCCAAGTATATTCACCTGTAGTTTACCGTTGTTCAAATCTCATACTAATAATTCGATTGAATAGGAGGCGAAAAACATAAGCCAAGGGAACTGAGCAAACCAAAAAGACGTGTTTATAAACAAAGTAAGCTATAGTTATTAGATTATATACGTTGTATAAATGGCTGTTAAATAATCTTAAATCTGTACCTCTTTTCTTGAACATTCGACGCTTACGGTGCATAAACACAAATAAACTGGTGACGCCTAATGTAAATACGATTACAGCAAATCCTGTTCCTACACCAATTGCAACCCCATTAATTGATTCATCAGTCGGTGACACTACATTAAGAAAAAATCAATTATACTTCGTCCAATAAGATTGTGTAATTCCTTTTAAGATAACACACACTGAGATTATCTCCCCTTATTATAATCAAATTTAAGTCAACATATATGTAAAAATTTCAAAATAAACCAAAGTTTGAACTAGAATTAATCAAGCAACGGCCACGTTATGCATGTTATCTTAATAAATAACTTTGTTTCATAGATTTTTTATTATAATTATAACAACTGAAAGCTATTTGTTTATAAACTTCCTTATATAAGTTCAAAATTTGTCTGCTTTAAGATGACCGAAGTTTGTTTTTATTTTGTTTAAAATGTTTTCTTTATTTATCATCGGACAATTTAACTGAATTATTAGCACTAGTTTATATTACATGCGTTTAATTTAAGCTTTGAAAAATTACTTTAACAGCATGACAGGATTTGATAAAAAGTCTTTATTATTAAATCAACACCTACCTTGTGACAATCATCATATCAATTACAATGTTTTAGATTATTTTAACAAAACCTTAGCCAATGAAAGTACATTACTTGTAGGACAAAATTGTACTTAACAATATAACTATCGGAAATCATGTTCGGATAACAAAACAAATCCTCTTTTTTATGTTAATAAACATTCTTACTATGAACTCAAATACATATCGAACAAGTATGTAAATCTATTTTTTTTGTACATTTTCACTTACATTGTACATTGACATAAAATGTTTCCTTTGATGTCCTGTTCTGTGGGAGATGTCCTGATGCTGTTAGAGTGTTCATAGCATGACAGGTGTAGTTACCACTGGAATATCTAAGTATATTTTTGATAAATAAGGTTGTACCATAATATCTAAAGGCAGTATCATTTTGACGTGTCCACCATACGTATACAGAGGTTGGATTAGCATAAAAGGTAGCGGTTATTTTCAGACTACTTCCTTCTGTTATATTGATATCTGGTATGTTTAAGATCACTGGTTCAACTTTAAATATGAATTTCCAAATCGGTAATTATAAAACATGTTTAATGGTACAACATTTCTAAGATGGTGCATATAATAAATGTTTGAAAGTTTCAAACAGAATTGATACGTTTTACTTAGGTTTAAATGTTGAACATACAATAGCAGAATAATGAAGATGAATATAGAAGAATGAGTCTGTTTATAAGGCAGGATATAACATATAATACGTCATCTTCAGTTCGTGTTAACAATTTTTATCGCCATTAAAACCTTCTTTTTTTTTTTTTTTTATCTCAAACAGGATTCACTGATAAAATTATATTTATTTCAAAATGTCTCGAATATAAAAGTTTGCATGTTCATTTAATATACTTTTGTTAACGTTCATCATACTGTTTATGCTTTAAAAGACTGTAGCTACGTTACTAATAAACCAATCATTCTCTTGTTAATTACAATCTCCCATTGTTTACAATTGAAAATTGTTTTGCAGTTCGTAAACTTCAATATTTTTCTGGATATAGTGTTAATACCGGTTTTGTTTTTTGTTGTTAATGTTTTTTTTGTTTGTTTTTTTTTTGGGGGGGGGGGATATCTTTTTTGTCTCGGTCATGATATTTTCTTTCCTTCAATTGTAACTTTTTTATTTGTCTTGCATCTTTGTATGTGGAACGCATCTATCCCATCGAATTGGAGATAAAGGATACTACAGATACAGTTAAGTCGGCTTCATATCTTGACTTACATCTAGAAATTGACAATGAGGGTCGGTTGAAAACAAAACTTTACGACAAAAGAGATGATTTCAGCTTTCCAATAGTGAACTTTCCATTTCTATGTAGCAACATTCCAGCAGCACCTGCATACGGGGTATATATCTCCCAATTGATACGATATTCCCGTGCTTGCATTTCCTATCATGATTTTCTTGATAGAGGGTTACTGCTCACAAGGAAGCTATTAAACCAAGAGTTCCAAATGGTGAAGTTGAAATCATCCCTTCGTAAATTTTACGGACGCCAGCACGAGTTGGTTGACCGTTATGGAATAACCGTTTCACAAATGATATCGGATATGTTCCTTACGTCGTAACTACAATCCCCTTCCCTTTCATGAATGTGACCTACCGAATAAGACTATTTACCGGATTTGTAATCACATAAGCAACACGACGGGTGCCACATGTGAAGCAGGATCTGCTTACCCTTCCGGAGCACCTGAGATCACCCCTAGTTTTTGATGGGGTTCGTGTTGTTTATTCTTTAGTTTTCTATGTTGTGTCATGTGTACTATTGTTTTTCTGTTTTTCTGTTTTTCTGTTTGTCTTTTTCATTTTTAGCTATGGCGTTGTCAGATTTATGAGTTTGACTGTCCCTTTGGTATCTTTCGCCCCCCTTTTTTTGTATCCTGATTGCTTTTGTTTACGACTGACGTGGTACCAGAAGAAAGGATCACTTATAAACGTTTGACCGTGTACTTCAACATTTCAAAGATGTTAATGGTTAATGTACTAAAGCATTCGTGTCTGTAGCTAATCTGGCAAAAAAGACCAGGTATTGTTCGTTGGATTTTGTGAATTTAGTGTTTTAGTTCTTCGGTGTCCGACCGTTGTTGGTTGTAGTATGTTGCCTGTTTCTATTTATAATGTGTCTGTCATTAAGTGTCCAAATCACACTAGATATTATTTTTAGAGATGTTTCAATAATAAAATATTTTTGTTAATCCTTTTATCCTTCTTTATGTAGTATTTAAAGGGTCAGTTAGTCATAAAAATAACCCCGAGTAATTTTTGATTTTTTTTTATATTCGATAAACATAATGGCATACGTTGCAGCATACTAGATAGTGTCCGTGTTCCATATTTGTTCAGGTTGGATTTTTCTAAACCTATCGGAGAGGTCAATTAAATTACAGGTGCCTACATCCTTCACATTACGAAAAGCAGAAACTTAACCATAATTAGCAGTTATATATATATATCACGTTCGGTCTGTGTTTTTATTTATTGTTTTTCATCTTTTTATTGTTCTAATGAGTTAAGACCTTATCAACTGATTTTTTATAGTTTGTTCATATGATGTACTGTTACACCACTGTCCCAGGTTAGGGAGAGAGTTGGGCGCTCGCTAACATGTTCAACCCCGCCACATTCTGTGTATGCCTGTCCGGGTCAGGAGCCTGTAATTAGTGGTTGTTGTTTGTCGCTCTTTGTCAGGTTTGTATTCGATCATTGTTTGTATTCGTTCTTTGCAAGTCTGGAATATGACAGTTGTTATCTTTTTGTTTGATGTGTTTGAGCTTTTCATTTTGCTATTTGATAACGGACTTTCCGTTTTGCATTTTCCTCGGAGTACGGTATTTGTGTGATTTTACTTTTTACACAAATCAGGCCAAAGTTCTAGAAATAAAATAAAGGAAAAGGGGAAATTCAAACAAATAAGTCGAAGAAAACAAACTGTCAATGCCATATAAAAAGAAAATTCAAGATAATGTATACATACACAGAATCTCAATTACTCTGTATTGTGACTGTACTCCCTCTCCCTTTATGTTGACGGCAGAGCAATAAATTGACTTCTTATTATCGGTGGTATTACCAGTATATAGTAAAACACTTGACGATATCACTTTTCCATTACATCCAAAATTACACGTGTCAGTTTGAACAGATGCATTATCACTTATTTTGGAGCCAGAGAGATACCACTGTATCCTGGACGACGGCCGACCAGCATCAGTTGTACATTTAAACGATTGACTTGAACCGGAAATAATTTTCGTCGGGTTGATATCGTACGGAATTGGTGTTAAATTTGCTTGTGTTATTGGAACTGAAAAATATACAAGCACAAATTTTTATCAACATATCCATAGGTCAAAGGTGACGCAATAACATTGACAGTACCCCTTTTATTCCAGCTGATGCGCAAATCGACAAGTTATTTCTCTTCAATGAACATCGTTACTAAAATGATTTAAAGTCCAAATTTAATACAAATGTTGACGAAATTACAAAACAAAAATTCAACCCATAACCAGACTAATTTTGGTTTTATACCTGGTACATGTATAAGTGCATCCTTGTATGATTTTTTTTTAACCTAAACAACTAGATAGAAGCGCAACAAATAACGTAATTATTAAAAAATGAAAACAAAAGCTATGTCAGGTTCTCTTTGAGCACCAACAGGAACACCTGCAAATCATTCTATTGGTGAAATACTATTGTCTGAGAGAAACTGATACTGAAAATCACTTGAACTGGTTTTGATTTTCACACAAATAAAATTAGATTAGGGCTAGGGGATTTCAGTTTAACGAAAACATGCAATTCATAATGATTCCGTAGACTAAGCATGAACATAACGTATGTACTAACTCTTCATCGACCCTTTTTTAGCAGTTTTATACATTTAGATACCCCAATTGTCGTTTGAATTGAAATTTTACTTATTGTGCCCTTTTACGTATTGTAAGAAAATGACTGCGTTGACGCAATCGGTCTCGCAATATTTAGACTTCATGCAATTTCAATAAAACAAAACATGTATTTGGTTTGTATCTTCTAAATTGATTTATATTATATGAACGTCAGTACATTTCTGTTGTCTTATGTTATACACAAAAAAACTTATTTTGATTTAAGAGCTATTAAAAAATATAGCTAAAATCTAGAATAAAAATCTGGAATGTGTTATAGATACAGCAAACCAACCAAAGAGCAGAGAGCAGCTGAGGGTCACCAATGGGTCTTCAACAAAGCGAGAAAATACCACACCCGGAGGCGGGCTGCAGCTAGCCCCCAAACAAAATGTGTACTAGTTCAGTGCCAATGGACGTCACATAAAACTCCAATGTTGTATATATTTTATCCGAAATACAATAGACTGCCGAGATTATCTCTAAATGTACAGTTAATTACTTCGTTGTCAAACTCTAACCTGGTGTTACAAATTATTCCACATTTTATCAAAAGAAGATTTTCAGCAAAGGAACACATCAAAAATAGTTCATGCTACACAGTTTTGCTGAGTACTAAGAGAAACATACGGTTGGATCGACCTTACGGTTGTAAAAAGATCAAAGCATTAACATGAGACAGATGAATACATAATATTCAAACATCAATTGAGTTAAAATATGAAGTAAATGTATATATTCGTTAAATATAAAATTGTCAGTACATGTAAGGATAATAATGTTATCGAACATACAGTCTTTAATTATATACGAAACAAGTCATATCTGCAAAATAAAGACAGATGGATCCAGATATAAAAACGATAAAGAGTAAAAAATCCACATATCTAAATATATCTATTCTTCTATACTTACCATTGACATATAACAGCACCTCATTAGAGTAAATTTCTCTTAATATATCGTGACATTTCCAGCGCGATCCATGCAAACTGTCTATATCAAATTTTACTGGTATAGTCAAGTAAATGGTACTTCCGTTGCAAGAGTACACATAGTTTGGATTACAATTTTGCAATCTGCAAGACCGGTCAACATCTATTATACATTCATCTGTATGATCTCTTACTATCGATATAATTCCATTCGCATCTTTTGCCAAATTGCATGTAAAATTAAATTCATTTCCGGTAGTTGCTCTGTCAGAAGATGTTGTCAGTAAAAAGGCTAAAATAAAACATTGCACAGAACCTTTGTACAAAAATCCAACGGTAAATCACTTATTGTATATTTTTAAATGAAATTGAAATAGGAATGGCCACCTTTTTGCTCACCCGATAAATGCATCCTTGAATTAAAGAAAAAGGTTTGACAAAATAAAATCCATATTATCATAATGGGATATCGCTTTACGTCAACTCAAGTTATTGAATTTCAAAGTAATAATAAACGAGACTTCGAAGAGTTTATTGTTACTATTTAAATTAGATAACGAGAGTTGGTATCAAGTGATGTTTAATTCTCACTAGTTAAACCTATTTATTTTATGGTTTACACTCTCATTGTGTTAAATTATAAATTCTTGATCTAGCTAGTCTTCTGCACATTCCAGTATGACGTCATATATCCTTCGTGTAGTGTGATACGAGACATATCTATTCATGCAAGAAATAGATAACAAGCCACAACCATAATATAAGAACATTGTTATTTGGGTAGATACATGTTTATTAAAAAAATAAGATCTGGTAAAAATTTTAAAGGTCTCATATCTGTCACTATCAGTATCCATATTGAGTTTTCTTTGTACATGTATCACGCATATGTTACTACCAGTCTAATTAGAGCTTGAATTAAGGGATAAAGTGTTTTGAAAATTGCTGTATGCGTTTTTCTATGCTAGAAATAGATCATACATTCAGGAGAAAATTAAGTAAAAGAGAGAAATTTTTCAACTTTAGTGCTGTTATAGGTATAGAACCACTAATTCGGGCACGGTCAAAAAGAACATACAAGACAATAGTACATATGTTAAACAAAATAGTTCCTACACATAGCTGTTTCTTTGTCAATAGGTTACATTTTTGCGTAGTTTTGGTATCAAATGAAAGCTTTGAGACTTGGAATCTCTGTAGAACCCTTGCTGGAAGTTTCTTTTGATTACTAAAAAAGTATAAAACTATAATAGGAGGGAACATTTGTCATGTTGTTCAGATCAGAAGTACCTGTTTTCTACTATCAAACTTCTGGGAAACAGTACGCTTTAATCTGCAATTAAAGGTGTGTTGAAAGTTTTAACACAAGTCAGGATAAGGTATAGTTTTGACATGAAATGACTGCCACTATTACTTTATTTGAACTTAAGACAAAGTAACCATTTCTGCATGAAATTTCAGAATTTAACATAGAAAGCAATGGGGCTATGAATTAGTGTTGTTATACCTTAAACCTTTAAACCTTTTTCTGGTGTTTAGGGCAGAGTGTTTTGAAAAACTAGCGAATCATATCTATTAAACCTAGACGGCAATGGGGCTCATCCAATCAGAACTATACCAGATAATACATATGTGTAGTTTAAGTATATATTAAAATGAATCGAAGAAACAGGTAAGGGATTTCACATGCGAACCATATATAGGTATGTCACACTTATTGCTGTAGAACAGATCTTTTAAAAAACATATGAAAGCAGTACACAGCAGATATATTCCTTACAGCCTTAATTTCAGTCAATTTTACATAATGCTCAAAGAATGATAATTTAACATCTCTTTTTCTGAAAATATTGATTGATTTTCAAATACAAAAATAAGAATGAAAATATAACATGTATAATACCTGACGTAAATCCCTCGGCTGTGAGGAAATATACTGCAATCCTCCATAAATAAGCAATCATCTTGCACAGAGACAATCAGATTTTAACTTCCTTTTGGATATGTAAGTGATGTGATCGACAGATTCGTTATACGTTGATTAGTGTTTGATGTTCAATGTCCATTATATTATCAACAGGGACTATGAAAATAAAATACAAATGATATAGTAAATGCATTTAAACATAAATTTCCGTTATCCTAAAACAATGACCCTGAAAAAATATTCTACTTCCCTTTAAAGTTGGTCAATCTTTATCAATTAAGTATTAAATCAATAACACTTTTTTTTTTAAAGATCTTATAAAAGATAACAACGTAAGACACATATGAAAGTATCTTATTATGGAAACCACAGTGGACATTTTCAATTCACATTGATTTTCAGCAAACACTACCAGAGGTCGCTCAAATGAGAGTTAGACCCGACTGATCTTTTATAGACGAAAAACTAAGCTTGGCATAGATAAAAGTCTTGTCAAAATGATATTCAAGACACTGTACATCTTCGGTATATACAGAGTATCGTTTACGCATGATACATTGACAACAGTGATTGGACGGGATTTAAAGTTGTGTATCTTTCAACCTTTGTAAAGTATTGCTAATTGTTATATTATGGTGACAATAGTTTAACGATGGTCAAATATCGTAAATCAAAAGCAAGCAAAAAAATCAAAGTTATAGGAACAAAGTAAGAAAATCGCATGGACATAAAAAAAAAAGAGAGACCAGTTCCAGTTTTATATAAATTCTTTTCAAAATTCTAAAATTGTCCGAAAAAAATCGATGACTTTGATTCCGATGCCAGACTGTTCAGACAATAAGTCAAAGTATCAAAAAACTTTCTTTTAACAAAAATGAATATTAAATTTGTACATTTTGATAATTTCAATGTGTATGGTACTCTTTGTAATGGTTTTAATTTGTGATTATATTTACGATCTATCAAAGGAAATCTAATAAAAAGATGTATTGGTTACTTAACTGTGGCAATTCATGATTAATTGACACACCTGTACTGTTTTCTCTTCTTTATTTTGTATTTAAATTTTTTTAGTGATCAGATTGACATAATAATTCCTGAAAATGTTTTTCAATTTAATCAGATTACTCAGATCTCGGTTTCTTTTTCTTGTATTACTCTATACAAATTTTGATCAAAAGATTAAGTTGTAAAATCAACGAAATATTCTCATGATTTAGGCATAAACAAATATTTGCGCATAATACATATTGATTTATTTGATTTGTTATTTTCAATGAAACACTAATTTTAAGAAACAAAAAACTGTTTGACCATGTTCTATATTTAAAGATCCGTCATTAACTTTCACTTGGTAGAAAATAATACTTAAGATGTTCAGCCAATAATAAATGTAGAAATGTAACCATGGAAAGAATTTTTTAAATCTCACTTTATACTATCAAACATATGTTGCATTAATATGAAAATACTCTGTTGATTGTCGGGTCTGATGTAACATTTTTACTATTGCCTTAACACACATATATACTGTCGACTAAAAAGTGAAAGAAAACAAATGAAAATACTCTTTCGTGTCTCAGGATATTGTGCAGATCTCACATGATGCTATTATGTTACGTATTCTTGAGATAGTCATCCATTGGTATTCAAACAAACTTTATTCCTTTTTTTTAAATAACAGAAGTGTAAAATATGAAACATATTTAAGGAACTGTATAATGTGAAGATTAGTTATAGAATAGCAAATCAAAGAATTAAAATAAGACAAATATTGAACAAGTGACGACCAACACATTAATTCACGATTTCGCGAAGCATAAATAATTGACAATGAACTATAAAATTTAGAATGCAAATTGCAAATAGGTAAAAAAGATAACAATCTGACCAAAGAGCAGACAACAGCCGAAGGCCACCAATGAGTCTTCAACGCAGCGAGAAAATCCCGCACCCAGAGGTGGTCCTCAGCTGGCCCCTACAATAATTGAGTACTAGATCAGTGAAAAAGGACGTGACACTAATCTCCAAAGCATAAAATGAACTAAAATTTAAAAAAACATGCAAGACTAACAAAGGCCTGATGCTCCTGACTTGGGAGAGGCACAAAAAAGTAGCGGGATTGAACATGCTTTGTAAGATCTCAACCCTTACCATATACCTCTAGTCAATGTAGAATGAAAACACACATAGCAATACGCACGATAAAACTCAGTTAAAAAAGAAGTCTGACTCCGATTTCATTATTGGTATAAAAAAAAAAAAAAAAAATGACAATGATGCATAAATTAACAAAGGACGACTAGCAGTTACTGTCATGCCACCTCCAGATCTCAATAAAACTAACTGAAAGATTATGTCTTTATCATATGAAAATCAAATGCAATCCCTCCCGTTAGGGGTTTACTGTCATACCATCATAAAATATATGAGATTCATGCCAACAACTGTATGATTTTCCATTCAACATCATCACCAATGTCTAGACAAATCCCATTGTTGTATTGTGTCATGTGAGTAAAATTTTCGAATTCATTTTATGTGTCGTTATCGTTTTTTTTTGTACCTGGAATTGTTAATGCATCTAGAAATAAGATAAATTAAAGAATATACAACTTAATTTTCCTTATTTTTCCTACTTGATGATCTGAGTCAAATAAATGATGTTTCAAGCCTCTATCTTCTAGTAGTGCAAATCGCACAACTTAAAATTTATTTTTGACATAACTGTGTGTACCAGCCGTTAGATTATATATCAAATTGCTTTAAAGAACGTTGAACAAAAAAAAAATCCAAAACCTATTAAACACTCTCTCATCTTATACCTGCCAGAATTATCTTTATCTTTCATAAAAAAGCCAACCTTATGAACGTATACGCCAAACACGAGTTTTCTGTACATATCAGTGGCGTCCAAATTCAAACAATAAGAAGGCCAGATTAAATGCAAAGTTGCAGTAATGTTTCAACCAAAACGTCTAAATATGTGTGCAAAATACGGCAAAAGCAATCTATACCTTGCCTTACCTTTGGTAAAATACCTTTTTATGTAGTAAAATCTACAGTATGTACAAATGTTATAAACCCTGTTGTCTTTTAAAAACAGAACGAAGTGCTGACTACTTCGTTGACGATACCCTGGGGACGAAAAGTATTCATGTATATCATTAGGATTATCTGTGTAGTGCTGGTATGAATCCTTTTCAACTTTCAAGAGTTTATTTCAAAACAAAAACATTATTTTTTTCATTCGAGTTGATAAATATGTTTCATTTCGAAACATTTCAAAACTCACTTAACGATATTGGTTTCTCTTATTGTAGAAAGCCATACAGTGATAAATACAAGTGAAGTTGCTGAAATTTGCGTCCTTTGGTCTCTGGTTAATCGTTATCATATTTACGATCATACATTGTACCTCATTCTTCTTGATATGAGACCAATTAAAAACCAGAACATACATTTTTTTTTTAATATATGGAGTAAAGAATACGATCAAATTATCCTCGAAAATGTAAAACAAAACAACAGAGGAGTCAATACAAGCATAATTCAAAGAAAGACAGACACAAACTTTGTAAAAACCAGAAGAAAATTAGAGACCTCCGGAGTAACAGGTGCATGTAACTTCTGCCATTTTCGGAATGCTTATTACCAAGTACGCAGACGATATTTATATGATTCAATTATGAAAGGCTAACCATATTATGAAACGTGAAATTTAAAAACATTGTATGGATGATTTTTTAAGGACATAAGTAAAGTAATATTTACTCCATTCAGATGACTAAAGCAGAAGTCAATATCCTTGACGAGCATGTATCAATACATGGATTAAAAATGAATTTAGAAGATTCAACATCATAGTTAATTCAAATCTATTTTATCGTACATGTATTCAAACATCTTCAGTTATTTGTACTGATTAATAAACCTCGTACATTTGTATTGGTACCAGCTACCTACCAGGATATGCAGATGCATAAAAAAGCAAAAGAAAGGTTGGCGTTCAAACGTCAAGTAAATATTATATGATTTAATCAAATAAGGTTATCCAAAAATTAGCCATGACTTTATAAAATGTTTGGTATAAGTAATTCTGAAATATAAGCGTTTTTCATAATCCTGTTTTAGAAAATACATTCACAAAACGTTCGTTGTAAAATTTATTTTGTAGCAGACTATGTGTAACATCAAACAATAAATATTTCATAAGGACATTTGAAAACCCGTATCCTAATTCAATTACGGTGTTGGAATTCAGTCCGATTAACTTTATAAAGAAAACCGAATATTGCTAGAAATGCTATACTTGAGTTATGTTTTGGTTTTATCATCCTCCATGGGTTTTTTTTTACATTGAAGCCAGCTATTTAGTCATCATTTTCAAGCAGTATTGTCCATATCTGCATTGTATCTAAGAAAATTACCATATGAAGAAAGATAACTAGACATATCTGTAAACAAAGTATATGTAGAAGGTTTATAAGTCCAAGTTCACATATAATGCTGGATCCCTGTGATGTATTTGTTTTTCTGAAATAAATGTACAAGGTGAAAATAATTTTCAAATTAGATACAAACAAAGACAGATAAAGAGTATACATCAACGTGAAATTATTGCAACAAGACGATAGTTAACGAAAATAAATCGTATTGCTTTTTATGAAATCTAAATACGTAGGAATAAAAGAATTTGATAACATACACAAATGATAATGCACATCGTAATATGAATATTTATGTTTGACATTTTTTTCCAGGTGTCTTTTTTAGTTCCAAAGGTACAACAAGGTTGTATTATCCAACACAATATAAAATTTAAAGAATGCTTAAAAGTTTGAAACCGGTAATTTTTCTTTTTTATTTTCATGTGTAATCCTTCAACGTACCGTTGTCTGATATGTTCAAATTGTCGTAAACATAACCAGCTGTATTGCTGTATTCTTCACCAACATCTTCATAACAGTTCGCACTGTAGAAACAAAATTATAGTAAATATAATGCTAAATGTACATAATAACGCTTCGCACATTTGTTTATCAAACAGTATATATAAACAATGCTTAATGTACATAACGCTTCACAAATTTGTTTATGAAGATTAGCTTTTATCTTTAAATAGTTTAATGAAGACAAATAACTTCATTTTGAGAAAGAGATAACAAAAAAAAAACCACAAATAAACAAAAAAAAAATCATAATAGATCTGAATAAAATTTGATTGTAAATACCTTGTTTCTGGGCTCTTCTGTGGTTGATCATCATCTAGAAAATAATACATCAAACCAGTTTGTTTCAATAACATTTCAAAATATATCATAATTTGATAAAAAAAAAAATCTCTCATTTACGTTCTTATTCCGATCTATCTTTTTACAACAATGGATGTAAACCGGCACTCTCCTTGAACGCAAAAAGAATCAGTTCAGTTTCATTTTTCATTGTTTTGAATAGGATCCTGTAAAGCAGTGGTTGAAGTTTTTTGCTTTTTTTTAAATATTTGTTTTTCGTTATTTTTTATATTGATTAGACATTTAATTTACTCGTTTGAATTGTTTTGCCTTTCATATAAGTATGTGGTATGGGATTTGATCTTGTTGAAGGCCATACGTTGACATATAGTCGTTAATTTCATTTTGTCTCTTTTGTGGGAGCGGTCTTATTGGCAATTTTTTTTTATATTTAAGAAAAGGATTTTAGTTGAAACAAAGGAGCAAAAACGTTATAAAGGTCAATGTGCTTGTCTTCGAGATATTAGCCATTAGAATTTTGGCGGGAAAAAATGTCTCTTTTGATTTCTTAATGTTTTATTATTGACAAGTTTTATGTCTCAAAAACTATTAAGAAATTATAAGACTTTAACAGATGGCATCTAAATATGCAAAAGATTTATAAAAAGACAAGGGGTGTCAATGGGCAGTTTTTAAGGCACTTCAATGGATAAAACAAGAGGATTCCTAAAATATGACAAAATTTCCATAACATGACAAGCAAACTTCCTTAATTGCTGGTTCATGCATATCATTGTGTTTTCTCTGACTGTACTCACTTGCACTAAAAAGTAAAAAGGTGATACCTTCATTTTTATATATTCATTCGTGTAATGTTTTTGAGCTATTGATTTCGCTATTTCATTATGGACTTTACAATTTGAATTTTCTGGCAGTTCGGTTATTTTTGTTATTTTTTTTCTATATTTTTCATTTACGCCAGTTGTCAATAAAAAAAAGCCTGTATCTTAAATTGTCCTTCTGATTTCATTATTGATTATCAGAAAAGTTTACATCTTTATAGAATAGTGGTAATAGTGTTATAGATTAAAGTTCTATTTCGTAGAATTTATTCAACAAATGAATGTTGGCTTCTATTGAGTTTGTGGAAATTAGTGTAAAATCGGTGGTCTGTTAAATCAAAAATTAGCTAGTGAGAATACGGGTAGCATGTATTTTGCACAATGTTTTATAATAAGGAGCAAAAAGATCATTCAAATAGAAGTCACCTAAAAAGAAAAAAAATGTCACTGCCTAAATTTCCATATGACCCTGTTAATAAGTGGTAGCTTCTTCATACACAGAAACAGTAAGAGTCAAATCTGTCATTTAAATTATAGAAACGTTTTGACTAAAATGATTTCAAAACTGCTTTTTTAATATTAAAACAATCCCTTTTAAATGTAGGACGCTTTAAAGAAGTTTGAAAAAAATACAAACAGTAGACTTTCGAAATAATTTAAGATTTCTGCTGATAAGTTGGTTTCATATTTGAAAAGTATCTCCTAATTTTGGACTAAGATTAAAAGTATGTACATAAGATTCATTTCATAAATTAGAAAGCAATAGAACTTTTCATGAACTACATTTTAAAGTAACTACTGAAGAAGTAATTAAATCAATGCATAAACATTGAAGAATCCTTTATGTGCTCAATACATGTTATATTTTAATTGTTGTTCTAAATTAGATTGTCCTACATTGGCCATGGTGTAGTCTTAATTTGTTGGAAAATGTTTTATTTCCAATTGCCTTTAAGGTATATCCTCCAAATTAAAATATTCTTTTTGTGGTTTTTGTAATAATTGATGTAAAGATAGACGTCAAAATCTAATTATACTTGAAACAATAGATGTATAAAAACGAATTCAAATTAATGAATGTATTATACCTTTAGTTGACCGTGAATTCGTTATGATACATTTATATTCAAATCTTAAACGAATATATTACCATCTTGTCATACTGTGTCTCAGTATTTAGTGTAACTACAAGATTAAGACATCATGTTAACAAGTTTGATTCAGCAATGACTATATTAGTTCACTACTTACCCGTCTTACCCGTTTTACCCGTTCTAAGATCTCCTAATTCATTATAGAAATGTTTGTCCGTCTGTGGCGTTTCTCTATAAATAAATACAAATACTTGAAATTATAGCTTGAATTTCAATTGTAAATAAAAAAAAAAAATAAGCAATACTGTTATTGTACGATTTATTTAAGGACTATTTAACACGCCATTAATCATATGAAATTAGAAAAAATATTTTGTTTCAATGTTGAAATCCCACACTTACCACGGCATATTCGATAGTCTCGTTTTTCGATATTCACAAGGTCAATTTCTTTGTATAATGCAAAAATTTTAAACTATTATTAAGACCATAATCTTAATGAGATATTATGAATTGTCCATGACGTTTATACGAGATATCGTTCACTTCAGTTGTTCATCACGTTCGATTATATTCGATAAGTCAAGTCTAAGGCAAATGTGTGACCATGCAAGAGGACAATATAAAACAATTCAGACTAGAAACGAAACAACTAATATCCCAATCTAGAAAATTAGATGCCTCTTAAACTTTATCAGTGTTTATTATACATATGATGGGTATATTTACTTTTATTTTTTTTGGTTGAGTAAGTCTGTAGTTTTTCTATGTTGTGTCTTGTATACTATTTTTTGTCGGGTTGTCTTTTTATTTTTTAGCCATGGCATTGTCAGTTTAGTTTCAATCTATTATTTTGACTGTCCCTCTGGTATCTTTCGCCCCGCTTTTAAGCCATTTTGATTAATATTTTAGCATGTTTATAGTGTGTCTTTCTGTGTTGTAATGTTAAACTGCCATTTCAGATGAGAATAAAGGTTCACACCTGTTAAAATGTTAAAGCCACCTGTCTTATGTCAGGAACCTATTGTTTAGTTGTTGTTGATCATTCATAAACGCTTCTAGTTTCTCCTTTTTATATATAGTTTAGACTGTTGATTTCCTGTTTGCGTTGTTTTTACACAAGTCATTTTAAGACTATTTCTATCTTGTTGTTCGATGTGAGCCATCAATTCATATAGAAGGCTGTACTTTGTCTTAGTTTTTACATATTGTGACTTTCATGTGGAGTTGTCTTATTGGCACACATTTCTTATCTTATTATTTCTATGTTATTTTAAGATGAGTATCGAAGCACTGACTGCTGAGCTCAATAGAAGATACTATACTTAATCTAAAAGAGTTGATACACAATCGAATGTCTGCTCTAGTTCAAATAATCAGACAATGTGTACTACAGGACAGGAGCTTGACCTCCATGTAATGTACGAACTTTACATTACAAGGAATTCATTAACTGAGTTATAAAGGGGACCACTGCAATATACACCTCAATAGATTTCCGGTCAGCATCACCAATTGGTTGGTTTTTTTCAATTCACTGGTGACATGTATTAGCTGTTTGTGATATAAAGATATCGATATAGTCGTCATGTCTATTATTACCAATTGTATGTTATTCCCAATTTTGACATCCCTACAGAGTCTTGATTCAAATGACGGATGCTGCATGCATAGCAAGAGACGTTTATCCTGTCGACACACCCAGTCTCTCTCCTTTTATATGTCATTCATTTCCCTCAGTTTATGTCGATTATCTTGATTTCTCTATAGCTAAATGATGTACGAAATTTGAATACCAATAACAACTGTCGCCTTAATTTAGACATTTTACATAGTCGTATAAAGTAGTTGTTATCAAACTTATCAGTATAAGATAAACCAGTTTTTTACCTTGGCACATGAAGTTCTGTTTCATAAACTCGCTGTTGCTCTGTTCTATAGAAAGAAAAACAATATTGTGAGAGAAAAAAAACATGCATTGATGTTCCTTGATCTTGATATTTATATCTTTAACAGGAAGCTTAATGATTATTGATTATCAATTGTTCGATTGTGAAAATACATAATAAGATGTAGTTCGTTCCCATGTCATTGTATTATAGTTGCTTCAGAACTCACATTTTTAAGCATTTCATGTATGAATGGTAATTTTCTACCCTTTCATCCACATTATTAAAACAAGATGTTTTTTGTTTAATGTTTGGTGGTGTCAAACATGTACAGCTTACTAGATATGTCTGCATCATTCTCACAGCCAAATGTATACAACATAAATGCTTGATCACTGTTTAATTTACTGCTATGTTTAAACTAATGATTTCAATACATGTGTAAGAGTTGTCTCCCATATACCAGGTCTACCCTCTTAAGTATATAATAAACTTCATTTTAAAAAGATCTCACGAAATGTCATATTAAAAAAACATTTGATTTATACCCGCGAGCCCCCTTTATTGAATGTTTCGCTTGCATATCAGAAACTGCTAGTAGTCCTTTGTTAAAATACGTATTTAGTTTCTTGTGCTACCTACTCTGACATCAAACTTCTTGTGAACTGAGTGACACTGTTCGTGTTGCTGTGTGTTTCTTAATTCTACATTAGCTAGAAGTAAAAAGGAGGGTTGAGATCTCTCAAAAATATATTAACCCCGCCGCATATGTGCGCCTGTCAAATTCAGGAACCTCTAACATTTGTTAGTTATGTACGTATCTTTTTAATTGTTGGTTTATCAACATGTTTTGAAGTTAGGAGTGACGTCACATTTCTGAACAAGTGCACATTTTTGTTTAGGGGCCAGCTCTAGTCTCTTGGTATGGGATTTTCTAAATGTGTTGAAGAACTATTGTTGAATGGTTTTTTTTCTGTTTTTCTGTCGGGTTGTAGTCTCGTTGACACATCCCCGTTTCCATTGTAAAGTTTTAAACCTTATAAATCTTCATTACCTATGTGTTCTGTATTTATTCAATTGTTTCTTTTGTTGTTGTGTTCGTGTTTACGTGTACCCGACCGTGAGATGTTTGGATATGTTATGACAAATAATTTTGATATCTTTGAATGGTCAGCTATTTGATCAGATGAACATTTATTATACAATGCATCTTAACATTGACAATAAGAGTTTTGTTGCAATCGTTCGTAAAAATATTACATATACATTAAAATGTAACGTGTAAGCTTTTGTGAATGTTTATAACATAACGTTTCATAATCCATTGTGATATAAGGCCATTTTTCAAATTATGTGCACTCTACAAATTGTAATACTCATTAGACAATTAGAATATATGCTCAGTTTAACAATTAAAAGAAGTCCCGATGTAGAGGTTTTATCAATGTATTCTGCACATTAAGTATACCTTTTTTCTTGGACAGTCGACGTTTTCTGAACAAAAAAATATTCAAAATGGTAACCCCGATTATAAAGATGGTAACAGCAATCCCTGTTCCTGCTCCAACTGCAGCATTATTAACTGCATCTCCATGCCATTGTACAACTGCAATTAGAAAACACTAAGTAAAAGTGACAAAAAGGGATAATAAACAAGACCCGTACATATTATTGCTTTATAAAAAGTACGCCATACTATTCGTCGCTAATGGACACAGGCATGTTCCATTTTTTTTTATATAAGTTGAAACAATGTAAATTCTATAAAAAGTTCGAAAAATTCATAGATTTTGTAAATAATAATTTCACCAACAAACTATCACGAAAAGATCAGCATTTATGCAAGACAACAAACAAAATAAGGTATTAAAAAAGCACCAATGCAAAATCAAGTTTAAGGATAAACCATGATGGAGATGAAAAAAAATATTGCACACAATTTTCTTATGAATGAAAATCTTCTGACTTCCATCACAAAGACAAATATCGAATAAATCGTAGATTTGTTTTGAATTTTTATTGTTACGGTAGATTTTTACTTACATTGTACATTGACATTAAATATTTCCTCGGATGATCTATTCTTCGTTGGATGTCCTTGCGCTGTTATAGTGTTCATAGCATGACACGTGTAGTTATCACTAGACACTCTTTGGATGCCTCTTATTGTAAGGTTCCTACCATGATATATGAATTCGGGTTTATTTTGACGTGTCCACCATACAGATATAGGATCTGGATTGGCATTTATTGTAGGGTCAATGTTCAAATTACTCCCTTCTGTAATGTTGTAATCTGGTATTTCTAAAATGACTGGTTTGACTATAGCGATAAATTTGGAAATTGTTTGAATTGTGAACACCTTTCTCATGAAATGGTAATGAAATCACGGTAACAATGATAACATCGTTGTACAGTAAGAATACGTTTCAAAAAATTGTACAAACAATTTGCTGCATTGGTACAGACTGTCGATATTAAACGAAGATATATGGATATTTACGTTTTGAGATTAACTATGTTTATAATTTATAAACACAAGGAAGCTATTAAACCAAGAGTTCCAAATGGTGGAGTTGAAATCATCCCTTCGTAAATTTTACAGGCACAACCACGAGTTGATTGACTGTTACAGAATAACCGATTCACAAATGATATCGGATATGTTCCTTACGTCGTACCTACAAACCTTTCATGAATTTGACCTACCGAATTAGACTATTTACCGGATTTGTTATAACATGAGTAACACGACGAGTGCCACATGTGGAGCAGGATCTGCATACGCTTTCCGGAGTACCTGAGATCAAAGTTTTTGGTGGGATTCGTGTTGCTTATTCTTTAGTTTTCTATGTTGTGTCATGAGTAAGATTTGTTTGTCTGTTTTTCTTTTTCATTTGTAGCCATGGCGTTGACAGTTTATTTTCGATTTATGAGTTTGACTGTCCTTCTGGTATTTTTCGTCCCTCTTTTATAGCTTTTATGATTTTTTAGTTTGTCTTATGCAGTTTGAATAACAAAATACCAATTGGTAATATGGAAATATATAAAGATGTTGTTAAATTTCGAGAGGCATAAGATCCAAATCAAAGAATTACCAACTATATTTGTATAAAATACATCTATTTCTATTATAAAATACAGCCACTGTTTTTTTGTGAAAAACATATTTATCTGACTCTTTAGAGCATCTTTTACATTTCGATATCATGCTATTGTGTATACATACATAAGATATTCAACATTTTGTCTTGTGATCGGACACTTGTTTCATCTAAATTAGAAGCTGTGCAGTAAATTGTCTTCCCAATGTCAGTAATATGACCAATGTATATCAAAACACTTGATGATATCACTTTGCCATTACATCCTTGATTGCACGTATTAGGCTTAACAACAGCATCATCAGTTATGTTCACACCAGACATAAACCAATGGATCCTTGATGACGGTCGACCTTCACCAGTTGTACAAGTAAACTGCTGGTTTGAACCAGACAAAATGTCTATTGGATTCATATCATTTGGAATTGCTTTTAACTTGACTTGTTTAATCGGAACTGAAATACACAAAAAAGGAAGGAGATGTGTACAAACGGGAAATAATATAACGATACGACATATTCAGTTGTTAGTTAGATAGCTTTATGTTTGTAAGTTAGTTCAAAAACGTGCATTTGAACTTAGCTGCGTCGAATACGATATGGAAACCATCGGCCTTATGCAAATGAATATCAATACATCTGGCAGCTTATTTCGGGTTTGAAAAAAATATATACATAAAGTCTGTAACTTTTTCTAAATTGAATTTCTAAAACGACCCAAAAAAACTGAAAAAAAATCCATCATGTTATTTTGTTTTTGAATGTTCCCAAATCGATTAAAGTTTTCTACATGTAAATGTACTTTAGAACATGCATCAGTCCAACATCGTCAATTTCGATAAGACGTGTCACGGTACTTGTCTATCCCAAATTCATGTATTTGGTTTTGATGTTATATATATATGTTATATTTGTTATTCTCGTGGGATTTTGTCTATATGTGTTACATTTTAGTGTTATGTCGTTGTTCTCCTCTTATATTTAATGCGTTTCCCTCGGTTTTGGTTTGTTATCCCGATTTTGTTTTTTGTCCATGGATTTATGAGTTTTGAACAGCGGTATACTACTGTTGCCTTTATCTATTGCCGCAGCTCAAATATATTAAGCTCACTGGAATGAATAGTTTAATATTAGCATAACATATGATTTGCAAACAAATTTCTTTGATTGATACCAGCGATGAAGATCTAGTATAACGTTGTATATTAGTTATCTTTTTAACACCAGACACAACATTTTAACAAACATATCGGGATAGAATCTGGCTCGTTGTTATTTAAACGTCATTTGGTAATTGTTGTACTCTCGTTTTCAACTTATGTAAATAAACTGCAAACTCTTAATTGGTCTTATACTGTTTATTCAACCGATTTGTTGTGAATTGCTTAATAATAACCATTAATGCATTTTCATAATAATTCATATGTCAAAATGCCAGATTATGATTAGTTAATACACAGGCAATCAATTAAAATTTCCCATAGAAATTTAAAAAATACTGTATACCTTTCTCGGAGACGTTAATCATTTTGTTTTTTTCAAATACATGTACAACTGAGTATTTTGTACAAGACGTTATGGTCTACTAATTTGAGTTTGAAACTTAATAGACAGTAATAAAAACACATTTAGTATGATAAATTGTATAACGTATAACTGAAAAGGTTATAGAACAAAATGTAAACCCTAGAAAAGACATTGTCAACCTTGACCTCGTCTCGTTTATGATTTTTGAACACTGGTATACCTCTGTTGCCTTTATTTAGCAATGTTTTCTCGGGGTAACAATTCGCCCTATCATCCTCCAAACTCTGTGTTATTCTTATAATATCTGGAAAATCCATGTCGTATTGTGTTTATTATTACAAGGACACTGTTATACTTTATTTTCAACTTATGTAAATAAACTGCAAATTCTTTATTGGTCATGTACTATTCATTCTGGAGCTGAAAATGTTGTTAATTTTCTTTGAGTACATGTAGTTTTATAAAAATGATTTCAATGTAACAATTGAAGTATTACGTACTGCTGTAAACTAGGATGAACAACCATTTAAATGAATGCTAATGTACATAAGGTTAAAAAGTATACTTTCTGCTTATCTAATTCAAAGAAACAAACTTACTATAAAAGATATTATTCTTACTTTGAATTGAATAAAACAAGATAATTATCCTTCACAATTATATTATATTTAAGACCATAGAAGTGTAAGGTATTGTATCATAATTTTTTTTTTATCATTACAGGTATGCTGTTTGCATATCAACGTATCGCTATCGTACTGTACTTACCATTGACATTTAACAGCACCTCATTTGAGGGTTCACCGTAATAATAATCTTTACACATCCATTGAGATCCGTGTAAGGTTTCTATATCAAATGTTCCAGGTACAGTCAAGGTGACGGTTGTATCGCTACAAGTACACGTGAAGTTTTCATTGTAACCATACAATCTGCAATGTCTTCGAAATCTACATTCAAATGCGTTATCTCTTGATATAGTTAGGTCATATTCGATTGAAGTGAAATAGCAAGTGAAATTAAAGTCCATTCCAGTAGTAGCCTTGTCAGAGGATGTTGTCAATATATATGCTACAACAAATTAACAATTCTTTAACTATTATTAATGCAGTAATGCACAGTGTCAGTTATACTAACAGTTGATCAGTTCTTTTAAGTTCTGAATACAATTGATGGGTTGGGCTGTGTTGTTTTAATAAACTGTGATAAAAAGATAATTACGGCCCCAAATATATCATAACTCCCTCTCTCCTTTCTTCTTGTTGTACATTAATTTATCGAACATACTGTATTTAGTGTCAACGCATACTTAGAATTATCTAGCGAATTGATTACACTTTTTTTCGGGTTTCAAACTAGAGGATGTCTCGATGATCTAGATCTATGTGCATCATCAACAATTGATTAACGATTTCGCATAACTGTATTTTTTTATGTAGATGTTGTCTTGCTGATAAGTTTTGCTTTTTAAAGTGTCTGTCTATATTGTTAGAAAATAGTCATAAAAGTCGTCCACAAAATCCAACAAGGAGTCGACTAGCAAGAGAACACATTTGTTCAGTTAGTAGTACATTTCTTTTAGACAATCAATTAAAATTTTAAAAAGCGAACCTGCTCTATCGCAAAAAAAACCCACATTTTTATTACAATGTAGTGCACTAATTCTGGAAAAAAAAATATCAAAATTATAAAAAAAAAAATACAAGCTCTAACTTAAAATAAGGACAATTCTATTTTTAGGTCTTTAATCAATTTGACAGCTTCAGACACATCAATTTTTTATTACTTTATTCAACTTGACCATATCACTAATTTATATAAAAATTCATCAGCCATTTTTTTTACATGTAAAATTGAGAATGGAAATGGGGAATGTGTCAAAGAGACAACAACCCGCCCAAATAAAAAACAACAGCAGAGGGTCACCAACAGGTCTTCAATGTAGCGAGAAATTCCCGCACCCGGAGGCGTCCTTCAGCTGGCCCCTAAACAAATATATACTAGTCCAGTGATAATGAACGCCATACTAATTTCCAAATTGTACACAAGAAACTAAAATTAAAATAATACAAGACTAACAAAGGCCAGAGGCTCCTGACTTGGGACAGGCGCAAAAATGCGGCGGGGTTAAACAAGTTTGTGAGATTTCAACCCTCCCCCTATACCTCTAACCAATGTAGGAAAGTAAACGCATAACAATACGCACATTAAAATTCAGTTCAAGAGAAATCCGAGTCTGATGTCAGAAGATGTAACCAAAGAAAATAAACAAAATGACAATAATACATAAATAACAACAGACTACTAGCAGTTAACTGACATGCCAGCTCCAGACTTCAACTAAACTGACTGAAAGATTATGATTTCATCATATGAACATCAGGCACAATCCTTCCCGTTAGGGGTTTAGTATCATATCATCATAACATATATGAGAAGAACATAACCCGTATCATGCCAACAACTGTTTTTAGAATAAATGTGTTTAGTTCCGATGCAAAGACCTTATCAGTGACTCAATATTAACGCCAAAATATGCAATCTTTAATGACTTGACAACAGTATCGTAATTATATCCCTTCTCAATAAGTCTATTCAAAGGTTTTGTAAGTTTCTGAGGTGAATACTGACACCTTTGTGCTTTATAAAGAATATTACCATAAAAAATTGGATGTGAAATACCTAAATGTATTAGAAGTCTGCATGTTGAGCTATATTTACGAATGATGTCTTTATACCGATGATAAAATTTAGTAAATGTTTTGACTAGTTTGTGATATCGAAAACCTTGGTGTAATAATTTTTCAGTAATACATAAATTTCTCTCGTTAAAATCTAAAACATTGTTACATACACGAGCGAATCGTACAAGTTGAGATACATAAACACCGTAAGATGGTGACAAGGGAACGTCACCATCTAAAAACGGATAATTAACGATAGGAAATGAAAAATCATCCCTTTTATCATAAATTTTAGTATTCAGCTTTCCATTAGTGATATAGATATCAAGATCGAGAAAAGGGCAGTGGTCATTGTTAGTATTAGCTTTATTTAAAGTAAGTTCAACAGGATAAACATTAATATACATACTGAAGTCGTCATTATTGTAACTCATAACAATACAAAAACAGGTCCGAAATAAGTGGTGCACAGTTAGTCCCCATTGGAATTCCGATAATCTGACGATATACGGAATCCCCAAAGCGAACAAAAATGTTATCTAGTAAAAATTCAAGGGCATATATAGTATCAAAGCATGTCCAATTAACATAGTTTTTTTGTTTATTGCTACTAAAAAATGACCTAAAAGAGTTTGAACATATATATTCACATTCTGATTTTTTGAATGCCCATTTAATTAGGTGTGTGATTTGTTTCTTAATGAGAATGTGAGGCAATGT
Source organism: Mytilus edulis (assembly GCF_963676685.1). Taxonomy (NCBI): domain Eukaryota; kingdom Metazoa; phylum Mollusca; class Bivalvia; order Mytilida; family Mytilidae; genus Mytilus; species Mytilus edulis. The sequence continues at coordinate 65,922,900 of NC_092349.1, forward strand.
GGTATACAGGGTAGAAAAATCAAAACTCTGAACAGATTCAAAATCACCAATATAAGCATGCAATTTATCAAGTACTTCCAACGAGTTCTTGACACTCCAAAAGTAATTTATTTCACTATTTTCGAAGGCCTTATTTGAACAATTTATTATCAGGTTTTTAATTGTACCAAGTGTGCTGGTAAGAAGAATAGACAATTTAGTAGTTGAACAATGGCTTGAAGACGAAATAAATCTATATTTGTAAGGGGTTTTGTGTAGCTTCGGAAGCCAATACATAGTTGGGACTTTCATTGTATTTGGCTCTGCTTGTAAAGCGGTGCCTAAAAGTTTATGTTTGTTACAGATTTCGTTTTCTGAAAATGGAGTAAGTCGGAATGTTGGTGAATTGGTGATTTCCTTTTTCAGAACCTCAATGTAAAATTTACGTCAAACAATAATAATATTATTAGCAGCTTTATCTGCCGGGACAAAAACAAATTCCTTGGCTAGTTCTTTTAGAATATGTTTGATACGAGAAATAGGTTTATTGTTGTTATTGTTTATAGTAAAATGTTCTTTAAAATGTTGAATACGTATATCAACTATCTTCATTACTGAATTAAAAAAAGAGTCCAAAGATTTTTTGTCAGCTTTTTCCCGTTTTATCCATTTCATACAGTAAGTATGCAGTGAGTCGTGGATGATATTACGACACTCATTCCAATTAATAATTGACGGGGGACGATATTTAGGTCCTTTACTGAGGAATGATTTTAACTCTCGGTCTTGAACGATGTTAAGATCTCTTGTTATAACATGGGAAATGGGTCCATAAATATATTCGGAATTACTGCAATTACATGAAGTAGGTGTATTTTCACTGATATTAACATCTTTACACAATTGACTATAGTTAAACACAAATTTCCGGGTAGATTTCTTGTAAATATAACAAATAAGAGGTAGCTCAGTATTGTCAAAATATCCAAGAATTTGTTCTTTAACAGAATCATGAGAATGGTCGTTAAATATACCGGCAATATTTACAAAATCAAAGCCTTTATTGACATACTTAATTTTAATAAAATGTTTTTTATGATCTTCAGGGCGATTAATTTTGGGAAATAATTTAGAATAACAATATGCCATAATAATTTGAACAATTTCATACTTAGGACTGCTATATGAAATTGTGTTGCAATCCTCCAAAATTTTATTTAACTTATTAACCGGTAACGAACAGAGTTTTGTTAACAGATAATGTCTGCCGTTGTTTTTTGAAATAGAAATTAGGTCCGAAATATTGGTATGATTGGCCCGAAATTTTCTTTGATTGCGATTTGTTCTACGACCGTGAGAACGTTTTTTACGAACAGTTTTAGAAACTATATCCAAAATGTTAACGGAATTGGTTCTAGATATATTACCAATTCCCATGATATTATCATTTAGACCGAGAGGGTAAACTGTCTGTAATTTTTTAATCCAATTTAATTCAATTATTTTCCGTGATCGTACAAACTTTGAATGCGATTCACCAGGCTGCTTATTTACTACTTCTAAAGGTTGAACTGCTAAATATTTAAAAGGATGGTTGTGCTTCTTAAGGTGTTGGTAAATGATACTTTTGAATTTATTGGGTCTTTTAAAACGATACAGATGTTCTTGAATGCGCTTAGATAAATATCGTCCAGTTTCTCCTACGTACTGAATACCACACCCCGGTTTGTTTCATGTGAGTAAATAAATAATACTGTTTGTTCTTCAAGTTATATCAGTTTCAAAATTTAAAGAAAATGTGCGACCATTAAACGTGGACCTTACCGTATTGTTGGTGGAAAGACGGGGACATGTAAGTCATTTTTTGGCATGACACTTATCGATAGAAGGGTAACCACGATTTTTATTGTTAAAAATGTTAGCGATGGTAGTATTTTTAGATAACCGATTTTGAAGATTGAGACGTGTGAATACCCTTTGAACAAGTTTAGTATTTAGTAATTTTCCATTTCTAAGCTTCATAATTGTTTTGTTAGTGAATTATATAATAAAGGAGCAAAGATTGGCGTCCAGAATATGAACCAGCATACAATAATTGAAGTATATAAAATGGATAAATTTGTTCGGCTAAAAATGTCAAACGCTATCAGTATTAAATAGTAGAATGGGGCTGAATATTGAAATACTACTTTTTGATAAATATTCCTAAAGTAATGAATTATAGCAGTTCTCGCTCGGACACACACTCCATAATCTAGTATATTATAAGAGCATAAACCTGAAGCACGGGAATTGTATTCTTCAAGTTAATAATTCATGCATAAAATATAAAAAAAAAATTGAAAGTGTATGAACAAATTTGCAAGATGCAAAATGTACATTAGGTAGATAAAGGAAGATGTGGTATGAGTGACAGTGATACAACTCTCTATCTAAGTAACAATTTATTAAAGAAAACCATATACACTATGGAATATTTGTGTAGACAAAGTAAATTAAAGGACGATAACTGTGTTCTCGGATCTAACAGGATAGACATTCTCATAAAACTTTACATGGCCAAAGCTAGTAAATGAAAAGAGAGTTGGCCACGTTTCGCGGTCATAAGATATATATTAGAGAAACAATGGTAATTTTGATATTGAACATTTGTTGACTATTTTTGACGTTTAAATCGAACCATTTTAACTATCATGACTTTTGGGTGAAAAAAATAGATTCTGCAAAAATCTGATTTAGAAATGCCCTTCTTTATAATTTATTATGTATCTAAAGCATCTGTTCACTCATTTAGTTAACTAGATTTATCACAATGATTCAAATGTTAAATTTATATGCGCCTGTGCAAGATAATGGCAATTTCGAAATTTAGGGAGGTCTTACATTAAAATACATTTTTGTCAACCAATTTTAATTTTTTAAAGTTTTTTTTACCATAAAGTATCCATTCATACATATAACAATGAATGTTTAATTGAAACAAGTGTTACAATAAACATACACACATATTAACATATAAAAAAGTAAACATAAGTTTTAAAATAAGATTTTAACTTTTAACTCATTTCTGTGTTAAAATGTCATGATACAAGACGTTTTAATTTAAAAGGATTCTAACATTCAGCTTTCTTTGCATACAGTATGGTCTGATGCACATTATTTTTTATTTCTCAGTAGAAAATTGCATGTACTTTTACTCTCAACAAACATATATTTGAGCCACTTCCTATCCTGATAAAGAAAATAAAGATAATATATGAAATGAATGAGGTGCACTTATTATTGTTAAGTGTTTTCAATACAGATGAAGTGAAATATTAATTGATGGACTTCCACTTTTATGTAACAAGCTCTTTAAATGTCACGTGCATTAAACTGACAAGAACCACACATACAACACATTTTGCACATTTATCTTGGATAATCTACTTTTCTCTCGATTCAGATTTCAAAAATGATTGATAAAACTGAAATTTAGCATAGAAACACAAATTATAAAAGATAGAAAGTCGTCATGTCTTTTAGGTATACAAATGGAAACTATTCTAAAATACTTATTTTAGCCCTGTTATGAAAAGTGCTCAAATAGAGATATACATCCTTTTCCTTTATTCAGGTTAACAAAATGAATAAAAAAAATCTTTCATTCGGGAGGCATATCTGTCATTGTAAATTATTTTCCTTTTATACATCTGTTTGTAAAATAAATGACAATCTTGCATTTTACCCCTTTGTTCCATTGTTAGTTATGTCGGCATTTGTTTTTGATAGGCGTGTGCATTGGACACATATACCCGAGTGATAAATAGCCCACATTTGACCTGAAAATGTCAGTGACGAAGATTTTTGTAAAAGATACTTGACAGCGGAGACAACAGATCACAGACGACGACAGACGTCAGGTCTGGGAAAAAGCACATTTGGTCATTTCAGCCACATGAGCAAAAAAGTGTTGTCGTATAAAATCATTCCCGGACGCTGCACAAATAAAATGACTTTCAATAAATGATAATCAGTTTTCATATATTTGTTTGGTTATACATCTTAGAAATTATTATATTTCAATAATTATTGGAGTTCAATATGCATAAGCAACTACATACCTGATGAATATGCTTCAAGTACAAGTAAATATAAACCGAAAATCCACGAATAGATACAGGCATTCATCATGCACAAATATTTGTATATTTTAACATCCTTATTGGTCACCTCTTATTTTATTTTTAAAACTCCTTGACCTAAACAATCAAATATGTTATAATTATGCCATGTGTTAATTCACAATAGCGACTTTTAAAATCACAAACACGTGTATGCTTCTTTTGTTTAAAAGTTTACCTGTACTAACATATTAGTGAGTAAGAAAAAGGGGGGAAGGTATGACTTCCTTGTGTAAGTATGCTTGTATATTTTAAATTTATACATTTATAAACCTTTTTAACTTTACAATGAGTTTAGTCCAATAATCGAATTTTTTTTTTTAATCTTAGTTTGACACTCCCCGTATGTATATGGCTGATTCAATTAAGGCAATCATATTAATCGATATTCAAATCTCGTAAATCAATTTAAAGAAACAAATCTATATAACAAATAAAAACTGTGATCCCCTCAATAACATAAATGACACCAAAATTTTTCACCAAAAGAGAATATCGACAATCAATGTCTTTTTAGTGATGCCCGAGACCAAAACAAAAATAAAAATCCAAAGCTTATTAAACAGATGAAGAGCTATTAACAAAATACGACAAAAAGTGAAGCCAAAATCGGACAAGGAATCAAAATATCGCATCAGGGAGATATATTTATGTAGTTAAAAGAATTTTTTTTAGATTCAGAATTTAACTAGAAGTAGAATGTTCTATTCTTGAAGTTAGATTTTAGGAACTGAAAAAAATCAGATATTAATTGTCCCGTGATGGGAATTGATTCATTACGTTGCAATCCCCGCATGATGGAAATTGTCATTCACAAATTGTTTTAGTATTTAAAATTTTTAAAAGTATTTCCTGTAAATAGATAAACATTATTTTTTCTGTGATGGAACTTTATGTATATCTCCCGAGATTGGATTTGCCAACTCCGTGAAGGAGATTTTTTCGATAATTTCTTTTTTAAGTTACATAATTTGTCCAATATGTGTTTTCTATTTACAATTTTGTCTTGCAGGTTCGTGTTGCTTATTCTTTAGTTTTCTGTGTTGTGTCATGTGTTCTATTGTTTGTCTGTTTTTTTTTTTTTCGTTTTTAGCCAGGCGTTGTCAGTTTATTTTCGATTTATGAGTTTGACTGTCCCTCTGGTATCTGCGTCCCTCTTTTCGAGTCCCGACCGTGATGTAAGGCGTTTATCGTAGCTGCATAATTCCATATTGTAGGCATATTGCAAAATTTGTTTGTAATTAAGTTGGATATTTGTCGTCCTTGATATCTTAACTAGATTCATCTGACAATGTGAATCTTTTCGTAGTTGACTCTCTCCTATAACAGACTACAAACTTTCATATCGACTGATGTTGTCAACGGTGCTTGTATTTATCTTTGATTTCAAAATTCTGCTACAACCAGTTCCTAACTAGTTTAGTAGTGTCAGAGTATGTTATCTTAGAGACAGAATGTTTCTCATCGGTAAATAACATTACGTTGTTTGCATATAGAAAGACAATTCTAAGTTCCAAATATGATGCATACTTCATGTCTACAAAACATAATGAATAGGGCAAGTAGGAAAAGAGCCAGCTCTATCCTATTTGTCTTTTTGTGAATCTGATTGCAGTTTTTATCATTTAAACAATTGTTGCATTTCGACTATAAAAAAAATCCTCTTTAGCAACTGCCTAGGAGGTTCATACAAATATCTCAAACTCACATAAAGCCTCGGAAAAATCAAATCTTAAAATGAAATGTTTCTAACAAAGATAATTTGTTTCAATTTTCAAAACAGTGATGAAAGATTAAACCCGTAAGTCTCTACAAATTAAACAGTTGACACTCACAGAGAGCAGCTGATTGGCGAAAGATACAAAAAGTACATTCAAAACGCAAATGGAAAATTATCTGACAACGCCATGGCAAAAAGAGAAATAGAACATCAGACAAAAATGAGTATACAAAATAGTTATCTAAAGACTGAGCAACACAAACCTCACCAAATTCCGGCTGTATTTTCGGGTGCGTCAGAGGAATAACTGCATCCTGATTTACATGTGACATGTTGCTCGTGTAAGTACACACCCGTTGTTAAGTTTCAATTAGTACATGTAGGTCACATTCGGCGTGATGAAGAGGTGATTGTTGTTACGATGATTGGAATATATTCGTCGTGATCTGTGAAACAAAAATTTCATAACGGTCAACCGAACTTTGTAGTTTAGTTGTCCAGTTTGTAACTTCAGTAAGCTTGAATGAATTTGATGTTCTTCTTTTGTTTGTCATTTTTGGTCCTCTCGTTTTATAACTCTCCAGGTTTGTATTTTATTACCTTTAAGTTTCATTTAGACGTAATGTATGTCGTTTGGACGTGGTTAAAGGTCAATTGTTTGTGAATGGACCTACAAGAATAAAAATGATTTTGAGTATCTAAAGCTTGATTCTGAGGTGTACAGTGTTGGCAATATATGGTCCTCAATGCTCTTAAACTTCGTACTTTATTTTGGCCTTTTAAACTTTATTGGATTCGAGCGTCACTGATGAGTCTTTTTTAGACGAAACGCGCGTCTGGCGTATATACAAAATTTAGTCCTGGTAACTATGATGAGTTTATTTACAACCACTGGGTCGATGCCACTGCTGGTGGCGATTTATTTCCCCGAGGGTATCACCAGCCCAGTAGTCAGCACTTTTTGTACTGACATGAATTATCATTAATATGGTTATATTTATAAATAAACTGTTTACAAAATTTTAAATTTTTAAAATACTAAGGCTTTTTTACCTCAGGCATAGATTACCTTAGCTGGATCTGGCAAAACTTTTAGGAATTTTGGTCCTCAATGTTCTTAAACTTTGAACTTTATTTTGGCCTTTTTAACTTTTTTGGATTCGAGCGTCACTGATGAGTCTTTTGTAGACGAAACGCGCGTCTCGCGTATATACAAAATTTAGTCCTGGTATGATGAGTTTATTTGGAATGAGAATAGAGCAGAGCATTAAAAATTAATTTCTTAAATTTGTTAGTTTCATTGTCAATTTGTCTGTTTGAAATTGTAGAATAGTATTTCTTAGGACACTAGACAAGAAACATCTGTGTTAACATTTCTTTATTTCAGAATTCACACCTTTGTTGTTTTTTATTCTTATATGTCTAAAATTCAACTTATTGTATTGTTATAATGACATCCACACACCTTATAATACTGCTGCATATAAAACAAAGAAGATGTGGTATGATTGTCAATGAGACAACTCTCCACAATAGACTAAAATGACACAGAAATTAACAACTATAGGTTACCGTACGGCCTTACATGTATATTTTTATTAAAAAACTAACTTATTCGAATCCTTTCAGATCTAATAATGCTACTGATAGTCAAATGTTTTCACCGATGTGTCAAGGGACAAACACACCTTACTTTACTGCATTCTAGTGAACTTGGTTGACAAAACTGTTTAATGCAAATTTACTTATCAATCTCTTATAAAAAATATCTTCACTTTCTGATATAAGACCAGTTACTTTTTTTTTTATATCAAAAGTACAAACATATATTACGAACTTTTACATTAGTACTGACAAATTCTGTAATATTCTTATGCATTATATATTTATATGTAGTTATATGTTTACACTCAAACTGCATAAAATATTGTCAATATACAGGTACTTAATGTAAACATATAAGGATGTGGCAATTACAAGCAGAAATCGAGAAAGTAAACAAAAACACAAATTCGTAGTTTTAATTCAAATTCGCTTTCCAAAATAGACAGTAATTCCTGCATGACCAGTACGAAATTAATAATTTTCATCAAACATTTTCTGACTAGGCGATTGATATTCCATGATTCAATTAATTCAAAAGAGAAAACGACTAAATCAATAGTCATGTCATATTGTATAAGGGCAAGACACGGTGGCCGTATAACGTTTGAAAAAATACTTTATCTTTATTATCCTGAAGACGTACACTTTTTGGGATATAGTTTAATTGCATCCAGGAGACCTTTTTGTAAAGCATTTATTCCTAATAATTACAAAGACCCATTTCAGATCATGCAAAACACTCTTGTGGAGCAGGATCTTTAGAACCTTTCGAAGTAACTGACATTATCTCCCGTATTTTGTGTATTCTGTGTTTCCATTTTGTAGTTTTCTATGGTGTGCTTTGTAGAAGTTGTTTATCTGTTCGTCGTTTAGCCTTGTATACCATGCCATTGTCACCTTGTCTTCGACTGGTGAGTTTGAATATCGCGATGGTATTATTATCTCAATAAACATAATAAAAGGTTGAAATATGAATATTTTTTTTAAAGCGAAAAGAAGAAGAAAAACAAGACATACTATATCATTTTTGGTAAATCACAAAAAAAGTATTATAAATCAGCTATGCAAAATTCAAATTTATGATGGATGTTAGATTCATTATTGTAGAATTAAAAATGCCGAACTCCATGGGAATATTTAAAAAGGGGAAAAACTGATAAATCAAACATTATCATTTAACGGGATAAGTGTAAAACAAAACTTCCATTGTCCTCACTTGGTGCAGGCATTTCCGGAGCAAATGATGGTTTAAACGAGCTTTTATTGAAAGCTTAACTTTCCACTTCCATGACATTGTTTATCTTTTTTCTTCATAAAAACATAATACTTGATATCAATTTATAGTGATCTTGTTTTGAATTGCTAACAAAACCATGGTAAACAAGCACACATAATCTTGAAATTCACTTTGTATACATACAATAGTTCAGTACAATAACTGTTCAATTTAAACCACATGAACTGAATATTCTACTATGTAGACATCCTTCCCCAAAGCAATACGGTCCATAGTTGAAGTGATTCATGATGTAAAAACTGTGAAATTTTGTGAGTAAGGAACCAAAAGTCAATTAAAACTAGGTTCTTGTTGAAGGTTTTAGTTCCAGGTTTACATATAAATTCGTATCTTTTTGACGTATTTGTATCTCTGAAATAAACATAAAAAGAGAATTGATACTGATATAAATAAATCACAAAATGAGATATATATCAATGAGACTACCAATGAATTAATAAATATTAACATAAACCTTTTGAAAAAAATAAGTTTGCAAAATTAGTAGTATTTCAATAACAGACGAATGTATTATGAAATAGATATGTATGCATAAAATATACGGCTTTTCATGTGTTTAGGTAATTGATATAGTATCAAAGGGGCACTCGCTACGAGATAAATCATATATTTCACCATCTTTCAATAATTTTTTTTAAAGACGTTGAAAAATTCTATCTCATATTTCGAAGTAACGATTATGATGTCCGTATATGTTGCATAAAAGGTATTACTGAGATGAACAAGTTTAGACCTTCACTAACCTAAGTTATTTTATGTTATATATTGTATAAATTGTATTACAAATATCTATATCTGTATCTTCTCGGTCAAATAGATAGAAGGGGGTAATTGAAAAAATTACAATATTTTATATAGATATCATTAACTATTTCTTTTTTCTGTTCTGTATTGATATGTAACTGCTTGTAATGATATTGTGTTTGTTCTTTGTTTGTGCTTTGATGACAATTGCTATCCAGATTTTGGATTTTATATCAATAATATCTTTGACTTCGACTTTTATGAGAATTTGAGTCAAATAAGGGAACATGAATTCGACAGCTAGTGGCCCTTTAACATCTGAATTAGTTACCTTCCCCAAAGTTACAAATGACCAACACATTACTCAATGTGTTTCGTGTTTTACGCTTTATACACAATTTATGTTTTGTTTTTATTTCACTCCTTGCTTCTTTTTAGTTATCATAATTTGTGTTGTCGGATCAGGCAATTATTAGTTCAAATGTATCAAAGATATCTTCAATTGATTTATATTTACTGAAATCTACTGTATACAAATCATGGCATCACTATACGTAGTTGTTAAAAGGAATGTGATGACATAATAAGAAAAGGCATCAGTTTGCATATTCATATCAAGTTTATACAAATTCAGGACGGTCTTGGTAGATCCTAACAAAGATACAGAAAAAACATCACTGGACGGACAGATGAAGAGACGAAAGGAAGAAGGAACGCTGGAAATACGGACAGATTGGTACACCTCTTTCTAACGAGAGGTATGATTAATGTTATATAATTCTTTTCACATAAGCTGTTATGGAAAAGAATGTTTTAAAATGCTAAAAACCCTAATATGTAATTACATTTTAGAACATGCTACATACCGTTTGTTGATATTTTCATGTTTTCGTAAATATTATCATTCGCACTGCTCTTGACTTCTCCAAATTCTTCGTAAGTGTTCGAGCTGCAGAGAAACAATTATGACACGCTTTAAGTTGATTTTGCATGTTCCTCTTGTATATTTAATGAAGAACATTTTTAGAAGATGTGGTATGAGTGCCAATGAGACATTTCTCCTTCCAAGTCACAACTATATAAACGTAAACCATTATAGGTCAAAGTACGGTCTTTATCACGGAGCCTTTGCTCACATGCATAGTTGTCAATGTATTGCAATTTGATGCGACTGTCATACAAATACAGCTTTAAAACCATGTTCAATCCACCCTTTTCTACATTAGAAATTGCCTGTACCAAGTCAAGAATCCGACAGTTGTTATCCATTCGTTTGATGTGTTTGAGCTTTTGATTTTGCCATTTGATTAGGGACTACACTTTTTGAAGTTTCTTCTGAGTTCAGTATTTTTGTGATTTTACTTTTTTCTATAAAGAAATTGTCAAAGAGGAATCAAATGTGAACAGAATATATTTGTTTGAGAAAAGATGAAAACACTACTTACCATCTTTCGGAACTTTTGTTCTGCTGTTTACCATCTGTAAATTGATAAATCAAATCGGCTTGTATTTATGAATATTTTTCATGTGTATAGTTAATATAAATAAAAAGGTACATCCATTTCAGTTCTTTTTTTCTAGATCAGATCTGATATCAGTGAAAGAAAAACTACATCTTTCCAAGATTGCAGTACGAGGCGAATTGAATATTTTTTTGTTATGATGTTTTCTACTTACTAGACATTTCTATCGCCAAAGTGATTGTTTAGCGGTCGATATAAAAGTTTGCAGACTTATCGTTTATGATAACATTCTTTTACCTTCTTACGTTGTTTGTGATGTCATCATAAAAGCATATTCAAAGGTACCAGCTGGCTGAAAAAAACATTTCGTCTAAGAAACACTCTAAGGTATGTTTGAAGAAAAATATTAACGGCCCAATAAAGTACAAAGACTAAATGAACATCAATTTGGTTTTATTTACGAAAAAGTTATTAAAGCTACAATACATTTAAATATTATATAATGTTTGTACTGACCTGATTTTAGATCTTGCAGTTCATTATACAAATGATTGTCTACTCCGGACGTTTGTCTGTAAACCATAAAACAGAAAAGCATTTGACATTTCAATCCATTTCACTTTAATATTGCTATAATGTTTATTTTTTCTTTGATCTTTTTATGTGTTATTTTTCTTCTCTCTCGACTCGCTTAAAAATGAAAATTATCGCTTTTTTCGATGGTCCTTTGCAACAGCGTAATACTCCATATTCCCGCACTAGTGTGTCAAAAATCAGAAAAGTTTCGCCGGAACTATAAAATACACGTAATAGAATTACTGCGCTAAAATGTCAACGAAAAACGTATTTTTCTCGTTTTAATTTTACCGTGTATTTCATAAATCTGCTACAAATATGTCTATTTGTTTGTATGTATTGTATTTTGTTTGCAATCTTAGAACACACTGGATGCTCAGTTTAAACTCAGTTTTTTTAAATAGATGCACGTCTTTGTGTTACATAATATTGATCAAATAAGACTGCACGAAAAAATTTATTAAAAAATAAAATGCTTATCGTACTTAGATATATTTTGCTATAATTTGTATCAATTGATATTCGTAAAAACACATTATAGCAATAAATAGATTATTTATGCTTTTTTAAACTCGATGTATTCTCTTATTCTCATCTCATCTCAGAACTATCGCCGTTCAATCAGATGAGAATGAGAAAATGCATCTTGTTTAGAAGAACATAAGTAATCTATAATTATAACACGACTTCTATCTTGTATCTTAAATGGTATAGGTAAGATCAATACAAACGTAAAAGACTATCTACAACAAAACCCGAAATCCAAAATCCTTAAATACTAAAAGAGGTTTTATATTCTTTGGCTCTAATAACATAAATCATATACACAAGTCCACAGCTTATTTATTCCATAATGTCAAATAAATATGAAACGTCTCATATCAACTATTACATGAGAACGATAAGTCAAAAACAAACCGACAATGCCATTGCAGAATAGATAAACAACAGCATACACAACAAAACACAGAAAAATAACGACTGGAAGACTCATGCTCTAAGAAAAACTTTGTGGTGTTCGAAGGTACTCAAAGAGGGTCAGCAGATACTGAAGTCATGATCTTCTTTTAAATTTGAACGTAACAAGTTATCACAATGCATTGAGATACCGTAAAAGTTATCAGCATAAGGTTTCGCCATATTCTAAGTTGCCACATGCCGCATCTCAAATAAATAGTAGGTTTATGCGTTAAGATTTTTTGTCAGATTTGATATTGAAAGAAATGCGTTGAGACAAAACATTTGAGAATAATAAAAAGAAATTCCAGAGTATTTAGACCATTGCGGAAAAGAACTATTTTACATGTATGTGTGCAAACAAAAGTTATGCTATACAAACATCATTAGATCCAAAACATTCCTGCTATAGTTACCAAAGGTACCAGGCTTATAATTTAATACGCCAGACGCGCGTTTCGTCTACATGAGACTCATCAGTGACGTTCAGATCAAATAAGTTGTAAAGCCAAACAAGAACAAAGTTGTAGAGCAATGAGGACTCAAAATATTAAAACGTTCTGCCAAATACAAATAAGGTTTTCTATGTCTGGGATAAAAATATCCTTGGTATTTTGAAACATATTCTTAGCCAGCATGATATCGCTACTGATTTGGTCTATTCCGGGATTAAAATGTTTATTTACCTCGGTTTGTCTAATTCTGATTCATATACTTTGCTGTTGCTGTTTTCTGTAAAAAAATTGTTATTAAATATGGCCATTTAGAGATATTCATAGAAACGTCCGTTCAAATTACATATCAGTTTTCTTGACGTGGTATGTAGATGTCTTAATCTTTTCTTTTTTTCGTATCTATGTGTATTTTTAAATGATATATTCGGATAGTATGTTATGAATTTCCTCTGTCTGTTACAAACTTTTAGTTGTTGTCATTTTCAAAACTTACATTTTCCGGAACATTCCATTCATGTCAGGGTTTTTTTTTTTTTTTTTTGGTCGACTCAAACTTAAAATTAGATGCGAGCATTTAAGAAGTTCATTCATCAATATGCCACCAAAGGTTAGGGTAAGAAAACGAATGTATAGCGGACAAATGACGGAAACAAAACGGAAACGAAACGGATGAGTACCGTAAAAACGGACTCGTACCGGACGTTCAATGGACACTTCATCCGTTGGAAGTGTTTAAAGTTATGTGCATGCTAAAAGAATTTCACCGAACAGAACGGACGTCGGCGGATAAAGCGGACGCTGAGCGGACATAAAACAGATATGAACGGACGTCTAAAGGATAAAAAAAAGACAAGACTAGACAATTTTATTCTTTCAAACCACTGTATATACCTTGGTACAAAGAACAGACGTCTAACGGAGATGAATTGATTGACAAAAGTTATATGTTCGGCGTCTATTCGAGCTATCTAGTAGACTGTGACCAGGGCTATACATTTTGTCAGCCTTTAACAGCTGTTTTTGGATTACTTCAATTTTGCTATATTCTATACTTTTGTCATATTATAATTCTTACGAATGTATACCACCATGTATTTTCTTAACTTAGGTTTCATTAGATGTGGAAACTACATTAAGATTATGATTTCACCACAACAAAACAACAGAAAATTTCAAAACTTATTCATTGATACAGTACAATTGTGTTTACCTTTCCTTTTTACCATTCGACGTTTTTTGTACAGAAAAACGAATAGACTAGTAGTTCCTAATATTAATATGATGACAGCGAATCCCGTTCCAACCCCGATCGCAGCACTGTTTACTGATTTTCCATTTGGTATCTCTGAAATAATTTAACTTGATTTTAAGATAGAAAATAATGAAATATGCAGCAGACACAATGTTTTCGTATCTTTTTACAGAAAAGAGGGGTGCAAGATACTAGAGGGACAGTCAAAGTAAGCTTACATTCTAAAATTATCGTATGGGGCACAGAAAGTACAAATTAAATAATTGATCTGCATCATACCAAAAAACCTTTCGAAAAGAAACTTCATCAAAGATACTAAGATCATAACTTAATATAGATTAGACCGTTGGTTTTTCCGTTTGAATGGTTTTACACTAGTAATTTTGGGGTCCTTTATAGCTTGTTGTTCGGTGTGAACCAAGCCTCCGTGTTGAAGGCCGTACATTGAGTTATTTGGATGGAGAGTTGTCTCATTGGCACTCACACCACATCTTCCTATATATTTTTTTAAATTGCACTCATCATAAAATAGTTTAAAATCCAAATAAAATTCGAAGATAAATTTTGTACACCTACAAATTCCAAAAATAGGCCACGAGGGCTGCTGGTGATTAAAATATCCAAATAACAGATATCAATCGATACAACTGATACAAGTTACAGAATTGACAAATACCATAGAATCTGATACCGGGAAAGTGTGTCGCTAATTAGTGGAGACACAGCTGTCAAATCTTACAGGTCAACAACTTTTTGTTGGTGACAGTAGGACTGAAATTGTTTCAATCATTCTTCCTCATAGCTCTATTGAGAAAGGCCTATGCATGTGTCAATATCGATGAAAAAATCAAAATACGATAAAGACTGTTTAGTTTCGCCAGTATTCTAAATTATCAAAGTTTAAAGTTTGTTGATTTATATGAGATGCACAAACTCACCAAAATTTGGAAAGCCAAGTAACTGAAAATCTCGACCACTCTTTTGTTAACTGTAAATGTACTTATATTTGTATCCATTTGGTGGGTTAAGCCTTTCAACTGATTTTTATAGTTGGGCTTATGTTGTACTGTTACACTACTGTCCCAGAATAACTTCAACCCCGCTACATTATTTATGTGCCTGTCCCAAGTCAGGAGCCTGTAATTAAATGATAGTTGTTTATTTCCTGTGTATTATATTTATTTGTCGTTCATTATTTAAATTCGGCGTTTAGTTTTAGCTTCCATTGTTTTTCATTTTTTGAGACTTTAATACAAGACTTTGCGGTATAAGCTTGCTTAAAGACCCAATGGTGACCTATATCTGTTAAGTTCTGTTAAAAAACATTGGAAGAGGGGAATCATAATACGTTTTCTGTTTCTATCAAACATTCCACGACGATATTATTTTTACTTGGAAAATCAACAGATACATACATGTAATTGTTTTACTCCGTGAAATTGTATCTATTATATGTCTATACAATTTGAAGTATTGTGATTCACAAGATATAATGATAATATAATAAAAGGTGATGTGGTTGAAGTTTCAACAAGACCATTTTTGAAAAAAGTGAACGTGTACCTTCTCGTCTATCATAACTATTTTCTTACTCTGAGCATTAATGTTAAAAGCTTTTTTTGAAGTTCTGTTCTGTGCAGACAACCCAGAAGGTGTTAAAGTGTTCATCACATGACATGTATACTTATCACTGTCCCTTTCTTGAATGTTAATGATTGTAAGATTCCATCCATAGTAAATGAATTTGATATTATTTTGACGAGTCCACCATATAGATGAAGGGAGAGGATACGCATCTACTGTGGGAGAAACATTAAGTGTTCTGCCTGCTTCAATATTATAATCTTGAATG
The DNA here is from genome assembly GCF_963676685.1 of Mytilus edulis. NCBI lineage: Eukaryota > Metazoa > Mollusca > Bivalvia > Mytilida > Mytilidae > Mytilus > Mytilus edulis. Next base: position 65,938,963 of record NC_092349.1, read on the forward strand.
CCAGAAATTACAGGTTCATCTAAAATGATAAACTTGGGTATTTAATATTGATTACATTTCTAAATCCTCCTTTATTTCTAACATGCATGTAGATACAACTACTCCTTTTTTCTAACATGCATGCAGATACAACTTCACTTGTTTATTAGATTCAAAAAATGAAAATAAATAAGAAACAGTCGCATATCGCTGTTCAATAGTCATCAATCGATTGAGCGAAAGTGGGTTACAAACTAAAACCAAAGGAACATTTCAACTATAAGAGGAAAACAAAGGAACACCAGAAACACTGAACTGCAACAAAATCAAATTCCAACATACATAGACAAAGACTATTTGACAACAACTGCCATATTCCTGACCTGGAACATAGTATATTTTGAGAATAAATGGTGGTATGAACTCGGTTTGATATCTAGGAAAACCTCCCGCTTAAATTTTGTATATCGCGCATACAACTTCTAACAAATGAACGTTTTTTTACAGTACAATTTTGATACATAAAACATTTTGGAGTGGGAACCGAAAATGAAAATAAGATTTTTTATAAACTTACAGTGTACATCCATTTGTTTCGTCATTCTTTTTTATGTACCAACTGAATTTGTAGCGGTACACGATTATAATCAGTTATGTCTTTTTTAGACAGTTGGTATGGTAAGATATCCATTCCGTATGGTATCAGAAGGATAATTCCACTGGTACATTAATTCATCTGCAGGATAAGCTTCAACTATCTCACATGGTAATATAATGTTCTGTTGTACAGGTTATTGCATCAATAGTAGTGATTGTTTTAAAGGACGATTATTTGTCTATATGACTTTATTACTTACTTGATGCAGATTATTTGCATTATTCGTAAGACCTTGATAATATTTTCCTATTTGTCACGTTTGTGTACAGGTTATTGCATCAATAGTAGGGATTTTTGTATAGGACAATTATCTGTCTATATGACTTTATTACTTACTCGATGCACATTATTTGCACAATTGGTAATACTTTTATAATATTTTCTTATTTGTCACGTTTGTGTAATATCACCTATTTTAGAATCTCTGTTACCTAATTCATTTTCTGACTGGTCGTTTGTATAGACTTATATACACATGGAAAAAAGTATTGCAACACCTTGATTTTTTAAATCTTGAAAAATCAGCCTCTGATTTTGGATGGAATGGAATTAAATATTTGTAAAATAATATTGAAACGTAGTTTATGATAACATTGGCATTAAAACGAACAAAAAATGTTTTAAAAAAAATGTTTTATCTAACCAAAATTTTTATAACAAAATGAAGTCTTTTTGTACAAAAAAAATGCATTTTACAACTTTTACTGTAGTCGAACTTTACAATGTCAGACATTTCAAAATTAATCTTTAGATGTTTGTTAACATCGTGATTGGTCGTTATACGCCAAAGAATTAGTACTTTGTGCGCAGCCTCCATTCAAACGGATAAACGCATATTAACGTCTTCTGATTCCTGCACTAAGTCGACTAATTTGTTGCTAGGGTAGCAGCAACTATCCTGACGAAGGGTATTGTTTATTTCATGACGTGGTCGAACTGGGGTGTTTCTCGTGCACTTAACGCCCAATAGTGTCCCATGTATGCTCGATATAGCGCAAATTCTGGCTACGATCGGGCCAAGAAAGATAAACCGAGTTCCATTGGAACGATTGATCTTCCTCCACGATGCTAATTTCCAACTTTGGCGAGCTCTGCACTATATTGGATACGGGCAACTGTTTGTCTGTTCGTAGGCTGAGGTCCCCGAAATGGTCTTATCGCACGATAACCAGTAGCGATAAGCCGATCTCGAACAGTTCTTGTTTAAAGGCTCCTGTAGGGTCATCACTCTCTTTTTTGGAATGTATTGTTTTCAATGGGTTTTCCTCTGAGCAACCTTCATTTTGCTTGATTTTCCCTAGCAGATGTTATAGAGGGTCTTCTTGATCTCGGAAGGTCTTTAACATCGTTTGTTGTCTGATTTCTATTCTCAAAACAACTTATAGTGGACTGATGAAGACCAACAATACGTCCAATTGTCACAGCGACATACCTGCTTCTCTCATACTGATTATCTGCCATCTTGCTGCAGTTATGAGTTGTAGAGGACCGATTACAAGGTGTCAATTATACTTTATAAACTTGGTTATTTAAAGTGTTGAAAACAATGAGGATAAAAACATCTGGTTTATTGTTAACGAGTACAGTAGCTGCATGTGTAGATAAGAACTTATCGTATCGATATTTATTAATTAAACTCAGGTGATATTTAAATAATGTTTAACTAGTTCTATTTCAACAAATTATATCACAAAAAAATAAAGAGTGTTTTTTTAACTTGAATTTTAATTTGATGTTGCAATACTTTTTTCCATGTGTATATATTCAAATTAGTTGTCTTTTGTCCTCCCCAGACTTAGAGGCATTTTAGATTTAAAATGTGTAATCCTGGTTACAATTACGAAATTTTTTACAATAATTTCCTTTGAAAAAATCCATATCTGTCAAATCAAAAACTGCATTTAAATAAAACATATTCCAAAAATCAAAATACATCTTTTTGTGTGTTATCAGGATATTTTTACTCACATTGCACATTGACTTTGAACAACACTTCCGTTGTTTTGTTTTGGGTTGATTGGCTTGGAATGGTTATGGTGTTCATTGCATTACATTTGTAGTAATCACCGTAATCCCTCTGTATGTTGCTGATTGTAAGATTCATGCCATTATATATGTAACTGGTGTCATTTTGACGGGTCCACCAAACAGACATAGCGTGAGGATTAGCATCAATAGAAGGGGTTATATACAAAGTGTTTCCTTCTATGATGTTGTAATCTGGGATATCGACAATAACTGGTGGATCTACAAAAATATTACTTGAAATTTTATAATTGATGAAACTGTTCTACTATAATACTATTAAGACTATGGTAACGAGAATAACATGTAAGTGAACCTTTTTATTTAACGTGCTATATGTTTAACCAAATGCTCAAGCCCACATGATAACCTATAGTTGTTGAAATAGTCTGTATTTGATCTTCGATTGAGAGTTCGTAACTTGAATGTTTGAGAATACAAAATTTAGTTGCATTGTTATAATCTCTTAAATAGAAGATACACAATTATGGGCAAATATAAAATTCATTCTCATCTTCTTAAAACGTGTTCAGTAATACATAAAACATATAAAGTATAGCTCAAATGTATAAAAGGCTTTCGGATATGTAAAACTAACACTCTTTACAGTGTTCACGTTAAAGTAAATTTTGAAGTACCGTAAATCCTTACTTTTAGGGAAATCATATCAGCAAAAACACACACCGGTTTGAACTTGTATCTAGAATTTTCTTCTGCTTTTCATTCTATTACCAACTTTCAACAATACGAATTGATCATATGGAACACCGAAGGTCATAATCAAATTATGCGGGATTTTAGTTTCTTAAAGCTTGGTTCTGTAACTATTACAGTCTGCTCAATAAGTAGGGGTACGATTCGATAGATGTGGCTTCTTATATTTTCTTAATTCTGTGGACAAAAATAGTTGTTTTACCGGTTTACAAAAACATAAAGATTTCAAGAAATGTGGACCTCACAATTAACAGGGATAATGTCATCGAATATGCTACTCATTTTGTTCATTGAGAAGCTTGATTCCTTCTTACTAATAGTATATGATTAAAAGGCGGAGCTTAAATCGTTTACTCGCTTATGTGTTTTCTATCCTCTCAAAGTATGTCTACATACACAAAATATCTATTCTTCTGTCTAGTGATCTGACACTCTGTTTCTTCACATTTTCAGCTATGCAATAAATTATCTTCCCGATGTCAATCATGTTACCAGTATATATTAGAACACTTGACGTTATCAATGTTTCATTACATTCAGAATTACATTGATCAGTCTGAAGAAAAGCTTTTGCGGTTATGTTTGCACCAGATATATACCACTCTATCCTCGACGAAGGCCGACCGGCATTAGTTGTGCATTGAAACTGTTGAGTTGAACCGGATAAAATTGCTATCGGGTTTTTATCATATGGAATAACTGTTAAATTCACCTTTGTGATTGGAACTGAAAATAACAAGACATATCAATATAACCATTACATTTCCGATTTACCTAAAATAGATTTATACAACGAATTTTAACAGCCATGGCTATTCTTATGAAAAGCATGTGTAATTACACTCAACAATTAATGCCAGTTAAATGAAATATAAAGATGATACTGTCTTCGTGTGTTTACAAATAAAACTGTACGAATACAGGAAAATTGAAAAGCGATTAAGCATCTTGTTTTTAAATAATTGTTGTACATGAAGGAGTGTTTTGATCAGATTCCATTTCAAACTAATTTACGGTGAACGATTATATAGACAATTATGTATTTCTTACTTTAGATAATTATGAAAAAAAATAACAATTAATTCGTGAAATGCATACCAAGCATGAAATAAATGTTACGATTTTTGGCAGACATACTCATAAACTATTATTAATTATTAAAGGAAAACACACACATATGTTCAATAAGCGAATTATTTTGTTTTTGTTATAGTATGACTCATATTCCCATATGAAGTTGACAAAAGAATACTTCATAAACAGTTTATATCTAAAACATTAGATGCAGGTTGATAAAATTGGTTTTCAATTATCTTGGTGAATAGTAATCAATTAATAATTCCTAATAAAAAAATTCTAAAATAGGAGTATAGTAACACATAATTCAGTGCTATTAATACGTTTGAAAAGTAATAAATAACATTAATGAGTAATCTATCTTGCCAAATTCATGTAACATGATAAATTTGAAAAACAAACAAAAAGGGAACAATGGTAATTACAAGATAAGATAAAGATGTACATGTTTAATAAAAACGCTGTTTTCTCTGAATTTTTTTTTGGGGGGGTAAATTTAACATTATAATTTACAACATATATGGTATTATCCTATGCCAATGAATTAACAATGCCATCTAAACGCTGCACAGTAATGTTTTTTTTACCTTATAGTATCATAACTATACTCACTGTTAACATACAAAATCACCGTATTTGATAAAAAGACATCAAAACTGCGACAATTCCAACTAGATCCATGTAAATTGTCTAAATCAATTGTGCCAGGTATGGTTAAAACGAGAGTATTTTCGTTACAAGTGTAGCTATAGCTTTCATTGCAAACAAAAAGTCTACAGTCACCAAAACCTCTTACCGCACATTCAATAGTATCGTCTCTGTATAAGATAACATAGTACGTGTATGTATAAATGCAGGTGAAATTAAAATCAATCCCAGTAGTAGCTCGATCAGATGACGTTGTCAATACAAATTCTGCGGGTATAAAAACAATCCTTCAATTATGTAAGAAAATAACAACTGTATATATTGAATTTCGAATGCAATAGATATCAAAATAAAATTCTTTTTTGTGGAATCGGATGACTTCTAATTTATTTACATTAGCTGAAATCGCCTAACAGTGCATTAATTTATCATGAATATTTTAGTCTGAGTTTCAGTACAAGTTATGCATATCTGATGATCCATGATGAAGTCATCGATAATTGTGGAAAACGTGTAGACGAAGCGCACAATATCTTTTTATCAGAATCATGAACCGTAACAACTTAAACTATTTAATATTTGCAATTCTTTGGGAAATATCGTCATTACAAAATGTATAGCAAAAATCAAATTCAAATTCAAATTATTTATATTTTATATTACAGTTATACAGACCATTGCAAGGGTACAAGAATATTAACAAATACTTCATGAATATTAACAAATACAATGAATTTTATATATATTTATGACAAAAACGTGTTATAAATGGAAATGAATTACAATAATATAGCAGTTTTTTAATAAGTTGATGTCATAATGTCCACCAATTGTAACACCAAACAAATTATTTTACAAAAGTATATTGGTCTTAAACACATAGGTGTTACTAGATACGAAACAAAAACGTTCGGTCTTAGCGGTTCTCTTGCTGTTCTGAAGCTCGAAAGAATACATATAGATTTGAACAATTTTCCTAAAATTTGTGTTTGCACTTTTTATAATTACATACATGTATATACAAAAGTCATATAGATAACAGAAAATACAAAATGAATATTTTAGGAAAATTTTAATTCCTAAAATATATTGATTACAGTTAATATATGCCCCTTTAAGGGGCATTGTTTTATTCGAACGGTGCGTCCATTCGTTCGTCTGTTTATTTGTTCGTCCGTATGTCCAGCTTCGGTTAAAAATATATGCGAGTGGGGCATCCGTTTACTTTGGACACATTCTTGTTGTATCTGTCATTATGTATAATAGTTTATGATTAATAGATTATATTTTCCTTTTCAAAGATATCGGATGATTGAAATAAAAACTATGCACAAATAAAATTACCTGATTTATATCCTTCGATGGAGAATAAATATATAGCACAACTCCATAAATAAACATCCATTTTTTTCAGAGATCACGAAATTCAAGTTAAACTTCCTTTTTAACTGAAGTTAAATCTTCAATCTATACATAACAAAAGATACTAAAGTAGTACACCAGCGTACTTAACTCAACGACTTCGCATGAATTAATGAACATATTTATCATTCAAGTTTTTAAACAAACTTTGTTTGATAAAGAATAAAAGGTAGATGTACATTGGATAAAAATCTATTTGAAAGAACTTTGAAGGAGCGAATAAATATGTTGACTTCCTTGTTCAACAAAACATAAGGAAATCTCTATATGATTCATAATGAATAACTTATCTTGTTAAAAACTATCATATCTAACACACTTCACGTCGAAATGAGTTTTCGAAAAAAAAATGAATATTCTTGGTCAAAATATTATTTCTCAATTACTCTCAACAAAACAGAATACAATATACCTGAACCCTTTTGCGGAATATCCGTTATGTAATATCCGTTATGGAATATCCGTTATGGATTATCTGTTATGGAATCTCCGTTATGGAATATCCGTTCACATATGGTAGCTGATATGTTCCTTTGTCGTAACTACAATTCCGTTCCCTTTTAACGAATGTGATCCACTGAATTATACGTATTACCTGTTTTGTAGTAACATGAGCAACACGACCGGTACCATATATGGGGCAGTATCTGCCTATCCCTCCGGAGCAGTTTTTGGTGGGTTCGTGATGCTTAGTTTTTATTTTTTCTATGTTGTGAACTCTTGTTCGTCTTCCTTGATTTTTGCTATGTATTTTGTGATGACAAAATTTGACACAATTTTTTTGAAATTTTGTGTCATCAATACTCTTCAACATTGAACTTGTTTGGCTTTCTAACTATTTTGATCTGAGAGTCACTGATGAGTCTAATAAAGACAAAACGCGCGTCTTGCGTATTAAATTATAAGCCTGGTGCCTTTAATAAATATTCACACCACTGGGTCGTTACCACTGCTTGTGGACGTTTCGTTCCCGAGGGTACAACCAGCTAGTAGCCAGCACTTCAGAGTTGACATAAACATCAATTATATGGTCATTTTTATACATTTACTGTTTTCAAAAGTATGAATTATTCGAAATACTAAGTATTTTCTTATCCCAGTCATAGATTACCTTATCCGTATTTGGCACATTTTTTTTTGGAATTCGGGTCATCAATGCTCTTCAACTTTTTACTTGTTTGGCTTTCCAACTATTTTTATCCAAGCGTCACTGATGAGTTTTATGTAGACGAAACGCGCGTCTGGCGTATTAAATTATAAGCCTGGTACCGTTGATAACTATTGTATGTCTTTTTCGTTGTAAGCAATGACATTGTCAGTTTATTTCCGATTTATGAGTTTGACTGTCCCTTTTTTGTCCCTCTTTTTGAAATTCTTACAACCAAAAATACGATTATCGTTTGTTTTAATATTAAAAGAGTAAACAAAGGAATAATTTTATGAAGAAGAAAAAACTCAAGTGATTGCAGCGACCAACAGATTCACTTTATATTGCGCTGAGCAGCTGACGATTATAATTGATTCATAATAGTGTACGTGAGAGTACTTCATGATAAAAACTATAACCAACAATGTCGTTTTTTTTTAATAAAAATAAATTACCAGCCACATCCACGAGGTCGTCTAAGTTGGTCTAAGCTAGCACAATTGTGTTAAAACTCGTGACACGGTTCATAACAAAGACCGCGTCAAGTTCTCAAAGCTGGTGAAGCATTTATTGTTGTGCTCTCAAAGTCATGATATGCAGATTGATGAAGGAAAACCGTTTAATTAATTGTTCTGTGGAATGGTCTTTGTTTTTTTTTTATATATATAGAATCAGATCTAGCCTAGCATTGTTAGGTTGATTTTTGATGCACCGTAAGAAAATTATGGGTATATAAATATAAGATATAAATATGGGAAATAAAATGTCGTTATTTCAATCCAAATTTGACGTTTGCAATTGTTGTATTTTCCCAGTTTTGACGCTGTAGACTTTTTCCTGTTTGCACTTGAAATAAACAGATACGGTTAAGGATGCCTCATATCTAGGCTACCATCTAGAAATTGAGAATTCGAGCAAATTAAAACAAAACATTACGGGAAAAGAGATTAGGATCCTCCTTTAATAAAGGGTTCTAGAATATCGTATTAACTTTGAGATATGTTTTTTTTCACACTCTATATGCAGGAGTTACTAGAATGTTGCTGCATATGAATGAAAAGTGCACAATGAGAATGCTGAAATTATCTAATTTTATCGATTTGTACTCGTCATACCCTTTTTGTCAATTACTAGATGTAACTCAAGATGTTTGAGCAAACTTTACTGTAAATTAGGTATCCTTTGTTTCAAGCTCGATGGTATAGATGAGCATAAAATTGTCACCAACATTGAATTATTTTACGGAAAGACATCATCTGCATAGCCGAAGTTAACGAGCAAAATTCTTTTTAATTTTCATCATTATTCCTTGAAGGAAGTCTGGTATGTAGAAAGGTACAAGTCAGTAAAAATAGAAAAGTACAAGTGGTTCCCATCGGAATGATGATTTTTTGTTAAAAACACATCCTCTTAACATATTTATTGTATTGACAATCAGTAATTGATGCATCTTGACAATGTCAGTTTCTGAAAAATGTTTACGATTTTCCCTACATTACATAAGATACCTTTCCCTTCTTTTTTATGAAAAAAGGACAGAACCAATTATATGAATTTGTCTTTTACTTTATGTTTAGGGCAGAACAAGTGAAATGTTTTATACTATTAAAATGTTTCAGGTCAAAGGGTCATCATTCCATTTATTATTGAAAATTTATCTTCAACGACTCTTAAAATGATTGAACAAAAATCTTTCTCTTAATCTACAATCTCTGAACTGTGAACATTATTTTAATAAATGAGTAGTAACACAATCTCAATTCTCCATACGTCAAAGTTCATTTGACTAAATGAGCAATTAGCAGTGATACAATGGATTTAGTAAATAGATGTCATAACCAGTCATAGAAAAAACATGGACTTGTGCAATGCTAAGATACAAGTTTTATTGGGGTTTTTTCTCCTCATAATTTACTTCTAATCTTTTACCTTCATACATGGAAAATCATATCCTTTATCAGATCATTATGGAATTGAAGTTACTGTAGAAACTAACTGTAAACCTGCTTGTCATCACCATTATTGAAATGTACTTTTATGTAATGAATTATATAATTAACATGTGTATATACTAATTGACCAATAATATTAATTAAATCGCAGTGCGATACACTTTTATGAAAATAGGGTTGTTCATCAGAGTATTTCATTTTTAAGGTATAAGATTTGACGTATTACATGTACGCACAGTCTCGAAAATAATATAAACCGAACCACGTCCTCTTTTTTGTATATACACATTGTTTTGAATTTTTATAATATCCGCCAAAGAATTGATTCAACGCAATACGGCAAGTTTTTACAACACTAACATACTTTCCTTATGCATTGTTATGACAGCCAAAATTACAGTACACCCTTCCCTTGTGTACATCTCCTTGTATGAAACAAGAATGTTTTGTTCGAAATACATATTAATCAACATGAAGGCAAACAATTGATATCAAAAGCTTTGAAATTATTTGGAAAAAACTCTCTGCAGTACTCTTTAACTTCGTGTAAAAAAAAGATGCGATAAGACTGCCAGTTAAACAATTTTCCAGTGTTCCTTTTATCAGTACAACATAAGAACAAACTATAAAAAAATCAGCTGAAAAAGGATTAACGCATTTGATGGAAACAAATAGAAATACATCTAACAAAATCAAAGAATGGACGTGGACACCCCACGACAAAATGAGACTAAATAAAGATCTGAGAGTACTCGCAGTTCCTCGCAGTTTCTTTCAGCTAGTTCAAAGACAACAACATCATTTAACACAGTGTAAAGGACAGACCATATGTGGGGTATGATTCAAGCTATTATTTGTCACTTAAAAGTCAAAAACGTAATATAATGTGATCATTTTAGTGCAGAAAGGTGACCTGTGATATCAATATACCGATACATGAATTCCGTGTAAAATGTTGAATAAAATCATCCAAGGCCTGATTCAAAAATAAATTTAATTCAAATGAATATATTTTTTAAAAATCATGTGGCATAAAAAAAAAAGTTGCAAGGCTTTGGCGTGTATATATATATATATATAAACATTAAGTTATATTTTAAAAAATTACTGAGGCAATGAAGACAAGACGTTTAAAGTTCTAATGCTACTTTGCAAAAAAACAATCAAACATGTTAACACTGATGTCCGGCACATTATGAACATATAAAAGATATTATGTTGTTGATTATAATAAAATTTTAATTTTGAATTCAAGGAGCATTCTCATAGCTTTTCCTTTCAGTCTAAATTTGTTGCATGATTATAATAAAACTTTTGTTTTTGTTTCGATACCGATTTCCATCTTATCATTTTAAGCATTAATAAAGAAACCGAAAGTTTTAACTTCATACGTCAATACAGTTCAATGTTTATATTGCTAACACGAACCTCTTTTCACTAATTTCTGTAATGTGGGGATAACTACGAAAAGGTTTGTTGTACTTCTTCGCTGAGATGAATCAAATTGGAACAATTCAGAAAAAACGTTTCTGACAGAAAATGTTTGTTGTCAATTTCTATATATGTGTACATCATATTTGTCAAAAATTTAAAACATTTAAAAAAAAACATGTAAGCTGATGAGTTTAATGTTATTGAAATATTTTGTTTATCCTTCAAGATACGATAGCTTTTTGCCATCGCTTGATCGTAAATCAATAGCTTTTCATACTCCCATATTCATACTTTTTTTGCTAATGAAGTACGGTTCCTACTGAACTGTTTCTTTTTGGAATAAGCTTTATACTTTCTAAAATAAGTAACCAGAAAACTCAATGAAATTATCTTTTTGTTGACGGTTTTTGTCCTGTGTTGGCATATTCACCCTTTATAACATTCATAATTGATAAAAAAAAGTCACAAATTATATTCACTTTTTCTGAACTGACATTTTGTGAATTTCGAAAAAAAAATGTCATGCGCATGCCACACCTAAGATCAAACTTTGCTTATTAAGGGCATATTCAACAGTTTATTTCTGACAGTTAGATTTTTTCCCTTTGAGATATATAGGCTATTTTTATCTGCTTAGATCAAATATGTAATAAAAATATACCTTCGAGGTCGAAATTTCAGATATTTGCTCGAAATTTGGATTTGTGGGCGTATTTTTCCTCCCGACAGAAATGCATATTTTTTTTTTGTTTTAAAAGATAAACACAAGCTGTTTTTCTTTTTTATATAAGTAGTCAATAAATTTATAAAATATTTGGTTCAGAAATATTTTTAATTTATCAAATGTTCATGAATGTAGAAAAAACGTCACTTGCTGTATAGTTATCTTTGAACATAGTGCATCATTGACTTTTTCATGAAATTTGATACAAATAATCATCAGACGTAATCAAACCGAATGTCATTTTAAAACAGAGGGGTCCATGAACTCGTTTAAAACTTAATCAGTTTGAATGATAGAAATCAGTCGAAAAATGCATCTTTCCCCGATATGTCACACTTTGACGTCTCGAAAATAACATTTTACGTTAGCAACGTCATTACCTCCCCTATAACTGTAACATATACCTATAAGCAAGTGCTTGCCATTATAGGAAAATAAAGGTCGGATACTTTAATCTTTCGTATATGCTTTAATAAAGAATAATTTGTAATATATATTCCCTAAAAATACCAACTTCTGCAAATTGCTATATACGAATGTATGTTTTTTTTATTCTTTATATATTATTGAGTATCGCATACTTATTTAATACTTTGACTATTTGCGTCGGATTTATTCAAAGAAAATGTTAAATATAAGACACAAAAGTCTGTGGAAAATGCTATGTAGTTATAATTATGCTTTAATAACTTCATATGTCACCAAGACACTCATACCATTTGAAATATGTATAGTTTTGATAGTATATCCAGCCTTCATGCTTTTTACTTCGCCAGAGTGTTTGAACTGAAGAAAAAAATAATGATGAACAACAGGCCTTTGTATACCTTTATGTTTTGTTATCAATCTGATGATAGCTAATTGATTGCTTGATTTGTTAATGGTGTTTAATGTCATGTTTGTGCAATTTGCGTAATAATGACTAACATAATTAATTAGCAAATGAAGCCTGAGTACACGTAGTTTGTCAACAAACTTTAACAGGATACTGTACATTTTAGTTAATCAAGTAAGGTGACGAACGAGGCCCGGCGAAACGGGATGATTCAGAGAAAGTTAGACTCAAACTTTTTAAAAGAACCAGAGAATAAAAGGTAGTTCTCGCCATTTTCGAAAGACACAAAACCTAGAATTTGTCCGGTGACATAAACATAAGTTGGTTAGATGATTCAATTAAAAATTGAAGACAAAATCAAAACAATCATGATAATGATACGGCGTAAATGTACGTTACATATTTTATTCAAACCTTAAAATCTTCAAAAAAGTGTCATAACTCTGTTGCAAGAATAATTCGTGTGTCGTGGATAGTTTGAGTGTTAACAATGTGTTAGTTGTTTAATTAGTTTTTTAAATTAACGTAAAACTAGATAACCGTCAAAAATATTTACGTATTTCCTTCAATTAAAATAAAAAGAGCAGTCGCTTCACTATCTACCATTTTAATAGTCTTCTTTGATTATCTATATCTGTTCTGACTCATTTATAAGATATTATTTATACATATAAGTTCCTATAACGATTATATTTTGGAGATAATACATGTATTGGGGAATTTTTTGTTGTTGTACTTCAGTGTCTTTATCGGTTTTCGTTTGTAACATGGATTTGTTTTTCTCAATTGATTTATAACTTTAAAACAGTGGTAAACTACTGTTGCCGTTATTTAATCGAATAAGGCTTACTTTATCAATAAGAAACCAATAACTAAGACATTACAAAACATATATTTGTGAAGGATTAGCTAATGTTCAGGGTAAATTGTACAGCCTTTACAACACTCATTCTCCAATACAACTCATATATTTGTACGATTCCGAGCATTGAAGTGTTGATGTGTAAAATAAAGAAACAAAAGATTTGACTTTCAAATGTCAATAAGGAAAAACATGATTTAAACAATTTAATTTAACAAAAAAATATATTCATTCAATTTAGCCATGTATTTGAAAAATATTTTTTCTTTACATGTTCCTTAAATATTATCCATTATCCCGTTTTAGAATATTCATACACAAAACGTTCGTTGTACAATGTGATTTTGGTAGACTAACTATCAATCAGATCATGCAAAAATATTTCACAAAAAAACTCCAACAACCCGCGAACTAATTCAATTGTGATGAAGAGGTTCTGTCTGATTTGCTAAAACATTTAAACAGCGAATGCCTTACTTCTAAAAAATATAAAATGTCACATGTTGTTTATATCGTCCTCAATGTTCTTTATATTCTACTATTTATTTATCCTTTTCAGAACATTGTTGTCCATAGCTGTAATGTTTTTTCTTAATAACGGACTGTATAAGTTGAAGAATACATCAATATAAGTATCAAGACACATCTGTACAATAAGTATGTAGGACTCTAAAGTGCGATGGTACTCGAAAGTACGATGGTGTTTCACGCTTAAGTGCGATGGACCAATAGGGCCGCTATTAGGGTAAGGTTCGGGGGCTTTAAAAAACGTTCAAGAATATTCAATGTAAAAATTGTCCTTTTGCAAAATCTAGTATTTTAAGGTATACCGTATATATATATGATAGTCATTATAATTTAGCAGCAGTCTTAAGTGAATGATCCTAAAAGACCACCACGTAAAAATTGATATAAAGGTAATTTAGGTGAAACAAAATACTGTATTTTTGTAAATGAACTTTTAAAAATTCGGATGTATTAATTATTGTAATAACAGGTGTAGCTTGCCGTTCACACGTTTTAGTCTATAACTGTTTAGACCCCTCCCCCGTTTTTTACAATTGTCCTTGTAAATTACAAATACAAAGGACGA